>NC_072797.1:5277500-5580530 GCF_028583425.1 Eublepharis macularius | reverse complement strand
CTAAATCCAGGGGAATCTAGTCTACAGAGCTTCATAGGAGTTCTTAAAGGGCTACATCAGAATGCTTTCCAGAAAAGCGCGACTTTGAGTCACTGGCGTTGCTTCTCTTTGTGGCACTCTCATTTTAATGCGAGTATGCAGGGAGGTGGGTGGGGAATGAAACCCTCCTACTCTTCTCAAAAAACACAAAATACTGAATTTGATTCAGTGGTGCATTCTAGATGCTTTTTCATGAGTTAGCAGGGTTATGGATGTGGGCAGTTAATTATTGCTTGAATAGTGCTGTCCCTCCCTCCCTCCCTCCCTCCCTCCCTCCCTCTTTCTTTCTTTCTTTCTTTCTTTCTTTCTTTCTTTCTTTCTTTCTTTCTTTCTTTCTTTCTTTCTTTCGTGAAGGAGGAGATGGAGGAGAGTAAGAGTGGTGACAGGTTCAGGTTGAACAGGCCATCAGATGTACTGAGAGGGAGCCAGGGTGAGGTATACTGCCCCTCCTTCCACAGACCCGGGTCCTGCAGTATCTGACACCCCCCTGAAGTCGGAGCCAGGCACACCGGCGCCCTGCCCAGCGGCGCCCGCTGCAAGCCCTGACATTTTGCACCTGGAGGATCCCTTTTGGATTTTTTGTGTAACCTCCACCGGGAAGTTGGCAACCCCATCACCTCCCTATGCCTTTTGCATAACACTTAAATCTTTTCAAGTGGCGTGAATACATAGGGCTTGCGCTTCTCAGACCTGCAACTCGGAGGCATGCATCTCCCTACGTCCCCCCAAAACACATTGCCGAGCTGAATTTTCTGTTCCTCCAAGCCCTGTTGGTGGAGATTTCCCAGGGCTTTGCCTTGCGCTGCAAACTCCTTTGCGCTGGTGGGGGTGGGGGATTTAAGGTGGCGGTATTAGCCGAGGTATTAAAAATGCATTGGATGGTGCAGGGTGGGAGATTAGTTGGGGAGAAAGACCCATGAATGAGGGGTTAATTACATTCAAAGAGGCCACCGGCAGGCGCAGCAGAGGCACCGGGTTTCTTTTCTTCGAAATTTACTAAATAGCTGGAAACACGGTTTAATGAATTTTAATGGGATGATACTGAATTCCACGCATATTGCATTTGCTGATGGGAGGAAAGTCGAGGCATTGTTGAAGGGAATCATATTGCCCTACTTTAGGTTTCACAGTTCAGCCTCTCTTTTTCTAATTCCCACAACAAGCACTTTATATGGAATACATAGAGAGAGAGAGAGAGAGAGAGCAGAGAAAGAGGGGGAGAGAGAGAGGGAGAGAGAGAGAGACTTATTCAAATTTTTGCCTGCTTCCTGTAAATGAATAGTAATTTTTTTCTTTTCTTTTTTTTTAAAAAGGGATAGCAACTGAGGAAGAGCCCTCAATGCGATAGATTATTCCACTGTTATGTAACATGCTAGTAACATCTATTGAACTGTCAAGGCAAAGCAGCCTTTAGAATCTCATTTGTAAATTTTCCCCTAATGCGCAAAGTCACATCCTGCTATCAGCTGCCTTAACCTATCTATCGTCTATCTAGCTATTCCTTATCTAATTACTTCACCTTTCTTATCCCTGCTGTTTCGACCCCCAAATCTCCATTTAAATCCCACTTCTCCCTTGTACAAATTAAAGCTGCAGTTCTTGAGATAGATCCCATGGTTTGTTTCCTCGCTCAGGATTTTCCCCATAAAAATAACACTTCCTCCCTCCCCCCCCCCGCCCCGCCAGTCTTATTTGTCCATCAATAAATCAGCATTATCTGGGATACGTTGATGATATATCCAGAGGAGTTAGCCGTGTTAGTCTGTAGTAGCAAAATCAAAAAGAGTCCAGTAGCACCTTTAAGACTAACCAATTTTATTGTAGCATAAGCTTTTGAGAATCAAATTCTCTTCGTCAGATGCATGATCCGAACTGGTCAAATACAGAAGAGGAGGGGAGAGATAAATGATGCACATGGGGTACATAATGCCGTATCATTTGTGTGTAAAAACTGTGCACGTTCTTATATGGTACAAAAGAATCCACAAAACCAACAAAAACAGCAGAAATGTCAATGTGGTGTAGCGGTCAGAGTGTTCGAATCCTGATTCTTCCATGGAAGCTTGCTAGGTGACCTTGGGCAAGTCAAACACTCTTTGCCTAACCTACCTCGCAGGGTTGTTGTGCAGATAAAAAAGAGGACAAACGAACTATGAAAACTGTTTTGGACCCTCCCTCATTGAGGAGAAAGAGAGCCAGTTTGGTGTAGTGGTTAAGAGTAGAGATGGGCATGAACAGCAATATGAACTTTAAAAAGCCACGAGCAGCCCAAACTTTTGTTCACAAAAAAGCTGTTCGTGAGGCCCCATTCTAAACGAACCGGTGGTCATTGCAAGCCTCATTTGTTGCTGTTCGTCAAGCCAGACAGTCTGGCACCTGCAATCAATTCCCTTGGCAACCTAGGCAGGGACTGTCTGAACTCTGCCTGAACTCCTGCTGTTGCCCTGGAAACCCCAATCTAAGCCCAATTTAACTTGATAGGCAAGTCTTCCTTTCAAGTGTGGAGCTCCAAATTTGTTACAAGGAAGCAAAGAGCAGGGGGGAGGGGGGCTCCCAGCTCTGGCTTTGCAGACAGTGAGGGAGAGCGAGTTGCTGTTGGCATTTTGAGAGAGAGACAGGGAGAATGCATTGGAGCTTGAATTTTCTTTGTGTGTGGTGGGATGGGGAACTACCTTTTCAAGTTCCAGGGCTGCTGCAAGGCTCTGGGCCAAGCTATTATTTATTACTGGTACCTTTTCTGCTGCCTGCTCAGGTAAGGTTTCTGGGAGTGGTGCGATAGGGATCTACCCCTTCAGGTTCCAGGGCTGCTACCAGGCTCTGGGCCAAGTTATTTATTATTGGTACATTTCCTGCTGCCAGTTCAGATAGGGTTTCTGGGAGTGGTGCAGTAGGGATCTTGATGGCTGGAGGAGAGCCTGCTGGCCCCGATGAACAACGAACATGTTCGTGTACAACTTATTTTCTTCAACGTTCGTTGTTTGTTGTTCATGGATGGCAACGAACAATGGACACCATGTTCATTTTTTTTCCTGTTCTTTCTCATGACTAGTTAAGAGCAGCGGGACTCTAATCTGGAGAGCCAGGTTTGTTTCCCCGCTCCTCCACTTGGAGCCAGCTGGGTGACTTTGGGTCAGTCACAACTCTTCCAGAGCTCTCTCAGCCCCACCCACCTCACAGGGTGATTGTTGTGGGGATAATACTAACATACTTTGTAAACTGCTCTGAGTCGGTGTTAAGTTGTCCTGAAGGGTGGCATATAAATCAAATATTATTATTATGTTATTAAAAGTGGAGTATAAATAAAGTAAATAAGAACTGAAACCAACAGAGACAAAAACATAAATGAGCTTAAAAATATCCCTTCTATTTTCTACCTACGTACATACATACTTGCCCTGACCTGAATAGCCCAGGTGAGCCTGATCTTGTCAGATCTCAGAAGCTAAGCAGGGTCAGCCTCGGTTAGTAATGGGATGGGAGACCTCCAGTGAAGACCAGGGTTGCAGAGGCAGGCAGTGGCAAACCATCTGTGTCAGTCTCTTGCCGTGAAAACCCCATTAGGGGATCGTTGTAAGTCAGCAATGACTTGAGGGCGGTCACCACCACCACATACATACTTACCTATCTGTCCATCCATCTAGCTGTCTGAAATAACATAGAATTTATTTAAAGGCATATAGCACAATTTGTGAGTTTCAAAGTATAACAGTTCTTTCAGTATTTTGCACAGCCGGATAACCGATGGCAAGGGAGAGGAAGACAAAGTTCATCTTGTTGCCCTGTCTTTAACCTTGGGCTGCAGAAATAAGCAGGCATGATCCTCATTCCTTCAGGACAAGATGCATTTAAAAGATACCAGAGCAAGTGATGGCTGCTATGCTACGGTCTATTTTCATCCCCATAGGGTGGTCTGGGAATTGCGGCTGAGAGACTGCCACTTGCCAAAGTCTGTCTTATGAACTCACCTGGTAACGTGCTAGCTGGGTCCCATGTCCTGCGAGGCAAGAGACACCATCCGTGGAGACTCCGTGCACCTGGCCTTCCTGATGGCATTATATCCATGTACTAGCTTGAACCAGGGACTCAGACAAGTAGTCGAAATACCACCCAAACAGCTTACCAGATGAGCAAACATCTGGCTATCTTTGGTTTCCCATGCTTGAGTGCCACCAGTGAAGCTGGTCAGATGGTACTACTGTAGCTTCCAGTATGGCCATTGTTTGGGGGTGCAAAGGGTTCTACCAGACCCTATGAAGCTTCCGACTTCAGCTCCTGAACCTGAACAAAAGCACTGTGGCTCACACTTAGCTCTACCTCCTGTACTGACCATTCAAATATTAAATTATGCTAACCCTTCTCAGGTTCAGTAGGGTAGATTTATGACTATTCCATATTCCGATCGACTCTGTCCATTCCTTTTAGGTAAGATTGTGACTTCTTTCCAAACTCTTTTTGACAGTCTGTTTTTTTGAAGATCTTTTTTTATTACTCCCTTTTTAGTTTGTCATCCCCATCTCCCCATTCTATTCAATTTTGTGATAAAGACCCTAAAATTACCTTATCAGTAGCCAACTTTTTGCACTCCTTTCATCTCTTAAGTTATAATTATTTCTGCTGCTCAAGAGCTCTGTCTCGTGGAACTTCAATGGGAGAAAGGAAAGGAAAGGTATTAAACTATTGAATAAAGTAATAGCTGGTAAATCAAGACAAGGGATCAGTGGTATACTTTTATCATATTCCACCGGGGGAGGGGAGGCAAAAGACCCATCTTTTTTCTCAGAGCAGTGGGCTAGAAAGGCGAGATAAAGTTCTGCCCGGTCCTCAGTTGATACTAAAAAAGACAGTGAGATGTACACAGCTGTTTTCTGTGTAGTTTCCAGTGGGGGCAGTAAACAAGCAATTTTACTCTGCCGTATGGCCGTACAACTCAGACAGAAGCATAAAACACAAAGCAGCCAGATCTTCTGCACCAACTCAAACATCTAGCGAGATCACCCTTTCGTCATTGATACTTGGGGTGAAGTAACCATTTTAAGGGCCCCAAAAAACACCCCGGGGAGGGGTGCCTGCTCATAATATAACTGCCGACAGAGGAAACTTGCATTTTAAATACCCAGTAAAGAGCAGAATCCCACCTTTCCACACTATTATATTTATAACATATTGCACAAGCTGGAAGACTTTCCAGGCCTGCTCCGTAAATCTTGTGGTCTCCTCTTTCCAAAGGACTTTCAAAAAATCGATTTATCCTTTAGCAATTTGTGAGTGGGGAGGGACAGCGCCTGAGGGCTGATCTTCAGCCATTTGTATACCGGCTGGGGAACATGATTTCAAATGCAGATTTGGGCCACATATGCAATATCTTAAGAAGCTGACTTTATTTTGAATCACAACACATATCATTTCTACAATATTGTCTGCGTCTCCAAAATACTGCATGTGCTTTATCGGAAAGTAAGAGTCTAGGAGCATTGTAAGGTAGCAACATTTATTCCAGCAGGATCTTTTATGAGTTAGAACCAGGGCTTTTTTTCAGGGGGAACGCAGGGGAACAGAGTTCTGGAACCTCTTGAAAATGGTCACATGTCTGTTGGCCCCACCCCCTGATCTCCGGACAGAGGGGAGTTGAGATTGCCCTCCACGCCACCGGCGTGGAGGGCAATCTCAACTCCCCTCTGTCTGGAGATCAGGGGGCGGGGCCAACAGACATGTGACCATTTTCACTGAGGGCAACCCACTGAGTTCCACCACCTCTTTTCCCAGAAAAAAAGCCCTGGTTAGAACTCTTTTCATTATATTCTTGCAACGTGAAAGGTGGGTCATTATCTGAGGACATATATGCATTAGCCAAGTTTTGGCACACTGTGGGAACAATCTCTCCATCCGCTTCAGTTCATGCCATGGTACAGCTCTCTCAGTCACACTCCCACGAGGATCAGCTCCCCCCCACCCGGGATTGTGGGGCGACTCCCGTGTAGGTGTCCCTCTTCTCTTCTGAGTCTGTGAAAATCCATAACGGGGACCGTTTTTGTTTTGTTTTGTTATTTTTTACCATTTGTGTTTCAATAACTCTGTACCTATTTTAATACGCTGCTTCACCCACCATCAGCTTATCCATTGCTTATTCACTTGGGGATAACGCCTGAGCCTCTGAAGCTAGAGAGTGCTTAACTCCCAAAGGATATGGGTTTGGAGACCGGTAATCTCCTGCTAATAAATCAGTTTGGCCTTGATAGGAAGAGCCCCCGTCTGCAAGGCCTGACTCGCTCTGGTTTTGCAAGACGCCAGGTGCTCTACTGCCCCAGTGTGGTTTTCTCCAATTTGTTCAGCCGCAAGCCGGCACACACCTTTCCCTGCAATTTGGAAAGACAGAATTCTCTGTCTTTCTTCAGGGAGACCTCAGCAGCATTGGCAGTTTTGCACCCTGCCTAAAAAGAATTTGTCCCACGTTCCAAAAAAGCAAAGCCCCCCAAATAAAACCTCTCTCTAAAGGATTTCCCCCTGCAAATTGCAAATCGGTTATATGTCTGAATGAGCTTAACTCCGTAGCAGTTTTGGCTGTCTCATATTCAAATGTGTGGTGTGTGTCTGGGGGCTGAAGAAAAGAAGCATTCATTGTTTGGCTAGGACCAGTCCCTAGCCACAAGCTGTTGTTCACCCACTATGAGGATCCCATCTGACATTTTTGAAACGTGTCCCATTGGATGTACAACCAGAATGGAATTTATCTCAGATCTGTTCTGGGGGTTGAGTATCTGTGTACATGCTTTCTTTCCAGCCATGCTTTCCAGTTTTTATTCTTAAAGGGATACAGACTGCAACATTAGATTCTCCATAAAGGAGTCTTCAGTAATGTGCAGATGGAAATAGGTTAATCTACAGTCGATTGAAAAAATGCCCGTGCACAAACCTTTTAAATTCTCTGAATCTGAACAGGATTATTTGGATTTGGTGGCAATTGGAAACTTTTCAATCCAACAGTTACTTTGGAGCCACATTATCTGGTTCCATTTTCCTGGGCAATGGAAGGCAAGAGCGAAAATGAGTGGAAAGAGTGACTCAGCAGATATATGCATAAGAGGGACATTATCCCACCAGAACAGTTAACATAACTTCATGCCAAACTGAATAATTGGAATTGGCATTTCTGTATATACCATTCCCAGTTTCTGCCATTCATTGCACTGTCTCTTGGGAATAGCAGAGGGTTTTCATAAGCCTGGGTCCTTTGTCTGCATGAACTATGTCATTCTCTGGTGCTTCATACAGTCTGCCAGGCCAGAGGAAAGGCTTTGCTTGTATGTACTGGAAGGCAGGATGAAGGAAAGAACCACTAATTCTGCATTGGAGGTGTTTTCATTATCCTTAAAAGCACTGGGGGGAGTAGAAATAAATATACATCCATTCTCCCTTTCAAGTGTATAGCAGGAAAGTCTGTTTTCAAACAAAACCAGAGAATCCTACTCCCCTTTCTATCGTGCTCATACCTGAAACACACATGAAAGTGCCTTCTGTCTTTTACCTTGTTCTATCAATCTAGGTCTTGTTTTCTCTGACCAGCAGAAACTGTTGAGGACCTTGGGTAGAAGTCTCCACATAACCTATAATTTTAACCTTTTAACAACTGGAGACACCTGAGACCGTTTGCATGCAAAGCAAGTATTCTGCCACCGAGCCACCCATTGCTTGAAACATATTTCCTTCCACCCAGACTTTAGCATGAGAAGTTAGCTGGGTTGGGTGGGTGGTCAATGCTGAAAGAAATGGAGCACACTAGAGTAAATCATGAGCTGGGTACATTTTATTTATTTGTTATTTATTTGTTTTATTCAACTTATACCCCACCCTTCCTGCTAGCAGGTTCGACTTATACCCCACCCTTCCTGCTAGCAGGTTCGACTTATACCCCACCCTTCCTGCTAGCAGGTTCGACTTATACCCCACCCTTCCTGCTAGCAGGTTCAGGGCGGCTTCCAACAAATATATTATTAAAAGTACAATAAAACATTATAAATAGTATAAAACCCAATACTGATACACAATTTTATATCAGCAGCATAAGAATTCAGGTGCCACCAAACAAATCTGGCTACTACAGTCACCACAACCACGGGTACCACCATGATGTAACTCCAGGGTGTGGTGGTCAGAAGAGGGGACAAAAAGCTGCCCCCTAGTCAAAGGTCCGGTGGAACAGCTCTGCCTTGCAGGCCCTGTGGAACTGTAAAAGGTCCTGCCGGGCCCGGATCTCCATTGGGAGAGCATTCCATCAGGCTGGGGCCAGGACAGAAAAGGCCCTGGTCCTAGTTGTGGCCAGCCAAATATCCCTTGGTTGGCCTCAACTTTTGATTCTCTTGATCTGCATGCTTAGTTTTTGTAAACACACATGCACCTGAAATCAATGGGCTTAGACTGGAGTAACTCTTTTAGGATTGTACCATTTATTAACAAGAACACTGGAATGCTTTTTTTTCTAATCTGCTTGAATGTGGGAGGAACTCTTGGGCAAATGGCACAATTTCTAAGAATGTCATTGATTGATTGATTGATTGATTGATTGATTGATTGATTGATTGATTGATTGATTGATTGATTGATTGATTGATTGATTGAGTGAGTGAGTGAGTGAGTGAGTGAGTGAGTGAGTGAGTGAGTGAGTGCGTGAGTGCGTGAGTGCGTGAGTGATTGGATTTTTAGCTCGCCCTCCCCGTAAGCAGGCTCAGGGTGGGTCACAATCATAAATAAGATACAATAAGTAAAACCAATAAAATAACATCTCATGGATATCCACATTCCAAATGGGACACCCCCCTTTCCCCGCCCACCATACACAAGGGAAGAAAAGGGTGGAGGTGTGGGTTGGTGAACCTCTAACTCTGCAAGCATGGGGAGGCAGATGGACCATATGCTCCCCCCCCCTGACAGGAGACCGGCAGGGAGGCTAATTAGATGGATCCAGTGCTGGCCTCAACCATACGCCTGGTGGAACATCTCCATCTTACAGGCCCGCCGAAAAGATACAAGATCTTGGCGGGCCCGAGAGTCTTCCGACAGAGAGTTCCACCAGGTTGGGGCCAGGACAGAAAATGCCCTGGCCCTGGTCAAGGCCAGCCGAGCCTCCCTGGGGCTAGGGACCACCAGTAGGTGTTTACTTGCAGATCTAAGAACTCTCCAAGGTACATATAGGGAGAGGCGATCCCTCAGGTATGCTGGTCCCAGTCTGTTTAGGGCTTTATAGGTCAGAACCAGAACCCTGAACCTGATCCGGAATTCCACAGGGATCCAATGCAGCTGCTGCAGAGTTGGAGCCACATGTGCCCTGAATGAAATTCCTGTCAGGACACGGGCTGCAGCATTTTGGACATGCTACAGTTTCCGGGTCAGGCCCAAGGGCAGCCCTGCGTAGAGCGAGTTACAGTAGTCTAATCTGGAGGTGACCATTGCATGGATCACTGTCGTTAGGTCATGGGTTGAGAGACAGGGGGCAAGCTGCTGGGCCTCCCCATTTGGGAAGGGGGGTGGGCAGGGGAGAGTTTCTTTTCAGTACCAAAAGCAAGACCTATTGGTCTGATTTGCTAATACAATTGATATTATAGTATCTGATGCAAGTTTCTTTAGAACGTGGTGGTGGGTTCCTTGCCCCTACCGCCGCACTCCTCATCTCTTCCTTATGATTTGCATGAATGTAGCATTTCAGTGGTCAAAGAATCTCTCGCAGTAATTCTCGCAAAATAATGTAAGATAGGCTCCCATTGCTATCCCCATTTTATCAGGGCAGCAGGGGTAAAAAGAAGAGATGGGAACTCCTCTAAGGCCACCAAGTGAGTTGGTGGAAGAGGTAAGATTTAGACAGACACTGTCTGGTCATATTTTGTCCTTGTTTTTGGTTTATCCATCAGAGACAGACTGAAGAATATTCCTAATATTATAAGATATCTGAAGGATGATAGATTTTTTTTGGCCTGAGATAAGAAGATCTTTTGCTTGCGTGCTTGCGTACTTGCTTGAATGTTTTGGAATTGTTCTACCAGCAGGTGGGACTCCTTTCACACTCCAGTTGATGTTGTTTTTCTTGCCCAAATTTGATATTTCAATCTATTCGCCATTTCTGCCTTCCATATCCCATATGAACTGGCGCTGCTGTATTTGATTCTTGTTTGTTTCTTCCTTTTATCTATGAAAATCACATCCAGCTTTTTACTGTCTCTTGTCTTGTTAAGTATTGACAGCATTCTCTAAGACCTCGTTATAAAGATGGCTTTAGGAATCCGCCATTGCAGGTCCTACCCCTTCTACCAGTGTTGTTGTTTTGTAAAAGAAATTCCCAAATTTCTCTTGGAGGGAATCCAACTAGATGAATTTGGAGTTCTTCAGCCTTCCATACCTCCCTCCTGATTGCCATTTGGAAACTCTGCCACTTAAAGGTGGCAACGAGAAACAAACCTTGCCTCGTAATGACATTAAAGTTTAGCCCTAAGTGTCTAGGAAAGAAATTCCTTATTGCAAAATTGAGGGGATAATTTTTGATCAAGTCTCCCTCCTTGCTGAAGATTTGGTATTTGATGGATTTCCAAAGACCCATCAGTAGCTTTTTCAGGAAGCAGAGGCAATAAAATTGCTTTCCTGAACTGTTCCTTCGGCAGAAGCTTGTCTCCAACTGTATATCTCTGGAACTCCTAGCCAAGGGAAACTTATATAACCATCTTCCTGCCCTCACCCAAGACTGTTAAAAACAAAACTCTTTAGCAGCGCCTTTCTGCTTGGTTAAAGTATTTCAGTAGTGTTTCTTTGTTCCTCTGTTGCTTTGTTTTGTTGGTTTAATGGTGGGTTGCTTTAAAGTGCTTTGACATTTATGTTGCTTTTTTTAATTGGCCATGTGCTGCTTTAAAAACTTTTTTTTTCTTTGAGGGTATGCAGAATAAAAGAAATGCTCAGGCAAATGATTTTCTCCAATTGACCTGCAATGTCTGGAAAGAGAGGTATGAGTTGGTAAGGAGGAGATAGCCAGATCTACATGGGATAGGAACTCATCTTGTGGTGGTAGCTTCCCTTTGGTAATGGGGGATTTGAGTCCAGTGGAAGCTTAGAGACCAACAAGATTTTCAGAGTGTAAGCTTTTGAAAGTCAGAGCTTCCTTCTTCAGATGCAAAAGCTTATACACTAAAAATATTATTAGTCTCTAAGAGGCCACCAGACTAGAATCCTGCCGTTCTGATGCACACCGACACAGCAAACCTTCTAAACGATCTTTTGGTAACATGTATCCATAACGTGTATACTGGCACTTGCTCTTGCTAAATCGTCGCACGTGATTAAAAAGATTTAGCCTTGAACATTGTATAGCCCATATGCTGTGTGAGTGGACTGGAAAACCTTGCTCTTTTCTGGCAGCGAGTCATACAGTCTGTAAGGCAGATGCCCATATTTCTTTCACCCTGAGCGTTAACAAATGTTAATGAGGATATATGGGCATTTAAAATTATTGGTATGCGGTGATGTTTACTTATTGGATTAAGACTTAATTTTTTCGGAGTGAATTTTCTCCTGTGAAATTTCCTTCGCAGCAATCGCAAGGAATATTTATAGGTGGTCTTAATGGAGAATTTCCAAACTGTGGTGGGTGGTTTTTTTGGTCTCTTGCCCTCCCCTCGCTAAGTGGGGAATAATTTGTCGAATAGAGCAGCACAATAAAATATGAATTCCTTTCTAATCATGGAAGCTGGAGCAAAGCACAACATAATGTAGCCATTACAACATACAAATATAAACATATGTATATGTTTGTGTGTATACAGACCTACGTATCTACATATATATTTCTTTCTTCCAGTGTGTATACATCTACAACACCCAGAAGATGGGCCCCTAATATTTTCTTTTTTAACATAAAACCTTATTAAAATTTCTAAAGTAATTATGAAACATACAATCAAAAAGAGGGAAACAAAGAAAGGGGGGAAGAAGAAAAAATAAGAAAGAAGAAAAGAAAAACAAAGAAACAAGAAAACTTCTATATAATAGGAATATATGCCAATTTTCCATTTGAAGAAATCAAAAATGATACTAATTCTTCACTAACTTTACCTTTAATAAAAATTCCACCTTTCCATCTAAATATTCCTTCTCCCTAGTCTTCAACAGCACAAGTCATTAATTCTTCTTGTTGTTTCACGCAATGGGTTTTCAAATCTTCCGCTCCCATACCCTATTTTATCTCTTTCAATGAATGTCCTAACTGTTGTTTTTATTGTGCTTTGCTCAGTGAATGTCCTAGCTGTTGATTATTTTTGTATTTTCATTTGTACTGTAAAACCCGCCTTGGTTCGCATTGAGAAATGTGGACTATCAATAAATAACAATAATATTGATTTTTTATTTAGCCATCATTGTACACGGTGTTTGTAGAGTAACGTAAGTTCTCAAAAAGGCGGTATCCTGCCCAGTAGAGCTTACAGTCTGAATTTTACAAAAGAAGGTGAGATGAACTTCCAGCTGAGAATTCATGGACAAAGAGAGCTGCTGGGGCACAGTAGTTAAGTGGTTCGGCTGGGAATCAGCACTCTACTGGTTCGAATCCCACTCCTGCCATGAGCTCAGCTGGTGGCCTTGGGTAAGCCACTCTTTTCAGCCCCAGCTCCCCAGCTATAGTGTGGGGATGATAATAACATTGACCTTGTTCACTACTCTGAGTGGGGCACTAATCTGTCCAGAAGAGGAGTATATAAGTGTAGATATTATCATTATCATTATCGATGGTTGTTGTGGGTTTTCCGGGCTGTATTGCCGTGGTCTTGGCATTGTAGTTCCTGACGTTTCGCCAGCAGCTGTGGCTGGCATCTTCAGAGGTGTAGCACCAAAAGACAGAGATCTCTCAGTGTCACTGAGTGACACTGGTGACACTGAGAGATCTCTGTCTTTTGGTGCTACACCTCTGAAGATGCCAGCCACAGCTGCTGGCGAAACGTCAGGAACTACAATGCCAAGGCCACGGCAATACAGCCCGGAAAACCCACAACAACCATCGTTCTCCGGCCGTGAAAGCCTTCGACAATACATTATCATTATCATTATCATTATCATTATCATTATCATTATCATTATCATTATCATTATCGTCGTCATTATCGTCGTCATTATTACTATTACTATTACTATTACTATTACTATTACTATTACTATTACTATTACTATTACTATTACTATTACTATTACTAAAGAGGGTGCTAAGGAAGGAACTGAAGGAACAGGTGGAAGTTCCACACACAGAGGGTGGCAAGAGAGATGAAACAAATCCGTCCTCAGGAAACAAACTCCTCCCTACAACGCTTGAACTAATTTTTTTTAAAGCCTTTTCCCCCAGTATTTCTTCCCCAGATCTGCTCTTTCAGGGGAATTCTTTCTTTCCATTTGGACATCATTTTCCTGTGTTTCTTCTCTGTTACTCCTAGCCATCAAGAGATCCCATAGTGGACATGGTGAGATCACGGCATCTTTTCCCATCCAGGTAGCTTAAGTTGGGTGGCAGTGTGGGTCTGCAGCCGAAGAGCAAGATTGGGACCCAGGTCTTGCTCCTCCTCATTTAGGATTGCCTATGTGATACCGCCTGTGAGGACAAAAAAAAGCCCTTCTGTTGACCTTGCTTGGAATGACAAAGAAGAAGGCATCCATCCTTATTGTCCAGGATTCCAGGTCAACATTTCCTGGGCTGGGTCTAACCAAAGAGTTCATGCAAGGAGACGGTGAGCAGAAGAGGAGGAAAGAGCCCATTTTAATTGTAACTGTAATGCTCTTCCCCTCATCCTATGATGCATTTCATTCTCAAGGCCCTTCTGATTCTCAAGACAATTGGTGGGTGGCCTGGAGAAGGCAACGATGGAGAAAGATTGGCTCTGTCGACACGTTCTGTGAATGTTTGTGGCGGACTCAAACCACCGCCCCATCTTAACAGGCTGCAGTGCCCATTTTTATCATTGTTTCAGTGTTGTAAACAAGGTTTGGGGCCAGTGTGTGGCTTTTGCGTTGGTTGATCTTGAAAATATATGGATAATAGTGCAATCCTACATAATTATAATAACATAACATTTGATTGCACTGGGGAGGGGGTTGGACTAGATGGTCTGTATGGCCCCTTCCAACTCTATGATTCTATGATTCTATGATTGCCACACTCAGAGTGGTTTACAAAGTGTGTTATTATCCTCACAGCAACCACCCTGTGAGGTCGGTGGGTCTGAGAGAGCTCTGAGAGAGCTGTGACTGACCCCAGGTCACCCAGCTGGCTTCAAGTGGAGGAGAGGGGAATCAAACCCAGTTCTCCAGATTACAGTCCTGCTACTCTTAACCACTACACCAAACTGGCCATGGAAGACAATGGTGTTAAAAGAGGTGTAACTCTACTTGAGAAGACTACAGCTTCACAAAGCCATCGTCATCTTTATCTTTCCATCTAGAGCTTTTTATCATACCATTCCTTGAAGATGGTAAGAGTGGCATGCATAGTTTCCCTTTATCCATTTTATCCTCACAGCAACCCTTTTAGGTAGGTTAGGCTGTGTGAGAGAGAAACCCAAGATCATCCAGAGAGTTTCATGGCAAAGCAGGAAACAAGATCTTTGAGATGCTAATTTACCACTCTAACCTCTCCAACCATTTCATTTTTCAATTGAAAAAGTGTATCCAAGAGTGAAGGACTTGTCCAATGCTATGTGGTAGAAAGCAGATAAGGGTGTCTGCAGTTGTAACAAAATCCTGATGGTGATGGAAAATGCCATCAAATCATAGGTGACTTATGTCAAGAGACTAACAGAAGCAGCTTGCCATTGTCTGTCTTTGTATAACAACCCTGGTCTTCCCTGGAGGTCTCCCATCCAATTGCCAATCAAGGCCAACCCTGCTTAGCTTCTACAGTCTGATGACATAGGGCTTGCCTAGGCTATCTGGGTCTGGACATAACAGAATGCTGGTGCCCTACAATTAAGTGAGTGAAGCTTTCCTCCTTCACTTTTGCCATATGCCTATGAAAGCCTCACCTGGATATAGGGCTCAAACCATATCCAACGCAGAAATCCAACTCACTCTTCCACAATGCTATAACTCACATTGCAGACATATCTATATCTACCATGCAGTTATGTGGATGAAGGAGTGGAGATATGCAGCTAGGAGCAAATATGACTCTTTGGATTTAATCTTGAATAGGTCTACTCAGAAGAGTTATTTACTGGGGAAAAGAAAGTGCCATTTGGATCACAGCCTTATTGACTGGATTCACAGGTGGCCTGCTTATGTGGGGACAATCTCTTTACTTGCTTCTGTAAAGGGTTTTTGTGTGTGATAGCCATTCACTGGAAAGAACCACTTCAGAACCTCAACTTCAAATTGCTACGGGTGGAAAGCCTGCCTTTCTCTCCCAACTGCCAGTGGGCTAGTTCTCTTGGACAGGTTTGCTCCAGGAGCCCTGATACACACCAGGCCTCCATGCACCTGGTCATCCTGACGGCCGTTTTGCTGGCATGGGCAATAATCCTAAAATGTAATTTTTAATTAACAAAGGCTGATGTAAAAGGGCTGCTCCTTCCACGTCAACCAATATCTCACATCCTCTTGGAAAGGGGCAGGGGCTGTCATGCAAAGCTAAGAAAAGCAAACAGGGAGTTGAGTGACTGCAGATGAAGGATATTCAGGTGGAAGAAGGGTTTTTCCTCTGAGCAAGAGAGAAACAAGCTACGAGCAAAGCCTTGCAGAGAAGAGGGAAGCGTGTGTGTGAGATTGTGTGTGTGGACACGCACGCATATGCTCAGGCGACATGTAATGTGTGAGAGTTATCAGGAGCGAATCTCCCTAGAGGAATCCGAGCCTATTTGCTATATATAGGACCGCTTCCTGATCACACAATGCCTCCCTGGCTGTAGCATTACCAGGCTGTAGGGAGTTTTAAACCGGCCCACTCCGAGCTATTTCCCTTTGTTCATCTGTGCTGCTGAGCCTTAAGCATCGCGGGGAGATGAATTAAAAAGACTGGAAGAGTGGGGAGGGAAATGTGGTGGGGAAATGGGAATGAGGGCAATCCACATCCTGTCGAAGCCGGTTGCAAAAAACCCCAGGTGTGATTAGACCATGCACTGTGCTGAAAAGGCAAGGAGGTTGAATACGTCAAATGCAGTTTGCAGAATCAACTTCAGCCATTTCTCAGGGGAGTGGAGGATATTCTGTACTGCCACGCTTATCGTAAGAGAGGCGTGTGCTGTGGCTTCCCTCTGTCTCTGTCGCTCTATGCTCAGATTCCGATACTGTCCCCTACATTCTCCTAGCCTAGAGAAAAGAGCAAGAGTCCAGTAGCACCTATAAGACTAACAAAATTTGTGGTAGGGTTATGGGTAGACATGGGCACGAACCAAAACAAATTACAGAACCAGAGGATCGTGGTTCGGTGCAGACCATGATCCCGAATTCCCAAACAGCAATGAACATGTCCCGTTCCCGAACGCGGATTGTGGATCGTGGATCGTGAAACCCAGCCTGGGAGCCCATGGCTATTTATAAGCATGGGTCCCATTCAACAACACAGGAGGTCTGTGTTTGGCCATCAGAGCTGCCTATCAGGGTTTTCAGGGATGAGATTGGAGTGCCCATGGCTACAGAACACCCTCTTCCCCCTCCCTCCCCTGGGTGTCTTCTCCCAACTTGTGACTGCTTTGCTGCTCCGTGGTTGGAAGGAAGCCATGCTGATCAAGGCAAGCTGGGCTTCCATTCGGGTTTCCAGGGTGACAGAAGGAGGGCAAACAGAGCTCAGGCATTCCCCTGGCTCCGTTGCCAGAGGAATAGATTGCTGGCGCCTGAGTGTCTGGATCCCCGAATCGAGCCCGAACGCCATGATCCAGGCCTCTCCCGACCACTGGATCATTGGCCGTGGATGATCATGATCCGCCGGGTCACGATCGCGCAATTGCCATTGTCATGGGCTTTTTACGTTCGTAATGCGGATCGTGCCCATCTCTAGTTATGAGCTTTCATCACAGCTCACTTCGTCAGATGCAGCTAGAATGTGAGTCCATCTGTCCTTATGTCTTGGAGAGCGGAGTGATTTTAGATGTCAAGTGGCGATAGCAGTTAAATGACAATAGCTGGTGAATTACAATAGCAGGCATAATTGGATTGGGTGGGGTATGTAGAGGGGTGTTGGTGTGATGAAATCAGTTTTGGTAATGAGACAGGAAGCCTCAGTCTCGATTCAGTCCAGGTGGATGCATTGTCTTGAGCTTCATTATCAGTTACAATTCAGCAGTCTCTCTCTTTTAATCTCCCTTTGAAATTCCTCTGCAGGATAACTGCTAGTTTTAGGTCAGCAACTGAATTTCTTGGAAGGTTAAAATGTTCCCCCCACTGGTTTGTGAATGCTGTGGTTTCTGATTTCAGACTTATGTCCATTAATTCTTTGTTGAAGGGACTGGCTAGTTTGTCCAGTGTAGAGGGTGGAAGGCATTGCTGACACATGATAGCATAGCCTACCACAAATTTTGTTCGTCTTATAGGTGCTACTGGACTCTTTCTCATTTCTACTGCTACAAACAAGCATGGCTACCCATGCTGAATGCTAAATGCTGAATTTTAATTATATGGACCATTTTTATCTATTTTATAAAATATTCTATCACATATTTTTATCTTATAGATCTTGTACTTTTAACCCATTGTTATTTAGAAATTGCATACCTGATTTTAACTGTATTAAGTTATGCTCAAGGCCTACGGCCTATGGCCATATAAGCAGAATAAATGATGATGACCTTGTGTGAAATGAGGAGTCGGTAAGCTTGAGAAGTTTAGGCCAGAGGCAGCAACACGGGTGATCCATGCATCTTCTTTCTTTCTGCAAAACATGGTGCAAAGGCATTCCCCCCTCTCTCGAGACATCTGCTTTTGCCAAAGGATGGGAGAGGGGTTGTTCCATGTGGTACATGGCTTTGTGGGAAGCTTGTGCTGCAAGGAGTAAGGGATGGTGTTCAGGTATAATTGCTGGCCATTAAACTAAACCAGAATGCACAAACACCTGGTTAGTGTTTTAGGCAGCTTGATCCAAAGGGAATTCTGGGTGTCCAAAGAAGGGAAATATTATTATTTTATAAAAGCAAGATTGGGGTCCAGTAGCACCTTCAAGATCAAAAAGGTGCCACTGGACCCCGATCTTGCACTTCGACTGCAGACCAACACAGCTACCCATCAAAAACTATATGGATGACAGAAATAATCCCGGAAAGATTTAGAACTTGATCTTCCATAGGCTAAGCAGGCTGTGCAGCACAACTGAATACCAAGTTGCAAATTGAAGAGCCTTACTGAATCTGCTCTAGGTTACTTATAAGTTACAGGTAAGTTTGATTCTTGATGTTGGGCCCACAAGCTTAATTCTCATGGAGGTGATTGGGCTGTGCTAGTTCAGACTGCAGGAAGGGGCTTTTCGAACCGAATGCACCGCCATACAGAATAACAAATTCCTTGCACCCAGAAAACTAGGTGCTATGGAGAAAAGGTTTAACATAACCTTCTTTCCACCATGTTAGCTTTGTTGCCTTCAGGAGTATTTGGTTTCCTTATGGAGGAAACCAGTTGGCCACTGTGTAAAACAGAAGGGTGGCCAAGATAGAGCAAAGGACTGATCCAGCACACTTGCTCTTATGCTCTTATTGGCCCACCGGCAATCAGTTTGGCGTTATGACCTCTGTGGTCCTTACCATAGAGATTTGTGGAATTCCCAGAGCATCATGGGAGGGGCTATGACATCATTTCCAGGTGAAAACATCATATAGGGATGCCAGCTGCTGCTTGGTACCCTAGAAGCTTTGGGGATGAGGCAACGTTGGGCTAAGGACCAACTTCACATCTGGATAAAAACCCAGATGTGAAGTCAGCATGTTACTCAACGGCCCCAGAGGCAGGAGAATGCCTATCTAAAGCGGGCCACACTGGTGATACCATTTTCAGGCCTCCGACTGGGGCAGTCTCTCAAAGATCACTGGCAACTTTAGTTCTAGGGAATGTTTTTGCATGGCCAGACATTCAATCATATTAGCCCTCAACTGCAGTTTGACGCGGTGCAAGGTTGTCAACAGATTTACCAGCACTATCAGAGATGGGCCTTTTTGAATATTGGGCTATCAACCAGGCCTTGTCTCCATCCCAATGAAGTCCTACAGTGGTGCTCTCTTGTAAAGGATTCTGCCATTACTGGTCAGTGATGCCGATGAACTTTAATCAGGAGAGCTCAAAAACCAAACTTCCTCAGCTCGGGAAAGTTTCTTGAGGACCCAAAGCCTGAAAAGGCTCACAAAATGTCTGCTGCTAGGGATGCTTAAAAAATTATCATTCTCATCGGCCTCCTCTGGAAGTTTTGCTGGGATAAGTCCTGGTCTGGGGTAACGTTGCAGGAGTGGCCAGACGCCTTTCTCTATCTGTACACATCTGCTTTGAAATATCTGCTGAGCACTGTCAAGCATTTGGGAATGCTTTCCAAAAAAAAAAAAGAGAGAGAGAGAAAGCATTCCTGAGACAAACATAAAAACATTACTCATATCTGCTCACACAACAGCCCTACTAAAATTTGGAGAAAGTTTGCGAGGAACACAATTCTAACACCACTCATCTCAGAGCCAAACTACAAATGACGCCTGACACTAGTTCGGCAATTGTCAGCTTCCCTCAAGTTTTGTTGGGAAATGTAGGTGTCCTGGTCTTGCAGCTTGGCTCTCCGACTGCTGTTCAATGAACTTTTCAACTGTCACTTGTCCAACATTCCGCCAAGCTGCCTACATTTCCCATCAAAACTTGAGGGAAGCTGACAAGTGTCCAACTAGTGTCAGGCGTCACTTGTAGTTTGGCTCTCAGTTTATGGTTATAGTTGTGATTAATTTTTCACTGCACCAGCTGAGTTTTTGCTGCCCTCCAGTCCATATTTCTTGCATCTTCCTCCTCTGCCATCTTATTCCTTCTTGTCATTAGTTTTGCCCAACAGTTATTTTCACTTCGTAATCTCCATGGTCGGGATTAGCTGGCTAAGACGCATTCAACAAAATTAGAAAGAGAAATGAAAAGAATGAGAATTGAAAATGGATCAAACTGCAGAAGGGGGGCTGCATGACAGCAGAAAGGAATCGGTATCCTCTCAAGCTTCTAGAAGTCTTACTTCTGAATAGATTTTGTGTGCATTAAAGGCTGTGGGATGACATGTTTGGGCTAGGACTAGGGTTACAGAATTAGAGAACAATATGAAAAACAAACGATCTAAGGTAAAGTCTACTATAAGCAACACAGAAAGTGAATTACAAGGTGAAGACTATGAAACAAAAGCAGGTGATTGCAAATTGCAAATAAGCTGCAGAGTGAGAGCTGCTTATCTAGATTGTTTTTGTGTGGTGTTTTACCGTTGCGCACCTGCAATTTTGTTTTTTTTTATTTTATTTATGTTATTTATATTCCGCCTTTCTCACTGAGACTCAAGGCGGATTACATAGTGTGAGATTAGTACAATTAGTGGCAAGGACAAGGGCAGGCATTTCCGTACAGAGTCGAGAACATTTCCATAAACAATGTCATGGGGTAAAAGAATACAGTTTCAAGAACATTTCCATAAACAATGTCATGGGGTAAAAGAATATAAGTTTACAAAGATATAGTATTAGCAAGGATCCAGTATGGGGTTGAGGAATTGCTGAAACAGAACATAATCAATTCTAGGATTTACACTGAACAACGTAAAGCACAGGTAGGATATAGGAGTACAATCCAGCACCTTAGTGAAACACCACACACAAAGTTCCTTGAAAAAAATCACATCATAGTGGCATTTTGCAGTGTTTCACCAATGCACACATGTGCATCAACAGTGTACAAGGAGAAAGTCACTGGAAACACTGAAGGCAGTAAAGGTCAGTCACAGCTCTCTCAGAGCTCTCTCAACCCCACCCACCCCACAGGGTAATTGTCGTGAGGATAATAACACACCTTGTAAACCGCTCTGACTGTGGTGTTAAGTTGTCCTAAGAAGTGATAAATAAATTGAATGTTATTATTATTATTGGTGGTGGAGAGTGCCTTCAAGTCATAGTTGACTTACGGCGACCCCTGGCAGGGTTTTCATGGCAAGAGACTAACAGAGGCGGTTTACCGTTGCCTGCCTCTGCAACCCTGGTCTTCGTTGGAGGTCTCCCATCCAATTACTAACCAAGGCAGGCCCTGCTTAGCTTCTGAGATCTGCCAAGATCAGGCTCACCTTGTTATTATAATTAATAAGTTCTGCTATGGAAACAAAAACGGGTAACTCAGAACTCCAAAATCGGAGAAGGAGCTTTGATGAGCATTTTGGAGGCATCCCTAGGGGAGGCCTCATCTACATATGCAACAGAATGAGAAATTATAGACATTTATAGACAATCTGTGCCACTGGCAAAAGGGGATGCTATTATTTAATGTTCTCCTCTTTTGAGGATTCTCTGAAATTAGAAAACGAAGGCAAATGTTGATGTATTTGTCCACGTCCTTTCAGTGGGAAGAAGTCATCTTCAGGTCTTCAATTGTTCTATTTCAAGTATAAACGGGACCTACAGATGTGTTAGAACTCCTCCAAATAATCACCACCAGCGATTTGGCTTCCCTTGATGTTCTTCAGATGGTTGGCCTGGAAAGACCCTTCAGATTTTGTCTTGACATTTCCCTTTAGGCAACCTGCCCATGGCGCCAACATTACACAACCATTAATGATAACATGAACATTTTCTATTGGGAATATATATATATATATATATATATATAGAGAGAGAGAGAGAGAGAGAGAGAGAGAGAGTTTGGTTTAGTTCAGTAACTTAGCAGCGTAATATAGTCAGAAGTGTTTAAACCCTTAAAAATGTGTTAATTAATTAATTAATCTTCAGAAAAAAATCATAGAAAGATATAATTTACAGTTTATTGTAGCAGATTTCTTCCATAGCAATATCTTCTGGTAATAAGAAGGGAAAGATCCTAATATAAAGAGTTACATTCCCTATTCTAATACCACGGCCTGAAAATAGGCAGTGAGGCTGGAGGTGTGTCTGTGGATAAAAGGGGGCTCCATAAGGTGCATGGAGGATTTACATCCTTCCTCTTGGAAGACCATGTGGAAAAGAGAGATATCCCAAGAGGCACAGAGGCAAGAGAGGAGTCAGAAGGCGTTCCCGCCTTAGACAAGAGAGTCGCAGATGGCTAGACGTATATATTACATTCAAAGAGACATGCAGCGCCCCCCCAGTGTCCAAAGGCAGGCTGAGTTGCCTATTCCAACATTTTCTACCTGGACATCCAGCCGGCCTCTTTTTGTTCAAAGATGCCCATCCCCTGAAGGAAGTGAGTTATGGACTTGGATTCAGAATACACTATCTACACTTCAGATAGCTCTAACTTATAAGAGGAAGCTCCGGGGGGGGGGGGGGCTGGTCTGAGCATGACCATCACATGGATGAGGAGGCCCTGCATGAGCCAATGAACCTGCCTTCAATCAAATCAGACTCTTGGTCCTTTAAAGTTGATCTTGTCTACTTAGGCTGGCAGCAGCTCTTCAGAATCATAGAAATACAGAGCTGGAAGGATCCCTAAGAGTCATCTAGTCCACCCTCTGCACAATGCAGGAAATTCACAACTATCTCCCCCTCTCACTTCCCTGACTGACTCCTGCTCTATGCCTAGAGGAAGGCAACAGTCTCCAGGATCCCTGGCCAAGCTGGCCTGGAGAAAAATTCCTTCCTGACCCCAAAGTAGCAATTGGCATTACATAGAAACGTAGAGGTAGAAGAAATCCCAAGGGTCATCTAGTCCAGCCCCCTGCACAATGCAGGAAATTCACAGCTATCTCCTCCCCTCATCTCCCCCAGTGATCTTTGCTCTATGCCCAGAGGAGGTCTTTCACATCACGTACTCTCTGATCCTTTTTCAGGGAGATGACGAGGATTGACTCTGGGACCTTCTGCGTGCCAAGTAGATTCTCCACCACTGAGCCACAGCTCTGTCTGTCCTTGTCCCCCCAGAAGTGCGAGCACTGCCTGAAATCTTGCATTCCCTTTAAATATTCTTTTGCTTTTGAAAGTCCAGACCATTGACAGCACAAGCACAACCCCAGAATCGTAGCAAGCCTTACAGTTTGGGGATGTCATAATCACAGCGTGAATTTAATGCAATAATTTTAACGTCGTAATTACGAGGGGAAAATATGTGCTCGTTTATTCTTCTGCAACTCGAGAGGGGGGTGCATTATTAGTATATCTTAGCAGAGAATTTATCTTCTTAGAGTTCTAATTATGGAACTTCTTAACGTAGTAAATGCCTTTTGGACTACCAACTGCTTGGCAGAATGTTAATTTGGTCCCCGAGATGCACAGTAAAAATTCTTAAGACCTGGCAAAGCTGGAACTGCCATCTTCAAACAACATAGCTTGGAAATAATTGCTTTGGGATCCTGAGCACATTCCCCCTCAGCTCCCATGGACACTGGCCTTGGAAACGGCTCTTGTTTACTTTGGGATGTTTGGAAAAAGAGTGCTTAAGATGGGGAAGCTCTTACCTGGCTAGCCCAGATGAGTCTCATCTTGTCGGATCTCAGAAGCTAAGCAGGATCAACCTTTGTTAGTAATTGGATGGGAGACCTCCAAGGAAGACCAGGGTTGCAGAGGCAGGCAATGGCAAACCACCTCTGTTAGGGCCAAGCTACAAGTGACGAATGACACTTGAAAGGCAAGTGGATCAAGTGTAGCGTAAGTGGAGGGCAAGTGAACAGGGACAAATACACTTGCCATTCAAGTGTCATTCATCACTTGTAGCTTGGCCCATAGTCTCTTGCCTTGAAAACCCCACTAGGGGTCACCATAAGGCACCTATGACTTGATGGCACTCTCCCCAACACAGATGTAGAAGAGGCCACAAGAAGGAGACGTTTCTGCTCGGTGGCAAAGGCCATGCCTTGCCTGAAGAAGGACCCGTCTTCAATCCCTGGCACCTGGTCACGGTTTGCAAGAGCTGAGAACCTGAAAAGCTGAGTGCCAGCGCCAAGGAGAGTACAAAATGCCAAGTTACATTGACCAAGGAGTGGTGGCAGGGCACACCTACATCTCCCCCACTGCCTTGACCTGGTTCAGCTATTACTCCTTCTCTGTCCAGGCATCTTTAAAACATGGTGTGGCAGGCGAGCTGTGCACGATCAACAGGGCATTGTGAACTCTCACACAAAGAGAGAGGATCCTTATTGGCGTTGGGGGTTGCACCGCAATGAGATATAAGTTTGCAAAGTAGCAGAGTTTGATAATAGCACCATGGAAATAAGTAGACAGACTGCTGTGATTCTAGCTCTAGAAAAATACTTTACTACGTAATATGGTAAAAAGGGTACATTTGGTAGGAAAAACAACAAACAGTTTCTGACTACATCTTGATGTCTCAACTAGGTCCTAGAAAGAGAAAAGCTTAGATTGCAAAGAGAAGTAGACTGAGGTTAGACTGCATGGTCTAGTGAAGTAGCAGAAGCGTAGTAGTGAACAAAGAGCAATAAAACCTTAGTCTATGTTGCTAGCTAATTGCCCCCCAATAAACTGGCTCATCCAATAGACAATCCTAGATTCCCTCATTAAGACTCAAGACTCCCACTTTCTCTGGCGGGAACTTCTCTCGAAGTCTAAGTGATCCTATGCTAACTAGCGATCTGACTAAACAAACAGAACAACAATTTAACTCTTTCATGACTGAGTGTAGGACACTTGCACAGATTCCAACAACAGGGTATGTGTAGCTTGCCATGCTATGTTTAAAGGGGACTCGGTGAATGAGTAGAGAAGGAATGCTACTTGCTATAGCTTCTGGGTGAGTGCAGGACAGTGAGATAGAGGAAGAAGCAGCGGCAGCATCAAGGGACTCAAGGCAGAGATGGTGGCAGAGTAACGGCAGCTGCCCAAGGCCAGTGCCTCACCTGGCCTCTTTAGAGAGCCAGCTCTGAATATTACGTAGCTTCAAGGGATCCTATATGGTGTGGCAGATCAAGGCAAGCTGGAACGTGTCCAGAGGAGGGCAATGAGGATGGTAAGGGGTTTGGAGACCAAGTCCCATGAGGAAAGGTTGAAGGAGCTCGGAATGTTTAGCCTGGAGAGGAGATGACTGAGAAGAGATATGATAGCCATCTTCAAGTACTTGGCAGGCTGTCATACAGAGGGTGGTGTGAGTCATTTTCCACTGCCCCAGAAGGTTGGACTAGAACCAATGGGTTGAAATTAAATCAAATGAGTTTTCAGCTAAACGTTAGGAAGAACTTCCTGACAGAGCGGTCCCTCTGTGGAACAGGCTTCCTCGGGAGGTGGTGGGCTCTCCTTCTTTGGAGGTTTTTAAGCAGAGGTTAGATGGCCATCTGACAGCAATGGTGGTTCTGTGAACCTAGGCAGATCATGAGAGGGAGAGCAGGAAGGGTTACCTCCGAGTTTAGTTCTCGTGGCCCTCTTATATGCCCCGGGGTAATGCTGATCAACACCTTGGGGGTCAGGTAGCAATTTTCCCCAGGCTAGTCTGGCTAGGGATCCTGGAGGTGTTTTGCCATCTTCTGGGCGTGGGGCAAGGGTCACTGGGGGTGAGGGTGGGGCAAGGTAGTTGTGAATTTCCTGCACTGTGCAGGGGGTTGGACTAGATGACCCTGGAGGTCCCTTCCCACTCTATGATTCTTAGAGTTGGACAGACTAGCCTTGGATCCATCATGGTCAGGATTGTCTAAGATTGTTAGTGGCTCTCCAGTGGCTCAGGTGAAGGTCTGTCACTTCACCTACCGCCTGGTCCTTTTGGCTGGAGATCTTGGGGATTGAACCTGGGACCTTCTGCATGCCACTGCTGAGCAAATGCTCTATACTATAGCATAGTGTTTAAGTGGCTGGACTACACATCAGCACTTTGCTGCTTCAACACCCACCACTGCCATGAGCTCAACAGGTAGCCTTGGGTAAGCTGCTCCTCTAGCCCCAGCTCCCCAGCTGTATTGTGGGGATAATAAGAACTCCGAATGTGTTCACCACTCTGAATGGGACACTAATCTGTCCAGAAGAGTGGTATATAAGTGCAGTTTTTATTATAGAGGGCTTCTGTAGTACAGAGGCTAAGTGGTTGGGCTGTGAATCAGCACTCTGCTGTTTCGACTCCCACCACTGCCATGAGCTCAGCAGGTGGCTTTGGGCAAGCCCCTCCTTTCAGCCCCAGCTCCCTAGTTGAATTATGGGAATAATAATAACACTGACTTTGTTCACTACTTTGAGTGGAACACTAATGTGTCTAAAAGGGTGATATATGAGAACACTGTTATTATTATTATTTTTACTGAGCCTAAACCACCTCCAGTGGTTGCTGTGAGGCTAAATAAGGGAGGCTCCATAACAGAGGATCAATCTGTATCTGAAGACTCTCAATGCTCTGAAAATTTTGTTGGTCTCTAAGGTGCCACTGGACTCAAATCCTGCCGTTTCTTCCTTCATCCCCACGGTTGATGGTGTCCTGACTAAAATCATGTTCTCCCAACATCTGACGAAGAGAGCTGTGGTTTTCAAAAGCTTATGCCACAATAAAGTTGGTCAGTCTTAAAGGTGCTACTGGACTGATGGTTGTTGTGGGTTTTCTCAGTGTCACTGAGAGATCTCTGTCTTTTGGTGCTACACCTCTGAAGATGCCAGCCACAGCTGCTGGTGAAACGTCAGGAACTACAATGCCAAGACCACGGCAATACAGCCTGGAAAACCCACAACAACCATCGTTCTCCGGCCGTGAAAGCCTTCGACAATACATGCTACTGGACTCTTTACTATTCTCCCAACATGTGAGCGATCCAGACCCGATCGCCCCAAGTATCTTTGGCATGTGACATGTTGTGTGATCCAGGTCACAGCTGGTATCAGTCCCTGGTACCTCTTGGAGATTCTGGAGAGATGATGCCAGTCAGAATATTGGGTTGTCTGCACCAAAGGGGTAACTATGTAGGAGGCAGCTTGGTATGTGCTTAGGATTGTGGCCTCTGTACCTTCTTCCTTCTCTTTGCTGTTTCTCTGCTGTGTGTGCCTCTCTCGTAGGGCTCCCAAGAAGTCTCTTTTACTTACATTTCTTCCTTGCCTGTGCGTTGGCTGTCCTCTCTCTTCTCCGTCTCATGTTTCCAGGAGGAGGTAGTCAATCCTTCCAGCACGCCCAACAGCTTTTGCTTCTCTTTGCTGGTTGACTTCACAGGAGATGCGTCTGGAGGGGAAACCAACTGGTACAGCCTCCAGTAGAACTTGAAACATTGTGCTTGGGGGAAGATAAGCTGAAATTCTGGACTTGGGCTGAAATTGCTATGCAATTGAGTCACTGCAGGGAAAATGTGCAATATGTCCAAATGTAGCGTGCCTATACAAGGATGATTCTGACTTTCCATCTGCATTGCTAACATATTTTAGGACTTTCTAGAAAGTTGGGGTTATTTGTTCAGCTCTAGGCGTTCTACCCTGTCCCCAATCATTTATGGATATGATGGTATCTCCTCTCTTCATTTGTGGGGTGGTGGTGACACTACGATAAACGAAGACAGCTTATTAATATGCTTTGTATTTTTTAAAAAATAATTAAACCCCATCTTTTCCATTTTTTCCCTTTTCCCGTCTTCTCGGGGCCACCATGGAAGGCAACAGGGTAAAGGAACTGCATGTGTTTTACAATTCTGGTTGTTCTTTTCCCTCCTCCAGCCCCTCAGGGGTGGAGGGGCGGCGAGGCCGCATTTGCATCCTTTGAAACCAACTTGTTTGTTCTACACGTTGGGATAGAGTCATCCGAATATTAATTATGGTTTGGGTGAAGTTTCTCAGTCGAATTGGGGACTGAGGCTCCTGCCGTCGCTCACCGCCACCTGCTTAGATTGTCGATGTTTATCTGCTTCACTGAGCTTAAATCAGCTCCTCTAAGTGAGAGGCTGGCGCACCAAGCAGATGTTAGTGTTCGAAGGAATGTACTGGCTGCTGTTAGCATATGTAGCATGATGCTAATAAATAGGGGGACCGTACCCTCGTCAAGGAGATTTTGGAGTACCTAGTCTGCGACTTTGCCTCCCCCCCCATCTTGCTCCCCCCTCCTCCCGGATCTCTCTAGATGCTTCCAAGGTTTCGACCAGGAACAACCCTGACTCTCTCCCCTTCCGATGGTCCGTTCTGTTTACGCTACATTGGAATGATTAATGATATTGTACATTGTAACTAAATTGTACCACCATTATCACCAGGTCACGGGTGACAACTAGATATATCATCTCGGAGGTTTATATACAGATAACAATTTTACCTATGTGAAGGAAGGCAAGGCGGGATGTTGGCCTCATGCTAATGCCCACGTTTCCACATATTGGAAAGTCAGTAACGCACAGGACGGAGGGATTTCATTAGGCAGCGTCCGTTCGGGAGCAATGACGGAGTGGGTAGTTTGTCAGGCCCAGTCACATTATCAGGGAGAGCTTTTCCGCGGCTGAAGGTTTCGCTGTGTCGGCATTCATAAGGGTCACCAACTTCCAAGAGGGGCCTGAAACTCTCCTGGAATCAGGGCTGGTGCGGCCATTGAGTCCGGGCCAGCAGCCACCCCAAGCGTTAAGGCGCTGGAGGGGTTGCCAGAGGCGGGGGTGGGGGCTCAATTGCCCCATGCTGCTGCTGCCACCACTGCCAGCACACAGCTGCGGGACAGGCGCAGCAGGCGGCCAGAGCGGCACGCAGAGCAACGAAGCCGGAAGGCTGGGAGGATGCACGTGCACCGTCCCGGCTGCCTGCCGCGCCTGACTCACAGCTGCTGCACCTGGCCAGGAGTGTATCCTGGTGGCAGCAGCGTGGGGCAACAGAGCAGGCAGCCTCCCAGTTGCCCTGTGCTGCTGCTGCCGCCACTGCCAGCGCACAACTGCGGGACAGGCGCAGCAGGTGGCCGGGGCGGCACGCAGAGCAATGAAGCCGGAAGGCTAGGAGGATGCACGTGCACCGTCCCGGCTGCCTGCCGTGCCTGACTCACAGCTGCTGCACCTGGCCAGGAATGTATCCTGGTGGCGGCAGCACGGGGCAACTGAGCAGGCAGCCTCCCAGTTGCCCTGTGCTGCTGCTGCCGCCACTGCCAGCACACAGCTGCAAGCCAGGTGCAGTAGGCAGCCGGGGCAGCATGCAGAGCAACTGAGCTGGAGGGCTGGGAGGACGCACAAGCACCGTACCAGCGGCATGCCCTGCGTGTGACGTCACACACAGTGCCGTCATCACACAGTCTGTGCGTGTGCACTTCGTGCACATGCGTGGGGGAAACAGCAGCCCTGAAGCTTCCTCAGGAGTCAGAAACCCGGGCCCCACCCCTGCCTGGAATTATGATGGATCTCTGAATTGCAGAGAGCAGTTCCCCAGGACCAAACGACGTCTTTGGAGGGTGGAGTCTATGGCAATATAACCCACCAAGACCCCTTCCCTCACTAAATGCCACCCTCCCCAAGCTACAACCCTAAACCCCCAAGCCAGCTTTGGCAAGCCTAGTATTCACTAAAGGGTGTAGTAGGGCCCACAGAAAAGTCTTGCAAAAGTTTGCAGCTTGGGTGGGGAAATGAAGCTGCCAAGACAGACTGCAACATGAATAGTAGAGGACATCCATGATCATGAGCAGGACATTGTCGGTGGTGGCCCTGAAAACCTAGAACGAGCTCCCTTTAGAGGCACCATTTCACATTACACTTCTTGACTTTTGCAAGACCTACCTTTTCTGAGAATGGAAGACAAACAGAGATGGGCACAAACCTGGAAAATCCTAACTGTGCGGTTCATGGTTCATTGTGTTCCACGAACCATGAACTTTCACGATTTTGCCTCGGTTCGTGAACTGGTTCATTCAGTTCACGAAAGCATCACTTCTAGGGGCCAAGCTACACATGACGAATGACACTTGAACGGCAAGTGTATTTCTCCCTGTTCACTTGCCCTCCACTCAATCCACTTGCCGTTCAAGTGTCATTCGTCATGTGTAGCTTGGCCCTGTGTCTGCAGAAGGTCTACAGAGAACCCGTCCTGCACCCCGTTGCCTAGGAAACTGATTGGTAAGCGCCAGGCTGTCTACAGTGACAGTGGTTGGAATGGCCACAGTTTTATTGATTATAGCCAGATTGGAGCATTGGCCAGGCATATGGGCAGTGGATCATTTGACATCGAAAGGCAAGGGTTATTCCACCAACAGCCGTGCTGGCTGGCCCTTGCCTTCCTTTTCCGCAGGGGTGAGCCACCCAAATGCCCTGCTCACCTCTTAAGGATCCAGCCGAATGCCTCAAAACCACCAAACCCATAAAGTTGTGAGAGGCCCACTGGCCGCCCAGATTGAGTGCCGGGTGGGAAAGCATCCTGCTCCTGCACCTCTGGAATGGCGCCAACCACGTTGTCACTCTCAGAGGAGGCTTCCTGCCGCCCCTCTTCTTCCATAACTGGACCACGCCTCCATCTCAGCCTTGCCCTTGATAGCAACACAACCTGCGCTGAGTCTGCGAGCTACCTTTGGAAGTAGAGCGTTAACTTTTAAAAACCACAAACCATCTTAAGCACCCCAGAAAGGAGAACATGAACATGTTAAGCAAATTGCTCTATGGATCTTTCCCCAGTTGATATCTTCAGGTGTACTTACAGGCTTTTAAAAATTATTTTGCGCATCTCCCCCCAGCTTTTAGGGTGTTTTCTTCCTTCCTCCAGTTTATCTTTACAACAACACTGCGGGGTAGTTTCAGCAGAATGGTGATTTGACCAGTGCCCTTTCCCTTGGTATTAAAGTGCCCACGTCAAGACACTTGAAACATTTCGGTGGTGCGAACCGGACCTGCTGTAGATAAAATTGTGCTGAATGCTCCACCCTCCTGTTCTTAACGTCCCTCATTCATATATAGCCAAATTATTGAAGGACTTGGATGATGTTGATAGATTGGAACCTCCATGTTTAGAGGCAGTGTACTGAGGATACCAGTTGCTGTGGAGCAATAATAACAGGGGAGGACTTTAGTTCCATGCCCTGCTTATAGGCCTTCTATCGGCATCTTGTTGGCCACTGTGACAAAAGACAATACGGGCCTTTCAGTAATCTGAAAAGGGTTTTCTAAGGTTCATTGGCCTTCTGTATTTTTCTCTGGCCATGCAATATACTTCTTATTTTATGTATTTGCATTTATTCCATTCCATTTCATTTATACCCCACCTTTCTCTGCAATGGGGACCCAGAGTGGCTCACATGATAACCCTCTCCTATATTTCCCCCTCAACGATAACCCTGTGAGGAAGGCTAGTCTGCAAGTATGAGAGGTCACCCAACAAGTTTCCATGGAAGAGTAGAGAATCGAACCTGGATCTCACAGATCCTTTCCCCTTTAACCACTACCCCATACTGTCTCTCTTTCTCATTGAAGGACACAGTGTGGATACATTTGGAGGCATTTGATATTATCTCGTTTTCCTCTGCTCAGCAGATACCATGGTCAGTAGGAGAATTTCTTTCAGCAGTTTTCCCCACTCGCTTTATGTGCTTGGTTAACTTTACCACGAAGTATTCTTGTTACAAATTAAACTGTAACAAAGTAAAGGTTCTGGACTCAGATTTCAGCAAGGAAAGGAAGGGAAAAGAGTGTTCTGTAGAAGGGGGCAAGATTCTCAGAAAGGCGTGGCTGTATTAGTGCCTCGTAGCAAAATAAAGCAAAAATCTATTAAGAGTTGCCACATCTCCCACTACAGCTATAGAAGAAGACCTCCCGACAAACCCTTTCATTGCACAGAGGGAAGAAATTGGTGGGAGGCATGGAGGTATGCACTGGCATTGCATCAGAGTGCTGATGTCACTTCTGGTGAAAACAGGAAGTGACATCATGACATTGGGGGGCATGTCTCCCCAGTTCCTACTCTCAATTTGCTCCCAGCTTAATCTTGACAACCTTAAACCCACTGGCACCTTAAAACTAACGTTTATCTCACTGTGAGCTTTCATAAGTCACCACCGTTTATGGTTCCCAACTTCAGGATGGGAAATTCCTGGAGACTCAGAGGTAGATCCTGGGAAGGACACTTTTTTGGGGTAGGAAGGACCTCAGAAAGATACAATACTATTAGAGTCCATCCAACAAAGCAACCACTTTCTCCAGGGGAATTGATCTTTATGGTCTGGAGATCAGCAGAAATTCCAGGAAATATCTACCCCATGCCTGGAGGATTGCAACCCAACCTCCAATCGCTTCCATCAGATATATCTGCAAATAAGAGCCCCAAATCTACAGTTATGTCTCAACCCAGAGTTGGCAATGACAAGCCTTGTGAACAGTGTTTTGACATTGTATATTGAAATCCTCTTCCTCTGCCTTTGGTTCAGACCCAAGAAGCTTTGATTTCTTCCCTAATCATCTATTGCTTGTATCCTGACTCTTGATCGCAGAATTCTCACTGCAGAAAGGAGAAGGACAGTGGGAAGCACATCTTGTTCCATGATGGGCCCTTTCCCCCAAAGCTACCACATTGAATCCCAGCAGCAAGGAGAATAATAATAACAACGTTCAATTTATATACCGCCCTTCAGGACAACTTAACACCCATTCAGAGCAGTTTACAAAGTATGTTATTATTATCTCCACAACAATCACCCTGTGAGGTGGGTGGGGCTGAGAGAGCTCTGAGAGAGCTGTGAGTGACCCAAGGTCACCCAGATGGCTTCAAGCAGAGGAGTGAGTAATCAAACCTGGCTCTCCAGATTAGAGTCCCATGCTGCTCTTAACCACACCAAGCTGCCTCTTCTAAGGCCATGAAAGTCAATGGTGTTAATAGAGGTGTAACTCTTTTTAGGATTATATCTTTACAAAAAAAGTTGCCATCTTTATCTTAGCATCTAGATCTTTTTATCATGCCATTCCTTGAAAGAGATACGGGTGGATAAGGGAGAACTTATCTATTTTATTCTCACAACCACCCTTTTAGGTAGGTTAGGTTGAGAGTGAGAGAAACCCAATATCATCCAGAGAGGTTCATGGCAAAGTGGGAAACAAGAGAACTGTTTACCACTCTAACCACTCATCACCCTTCAGGACAACTTATCACCACTCTCAGAGTGGTTTACAAGGTGTGTTATTATTATCCTCAAAGCTATCACCCTGTGAGGTGGGTGGGGCTGAGAGAGCTCCTAGAAGCTGCGACTGACCCAAAGTCACCCAGCTGGCTGCAAATGGAGAAGTGGAGAATTAAACCTGGCTCTCCAGATTAGAGTCCTGCCACTCTTAACCACTACACCAAAAAGAAAGCACAGGTCCACTTGTCTGGTCATCTGCCATTACCCTCTGCTCACCAGACCATCTCCAGTCCATGTCACAGTTAAAAAGCAGGCATCTCATGGGGGGGGGGGGCTACAGAGCAAATGACTCCCAATGACTCCAGCAAGCAAGTTCAAAAGGCTGTCCCGTCCACTATCTTTCCTACAGTTGCGCTATTGATTACTGGGTGGGTGGAGGAGCTCTTTAGTGTTTAATGGGAGCAAGAAGCAAAAACATCTCACTGGGCCTTCTAAAGGAAAAGAAATTAAACTTGCGCGCTGAATCCTTCCCCAGGTAGAAAGTGTCTGTTCAACAATTTAACAGTCGTAAAACTTGGGCTGATCCTTATCAATTCATTTTGATTCCACTGACGGTTTGCTTTGTTTCCCCACCACCGCCAACCACCCTCTCTTCCCTTTCTGCTGCCCGTATTGATCCTGACCTAGGAAAAAGGCTATTAATCCTGGAGCCAGGAAAGATCAGAGATAAGTCAAAAATGTGCTTGTTGTTACACAGCGGCTGTGAAACATTGTCTTGCTGTGGGGGGGGGCGGTGGGGAAGCACAAAGGAGGAATAACTGGGCCTGGGAGAAAGGGGGGAGGTGGGGAACAGCAGCTCTCAAGAGCGAGAATTACCTCATTGAGTTTATGGGATGGATGGCCAAAAGGCACAGAAAGAGGGCAGACAGAAAATGGGAGAGACAGACAGTCTGAGTGAGGGATGTAGTCGGAGCTGTCCTCTAGGCTCCAGGAGATGGTTTCGGTAGGACCCTGGCATCGGCCTGGTGCCATTTACGATGATGTGTAGCTTTTAATGAAAAGGCAGAAGAGACTGGCTGTCTGTGTCGTGGCCTCCTTCTTTTCTTGGCTGGAGGGAGTCCCTCAGCCGTAACTCTTTTCAGGACAAATTCGAAGCATCTATGTAAGTAGGTTTTTCACCAAAGGTTGGTGTGCAACATAAATCACCAGCTCTCCTTCTGTGTTGCGCATTTTCATTTTGAATCTCCTACTTCTCACCGTTCAGAACTTCATTCAGCCTAAAGACACAGGGGAAAGTCTGTGTTGTCATGGACTCCAATGGAGTCGAAGAGGTGCAGCGGTTACAGAGTAAGACAAGGTCCCACAGAGACTTGGGTTAAGCTTCCCATTCTGTTGTGATGTGCACTAGGTGACAATAGAAGAAGAATTGGTTTTATACCCCACCCTTCACTACCCGAAGGAATCTCGGAGAAACTTAGAATCACCTTCCCTTCCTCTCCCCACAACAGACATCCTGGCCATTTTCACACTTCTTACCCACCCCACAAAATCACGCAAGACTCATGGAATGACAGCGTCTTCACAGCACGTTTTCCCATCATTGCTTCATTTCATGTGCAATGACATCAGAAATCGCACCACAAAACAGAATTTTGATGGGAAATCACACCACGAAGATGCCGTGGTTCTGTGAGTTTTGCACGATTTTGCTCAGCGATTAAGGCAAGTGAAAATGGCCCCTGTGAGGTAGACGGGACTGAGAGAGCTCTGAGAAGTTGTGACTGACCCAAGGTCACCCAGCTGGCTTCAAGCGGAGGAGTGGGGAAACAAACCTGGCTCTCCAGATTAGAGTCCTGCCACTCTTAACCACGGCACCACATTGGATCTCTGTAGGCTGCTCCCTGTATCTCACCTACCACACCACCCTACCACACAGAGTTTTGGGGAGGATAGGACGGGCTGGAAACCAAGGTGAGATAAAATCATTAAAAGTGTTAGAAAGAGAGTTGGGGTATGACTCTTGTCTTCTTGCTAGTGACTTTGCCAGTCAAACCATTTTATTCTCCTCAAGATAATTCTGATGCAAGTCCTTCTGAAAGGTTCCTCATAGGCAGCTCTCTTATTTGAGAGAGCATGGGACAGCTGCCTGTTTGCAGGGGGGATTGTTGTGCAATTGCTTCTCTTCAGGGCTTTTTTTCTGGGAAAAGAGGTGGTGGAACTCAGTGGTGGAACTCAAGACCGCACCATGACATCACTTTGGGTCAGCTGGAACAAGGAGGGAGTTTCTTTAAAGTTTAAATTGACCTCGGTGAAAATGGTCACATGGCCAGTGGCCCCGCCCCCTGATCTCCAGACAGAGGGGAGTTTAGATTGCCCTCCGTGGCGGCGCGGAGGGCAATCTAAACTCCCCTCTGTCTGGAGATCAGGAGGTGGGGCCACTGGCCATGAGACCATTTTTTAGAGGTGCCGGAACTCCGTTCCACCGCGTTCCTGCTGAAAAAAAGCCCTGCTCGTCTTCATTCTCCAGTAGCTGGCTGGTGGCTTAAGATGCCACCTAGTCCTTCTGACGGCCAGCATCCCTGTCTCTTGCTTGCAACAGGACCAACTTTCTGCCCAAATGCCATTATTCTCTCCCTGTGCTGTGATACAGAGATGTCACTTAGCTGCATCTTGTTGATTTGGGCCCTGGGAGCAGCTGTCTGCTTGAATCAGTCCCTGGTGCTCAGCAAGAGATGCAGTCACCTAGATTGCTCTAAAGCACCATCTCTCCAGGCTTCGAACAGACAAGCCACCAAGCCAGAGGCTGTCCATCTGCTGTGACGCTGGTTCTCAGTGCACCAGTATGCACACACACATTTTAATTGGAAGGTCGCTGGCCTCAGAGACTGTGCTCAAACCCAATTTTTTGAACTCAGGAAGAGAACAGAGTTCCACACCAAAGGAAATCTGGGACAGAACCCTGGATTATGGTCGGGACCGAATCATTTCCAGAACAAGCATGGAATCTACAGCTTTTTCCTCTTGAGCATATCTCATGCTTGCCTGATATACTAGCCCTACTATTACCATGAACATATTGCCAACCTGCATGTATGTGCACCTGTTTGTAAGAAAGAGCCCATGTGCATTCACTTTACCAGTGAAACTGGGTACTGTTACTTGGATAAATGCAAGGTTGCAATCACGTGTTCAACAGAACTTGCATTGAATGTAATGTGAGAATTACTCTACCGATTTATAAAGAAAAATCAAGTGTATGCAGTACAAAGATTGTACGTGCATTCACTGTACCTTGTGAACAGGGCAACCCGGAGACCTTTTTTGGCGACAGTGGCTGGGAACAAAGGAGGTGTGTTTCCTCAGACAGGACGAAAGGGGTCAGCTGTGATTTTTTTTTTTCCCTTTTTTTAAAGAAGTTTTCATTTAAAAGAAAAGATAGGATATGACTAGAAAGTGCATAATAAAGCTTATACAGGCAGCAGTTGAAATTAATTGAGACTTACACTAACTTATACGAATAGTACATTTGAAATTAAATTGTAACTTAAGCACTACATTTAAAATTGAGTTAAACTGATAACAAATATAATAGAAAATTTTAATAACAAATCTTAGTTGTGTAATAAATCTCCTTCCCTCTCCTTGGTTACTTATACAAAATTTAATATCAGCTATTTTACTAATCATTCCCTGTATTTCATCCTTTTATCTTTATACTAAGTTACCTTAATTAATATTTGTTCTGGCTAGAGATGGGCATGAACTGGGAAAATTCTGAACGGTGAGGTTCTTGGTTCGTCACGTTTCACGAACCATGAACTTTCATGAACTTGACCAGTTTGCCAACCGGTTCATGAAAATGTCACTTATAAGTCAGCAGAAGGTCTGCAGAGAGCCCACTACCCACCCCCGTGGCCTAGGAAACTGATTGATTGGTGCCAGGCTGTCTGTAGTGATGAATCGAACCAAACGAACCGGGCTAAAATTTGTCAAGGTTCGTGAGAAATGACAGCTCCCATGAACCGCGGGTTCACGAACCACGAACTGGCCCAGTTCGTGATGAACTTCAGTTCGTATTTCGGTTCGTGCCCACCTCTAGTTCTGGCCTAAATAATCAAAGAAATCCTTCAATTTCCCCCCAAATTTAGCTATTGGTCTATTATGTACATAAGTAATTAATTTGGCCATTGAAGCATATTTATAAACTTTATCTGTCCACTCTTACACTTCAGGAGACGCATCAGCTTTCCATCTCACTGCATATAGCGCTCTCACTATGTGATATCTTGAGTGTGATTACGACTGTTTAGCAGGATGGATGCAGTGTTTGGGAGGAGTTATTCTAGGGAACAAGCTTGTCTTCTGTTTGTTTTCATAACCTTTTCAAAGGAGATCATAGGAAGATCAGTGGAAATTCCAGAAGAACTAAAGGGGCCACCTGGAAGTTGGCAACCTTCATACAGAGTGAAGAAGATTGCAGCGGTTGTGTTAGTGAGATAGCGAGTGAAGCATCTTGAAAGCTCTAAAACATTGATTATTTATTATTCATTTTATTTTCTTTGGATTTCTATTCCACCCTCTCCATGAAGGGCTCAGAGCGGATTACAACATATTACAACACATCAATTTATACAGTTAAAAACCACGAATGGATTGATAGAAAACAGTATATTATAACATATTTCACATATAAAAATATATATTCAGATATATATTTAGATGGTGGAAATCAATAGCAGCAGATACAACTCAACACGATAAAGTGGTGGACAACCTTAGTAGGGAGGGGTTCAGATTATATTTTCATCATTTCCTCCATTTTTCAGCCAGTGGAGGCCAAGCCTGATCTCAACCATATGCCTGGCAGAACATCTTTATCTTACAGGCCTGGCGAAATGATAATCCTGCCGGGCCCTGGTCTCAGAAGACAGAGAGTTCCACCAGGCTGGAGCAAGGACCGAGAAAGCCCTGGCTCTGGTTGAGGCTGGGAGGGCCTCCTTGGGGAGAGGGACCACTAATAGGTGTTTCTCTCCTGATCGGAGTGTCCTCCGGGGCACATATAGGAGAGGTGGTCTCGCAGATACACTGATACGCAGATACACTAAAGCATAACATAGGGCCAAGCTACACATGACGAATGACACTTGAACGGCAAGTGGATTGAGTGGAGGGCAAGTGAACAGGGAGAAATACACTTGCTGTTCAAGTGTCATTTGTCATGTGTAGCTTGGCCCACTAATGCATCTTATTTTTGACTGAAAATTGAGAAGGAGCTTTGCACGGGACAGTTTAGAGAAAGTGGGTCCTAGGAGTGCTGGACGAAGGAAATCAGTGTAAAAAGAGAAGATATTTTTCAGGCGCAAACACACCCACTCACCTATCCAATTCAAAAGCCAAGCGAAAGAAGAAAGATGCAATCAGCTACCAAGTCGTGGGAAATGCAAACAACAGTTCGTCATAGGTTCTGTACGAGAGATCTGCCTCGTATAGAGCCTCCTGCCCTGTTATTGGAAATGTCCTGGTGTGCGAGGTGGGCTATAGATCATGATAAAAAATGCAGGCAATCCGCTATCAGCAAAATGAATGCTCTTTGCATGCCTCCCCTGCTGGGCTGTGGCATAGACACATTTGAACACATGCAAAGATGAGGAGAGGGAAGAAAAGAGCGAGGCTGGGTGCTGGTTGGCTCCCAGATGTAGCCTGACAAAGTGATATTTCTCACTTGCTCCCCCACCCCGCCAGCCCTTATGATTGAAGCTGTGCTTGCTTCCCTGAGTTCAACGACTGGTCTAATGAAATAAGCTCCTTTGTCGAAATGTCTTTGGGTACCTCTGGCTCATGGTTGCCGCTGGTTACCACATCATTGTATTCCTGTTTCTCAGCATTACGCCTGGTGATCAAGCCGGTTTATTTTTAGCCGCTTGTTCGCATTATAAATCCTGCAGGCTTTCTCTCTTCCCGGTACTCTTGATATAGTTTACCTTTTGGTTTAATGAGAAATAAGAGCTGAGTCAGGGATAAAGACGTGTTAAGTCAACACAAATAATCATAGAGAAGAGGGGTGAGGAGAGATCATTGGCGCAGAGATGAATCCCACACACCAACGAGCTGTTAATAAAGAATGATGTGCTTGCTACTTAATCCCACAGTCCAATGGATGACATTGAGCCGATGCCATCTATGGGCAGCTCTTCCAAACAAGTGGGTTTCTTGATCACCTAGGGTGAGTAACAATCCCTACAGGTGACCTGGCAGGGATGCTTCACAAAAGTGAGCTCATTTAATCCTGCTGAAGCCACAAATGACTATCATGGGTATACTGTTTGCAGCCAGAAAAAGTATGATTTCTTTGGGGGAGGGATTAAAATAAAGAGGAATCTAGTGGCATTTTAAAGGGTAACAAGATTTTATCCCAGCCTATTTTTTTGTGGAGCATGGTAAAGCGAGCTCTAGTCCACAAAGTATTATGTTAGAAGAAAACTGTTAGTTTTTAAAGTGCTGTTGGACTCCCGTTTATTTAATTTTGTCTCGCAGTAGACGAACATGGCTACCCCTCTGGAGTTCTAGTGGACTACTAATTTTTGCAGGCTTCTCTGCGGTTTGTTGTAAAAAATCACACTCTGGTGTCTTCCTACAAATCCACTGGGGTGAATAGTGGGGCCCAGGCAAGCCAGATCTTATCAGATTCTGGAAGCTAAGTAGGGTTGGCCTTGGTTAGTAACTGGATGGGAAACCACCAAGAAAGATCGGGGTTGTTATGCAGAGGTAGACAACAGCAAGCCGCCTCTGTTAGTCTCTTGCCTTGACTTAATGGCACTTTCCACCACCACTTAGGAATCTGTTATAAGTGCAGAGACAGAGTTCTCAGGTGGCAACCCTACCTTTATCTTCTTTCTTCTACATATTATTGGACAAGCCTTCTCTCTTGGATTCACTTTTCCATCTGAAAAATGAAAATGGCGGAGTAGTTAGAGTGTTAAAAAAAAACTAGCCTTTCAAAATCTTGTTTCCCAGTTTGCCAGGAAACTCTCTGGATGACCTTGTGTTTCTCTCTTTCTCAGGGCCAAGCTACAAGTGATGAATGACACTTGAACGGCAAGTGTATTTCTCCCTCTTCACTTGCCCTCCACTCGATCCACTTGCTGTTCAAGTGTCATTCATCATGTGTAGCTTGGCCCTCAGCCTAACCTACCTAATAGGGTTGTTGTAAGGATAAAACGGAGAAGGGAGAACTATGCATGCCACCCTTACCTCCTTCAAGGAATGACATGATAAAAAGCTCTAGATGGGAAGATAAAGATGGTGATCTGTTTGTGAAGCTATAATCCTAAGCAAAAGAATCCATCTTCTTTTCCTTTTTTTTAGTAGTAGGCTTTTTAAAATATGGGTTACCCAACCTCTTCTTGATGCAGTACACATTGATATGTATGCTAGTGATACCTGTCTATAAATGCGTTTCCCCCAGTTTAATTTCCTGCCGCTGGGAATAGATGGCATTGTAAAGCAGTGTAGGGGAAGGATGTACATGCGAGCGAACTGAACTCCGGTGGCATAAGATAGGATATAATATCACAAAGCTAACGGTATTCTCTTGCCAGAAGGTACCCGCACTGTTGTCTCCGCAATCTTTTTTTGGTTTCAAACGCCAAGCCATGAAAGGATTACTCCGAGTTTCTGTGATGACATCTCGGTGTCAGAGTTTGCATATTTATTATAGATAAGCTGTCAAAATGTGTGTTGTCAATTTTGTCCGATACTTGAGATTTAATGGCTCGCATCAAAGACGGAAAATCTTTACCATTAATATTAATACGATTCCAGAAGATAAGATTTCGCCGGGGCGGGTATCAATCAACCACTCCTTAAAATGCATCACTCAACTTGATATGCTTTCTAGACAATTAAAATATGCCGTTTCAAAAAAACTATCGAGGAAAAAGAGGCCGGGGAGGTTTGGAAGGGGAGGATGCCAAGTTTGATGCTGTGGCTAAGAAAAGTTGATCCAGGACTCTGAGATGGGGGGCTGGCTGTGCTGGGGAGGGGACCCACCTTTGTAGATAGAGAATAATATAATAATAATAACATTTGATTTATATACCACCCTTCAAGATGACTTAACACCCACTCAGAGCAGTTTACAAAGTATGTTATTATCATCCCCACAACAAAACACCCTGTGAGGTTGGTGGGGCTGAGAGAGCTCTGAAAGAGCTGTGACTAGCCCAAGATCACCCAGCTGGCTTCAAGCAGAGGAGTGGGGAATCAAACCCGGTTCTCCAGATTAGAGTCCTGCACTCTTAACCACTACACCAATCCAGCCCATCATGACAGGCTTGGATGGGATTGACTTAGAAGCCTGAAATTAGACCCTTATGAGCCACATTGAATTGGTGCCCTTTAGAACAACTCAGTACTGCAAAACAAAAGCAGCAATGTATCCTGTATAGATACCAGCACGGTTGCAGTTGCCAGCTCCAGTTAGGAAATTCCTGGAGATTTTGAGGGGTGGAGCTTGGAGAGGGTGGAGTTTGAGGAGGAGAGGGACCTTGGGTATAATGCCATAGAATCCACCTTTCAAAGCAGCTATTTTCTCCAGGGGAACGGATCTCTATGGCCTGAAAGTCAGTTGTAATTCTGGGAGATCTCCAGCCACTACCTGGAGGCTGGCAAACCTATGGTGGAGTTACTCCATTCACAGACTGCCTCAAGCACTGATTCTGTCTGACCCTAGTACATAGGACTAGGGTTGCCCGCTCTAGTTTGGGAAATTCCTGGAGATTTGCAGGGGTGGTGCTGGCTGGGGAGAGTGATTTGGGGAGGGGAGGGAGCTCAGTGTGTGGGGAGGTCTCCTCTCTCCAAAGCTCCCATTTCCTTCTAGATCCAGAGGAATTAGCCATGTTAGTCTGCAGTTGCAAAATAGAAAAGAGTCCAGTAGCACCTTTAACCAACTAACCAACTTTGTTGTAACGTAAGCTTTCGAGAACCACAGCTCTCTTTGTCAGATCTGACAAAGAGCGCTGTGGTTCTCGAAAGTTTATGCTACAATAAAGTCGGTTAGTCTTAAAGGTGCTACTGGACTCTTTACTATTTCCTTCTAGGGAACTGAACTTTGCCGTCTGCAGATCGGCTATAATCTCAGGAGAACTTCAGGCCCCAGTTGAGGATGGCAGAGGGTTGGACGATGCTAGGCGAGAACTAGATTCTAGATTTGCCTGTATAGCCTGTCTAATCCACTGTCTTTCCCCCTGCTAGCCCTCCAATCCTCCAAACTCCCAACTCCCTCCAGTCTTCCTAGGGCCAAGCTACACATGACGAATGACACTTGAATGGCAAGTGTATTTCTCCCTGTTCACTTGCCCTCCACTCAATCCACTTGCCCTTCAAGTGTCATTCGTCATGTGTAGCTTGGCCCCTAGATAGTCCCTTCACTCTTGCTCACTGCTTCTTTGCACCCAGATTCCTTAGAATTGCAAGCTATGCTACGGTTGCTAAACTCCAAATGGGGTCTGGAGATCTCCTGGAATTATAACTGATCTCCAGAGAAAAACAGCTGTGTTGGAGGGTGATCTCTACAGCATTATACCCCAGTGAAGTCTTTCCTCAGGCTCCACTTCGAAATCTCCAAGAATTTTCCAATCTGGAGTTGGCAACCTTAACATGTGCTCAAATCCGTCCCTTAATGAACACTCCTGTGCTACATTTGTATGGAATGGCCTCTGCAGCTTGCCTCAATTCTGGCAGGATCTAGTGCCTCGATTCCTCCTCCGCTACGATCTTGAGCCTTCTGGGAATGAATACACATGGCCGTCTGCATGTCTAGCTGCTTGGGGCTTATCTTGGCTCCTATGCCCTGCAAAGTTTCAGGAGTAACCAAGGAGGCCCTGTTCTTTGGCACCCCTTTTGCATAAACCTCTCTGTGTCTTTTGAGATATTTTTGTTTCCCCCACTATAGATCATCCAAAGAAGGCATTCAGGCACTGCCGACTCTGTTTAGTGCAAATCTTTCCATCTCCATGCATTTTAAAAAGGATTCCAATGTGGTGGGTATTGCTACTGCAATTTTCAGGAAAGTACTTGAGTGTGGGAAGTGTTATACAACGAGCCTGAAAGAAACGGCCTGCCCTTTTTGACACTTATTGCAAACACATTTGTATTCTTTCGGTTATGTTCTTCTCAAAGTCATTTTGTCTCTTCTTCTTTGACCTCACCGTTAAAGACCTCCTTAAGCTAAGACAATCAGATCAGATAGGTCCATCTATGAAATATGAGAACCAGTTTGGTGTAGTGGTTAAGAGCACAGGACTCTAATCTGGAGAGCCGGGTTTGATTCCTCACTCCTCTGCTTGAAGCCAGCTGAGTGACCTTGGGCCAGTCACAGCTCTTTCAGAGCTCTCTCAGCCCCAACAACCTCACAGGGTGTTTTGTTGTGGGGACAATAATAACATACTTTGTAAACCGCTCTGAGTGGGCATTAACTTGTCCTGAAATGCCATTGACCACCACTCTTTGAGTGCGGTCCTCTAACCAGTTCCCTATCCACCGAACTGGTTAGAGGACCATACTCAAAGAGTGGTGGTCAACGGCATTTCATCAGATTGGAGGGAGGTGTCCAGTGGGGTGCCGCAGGGCTCGGTTTTGGGCCCGGTACTTTTCAATATTTTTATCAGTAATCTGGATGAAGGAGTGGAAGGGCTGCTCATTAAATTTGCTGATGATACCAAATTGGGAGGCGTGGCAAACACCCAAGAAGATAGAATTAAAATTCAACAAGACCTGAATACTCTGGAGAAGTGGGCAGCTGTGAACAGGATGCAATTCAACAAAGACAAGTGCACAGTATTACATCTGGGCCACAAAAATGGGAAGCACAAATACTAGGGAGGTGGTGAGCTCCCCCTCACTGGCAGTTTTCAAGAAGAGGCTAGATGAATCTTTGTCAGGGATGCTTTAGGCTGATCCTGCACTGGGCAGGGGGTTGGACTAGATGGTCTGTATGGCCCCTTCCAACTCTATGATTCTATGGGCCAAGCTACACATGACGAATGACGCTTGAACAGCAAGTGTATTTCTCCCTGTTCACTTGCCCTCCACTCAATCCACTTGCCGATCAAGTGTCATTCGTCATGTGTAGCTTGACCCTATGATTCTATTATGTTATTATTTGGGAAGGCAGGGTGCAGTGTAAATAAATCGAATATTGTTGTTGTTGTTGTTGTTGTTGTTACTTGACACTGCTGTTGGGTCTTTCCTGATTCATGGATGCCCATGGACAAAATGGTGTGAATCACCATATCCACTTTGTGTGCCAAATAAGGACGAGCCTCGCTAGGGTAGATATGAGGTGGAGACGAGACATGGATCTAGGGTTGCCAGTCCCCTGTTGGGGGTGGGGGATCCCCTGCCCCCACCCTCCTCCTAATGACGTTGGCATTAGGAGCGTCATGAGCGATCACACCTTCTTATCCCATAGAGCAAGTCTAATTGGGAAGGATCTGGTGCAACGAATAATTCTTTCCTTTTTCCCCATTTCCTTTTATGCTTTGATCCGAGACACTAATCTGCAACTGTGGTTATGCAATTTTTCATTTTTATGGAGATTTGCTGTCTCCCGGTCACCAGGTGATGAATCTGACTATGTGAACCAGTCCATAACCGCCGCGTCTCGCTCGCGCAAACAAGCCTAACGTCTCTCCGAGCCCTTCTGCGGCTCCGGCCCACACCTAGTAGACTGTTTAAGTTGCAACACTTCTGCGTTCCTTTGGGCTGGAAAGCCATTCTTTGCCTACTGATGGATTTGGGTGTCATGCAGGTGTTTGCATAAGCAGATTGCATTTTATCAATGAGAAATCCTCCAGCAGGACTGTTTCAATTCCACTTGCAGGTTTAATAGCTTCAGGTTATCTCCGACTCAAACATATTTGCAGGGTGAAAACACTGAAGAGAGAAAGGAGGAAGTGCCCCCAACCCAAGTTCTCACTCCTTCCCCCCCTCTTTTTGGGGAGGGGGGTGTTGCTAGCATTTGCTTCCCATTTCAGGAACGAGGGACAAGTGCATCCTTAAAGATGTGATTTAGATTTTAGATTCTAGTCCTTAGTCTTGAATATTTCTACCTTTATCTCCATCTCAAAGCTCTTTCCCCTTTATGCCCCCTCTTACCCTTCTGCAAAATTTTGTGCAGCTATTTCTAAAGCCCAACAGAACACCCAAGATAAAACAGAGTCGTGGCTAACTTACTTCAAGCCACCGTAGAGGGGGGGATATACAAATTACCGGGCACAATTTTAAATTTTTACTGAATATGTTGATATACCTATTTGCTTTAATTCATTTGAAGGTAATTTATTTTCCCTAGTCCAACCTGCTGGTGGTCGTTTTTAACAATTGGTGGAAACCAAATTGTTTGATTTTAAGTTATGCTGGTCAATGACCGTAAGAAACATTGATTGATAGCTATAAGCTGTTCCCTTAGGGTTTCCAACTCAAGGCTGGAAAATTCCTGGAGATTTGGGGATGGATGAGGTTTGGGAGGGACAGGACCTCAGAGGGGCAAAAGAGAGCCAGTTTGATGTAGTGGTTAAGAGCAGCAGGACTCTAATCTGGAGAGCCAGGTTTGACTCCCTACTCCTCCGCTTGAAGGCAGCTGGGTGACCTTGGGTCAGTCACAGCTTCTAGGAGCTCTCTCAGCACCACCCACCTCACAGGATGTTTTGTTGTGGGGATAATAATGACATACTTTGTAAACTGCTCTGAATGGGTGTTAAGTCATCCTGAAGGGTAGTATATAAATTGATTGTCATTGTCGTTGTCGTTGTCGTTGTCGTTGTTGTTGTCGTTGTCGTTGTTGTTGTTGTTGTCATTGTTAAAATGCTGTAGAGTCCAGTCTTTAGATAAGCCATTTTCTCCAAGAGACCTCCATAGCCTGAAGATCAGTTGTAATTCTGGGAGGTCTCCAGGCCTTACCTGAGTGTTGGCAACCCTCCAGTGTATGACCTGGTAAGTAAAACCTTCTGATAGGGCCTCACTCAAACTCCTTTCCTTCTGTGAAATTTAGAAAGTGGCTTTTTTCGATAGCGGTGCTGAGACTTTGGATTGACCTTCAAGAGGAAATGCTGAGAAACAGGCAGAGTGCACGGACGAGAACCCTGGGGTGCATGCTGTCCAAACCTTGTTCCAAAATTGCTTCTTAAAATTCACTGCCCACGGCAGGCTTTCTTTTTGCCATTTAGAAAATCATGCTTTATGAGTTCCCCCAAATTTACCATTCTGTAGTTTAGAGAAGGTTGTTGTGCCTTTGGTGGAAGGCACTGGTGATTACTTTCAGATGCACGTTTCCAACTCCGAGTCTGGAAATTCCTGGAGATTTAGGGGTGGACACAGGAGGGTGGTGTTGGAAGAGGGGAGGGACCTCAGTGGGGCATAATGCCATAGAGTTCATCTCCCAAAGTGGTCATTTTTTCCAAAGGAACTGATCTCTGGGCCAAGCTACACATGACGAATGACACTTGAACAGCAAGTGTATTTCTCCCTGTTCACTTGCCCTCCAATCAATCCACTTGCCGTTCAAGTGTCATTCGTCATGTGTAGCTTGGCCCCCAGTTGCCTGGAGATCAGTTGTAATTCCAGGAGATTTCCAGGCCCTGGCTGGATGCTGGCAACTCTATTTCAGACCCAGGGCTCCAATGATCTGGTGAAGGGGGGCATGGGCTTTATTACCCTGGCAATTGGCTGTGGGCCAAGCTACAAGTGACGAATGACACTTGAACAGCAAGTGGATTGAGTGGATGGCAAGTGAACAGGGAGAAATACACTTGCCGTTCAAGTGTCATTCGTCACTTGTAGCTTGGCCCTCTGTCTTGGGGGAAGCTCAGGGCTCCCTATGGGGTGTTGCCTCAACTGGCCCACTCTAGGGACTGCTCTGACTGGCAACGGCACTTCAGGCTCTTATGCAGAGTACAGCTTTTTTCTGCAACTGCTCTGAGGGCCAAGCTACACATGATGAATGACACTTGAACAGCAAGTGGATTGAGTGGAGGGCAAGTGAACAGGGAGAAATACACTTGCTGTTCAAGTGTCATTCATCACTTGTAGCTTGGCCCTCAGATGCTTTTACTGGGGATGATTCCCGGAGATCCGACCTGGGCCCTTCTGCACTCTGCACCTTTGTTATCCCACCAAGCTGTAGCCCCTTTCTAAAACTAAAACTAAAACTTTCTAAATCTCCAAAGTCAGACCATTGACCCATCTGTCCCAGTACTATAGCAGCTAGAGTTGCCAACTCTAGGTTGGAAAATTCCTGGAGATTTGGAGAGGAGACTAGGGAGAGTCGGGTTTGGTGAAGGATCTTGGCAGGGTATTATGCCATTGATCCGCCCCCTCTCACTTTCTCCAGGGGGACTGAGCTCTCTAGTCCAGGGATCATTTGTAATTCCAGGAGATCTCCAGGCCCCACTTGAAGGTTGGCAACCTACCCAGTGATGTGCCAAAAGCTCAGAGCTCCTTCAGTTTGTTGCCCTAGGGAGGCAGAAAGAAGTCTTTGCTAGGCTAATGATTTCAGGTGGCAGGCACCAAAGCAGGGGCCATCGATGATCAAAGCTTTACCATTGGGATTTGGCTCATTCCATTTCTCAGGGGGCTTTTACAAACTCTGCCTGCTTGGGGTTAATGTTCCTTTTCTCTGCTGAAGAACTCTGCAGCCTGAAACTTGCAAACCCCTGCAGTATGTCATGCTATCTTCTCACATTTCTCTCCCTTTACTGCCTAGGGCAGTCAAGCTAAACTACACGAGACACCCTATACGTGTTGGGTTCCTGCAAGTTTACCTAGAAAGTGTAGTCAGGCCCCACCCACGAGCTCCCAGAGGAAAACCTGAGCAGAGCGGATTTCTGCAAGAGTGGCTCTTGCCCTTCTCTGTGAGATGGGATTCTTGAGTCTAGCAGCGGTGGCAGCCACAGCAGCGCCTTCTGCCACACTAGCCGCCTGTCAGCTTTGGGCTTGGCTTTCTTCGGGCTCTTCTCACTGACTCTTTTCCTCCTGTTCTTCTGGCCCTGCTGCTGCTACTGCTCTGACATGCCCACCCCCCCCAAGCTCCTGAAGAAAATCCGAGCAGAGTGGATTTTTGCAAGAGACAATCTTACAAAAATCCACTCTGCTCAGGTTATTCTCCAGAAGCTTTCAGGGGACTACTCTTCCCAGATAAACTTGTGGGAATCGACAGGAGCCAGTTTGACGTAGTGGTTAAGAGTGTGGGACTCTAACCTGGAGATCAGGGTTTAATTCCCCACTCCTCCACTTGAGGCCAGCTGGGTGACCTTGGGCTAGTCACAGCTCTCTCAGAGCTCTCTCAGCCCCACCCACCTCGCAGGGTGTTTTGTTGTGGGGATAATGATGCCATACTTTGTAAACCGCTCTGAGTGGGCATTACGTTGTCCTGAAGGGCGGTACATAAATCAAATGTTATTATCGGATGTTATTATCTCATGTAGTTTAGTTCATAGTAATTCTGGGTCCCTGGGCAAAAGTCCAGGATGGGTCCCCAGAATCGTTGCCCCCTCCCAAAGCCAAACAACGGGCAGCCTGAGCAAAAGCAGTGGTAGGAGCCGTCTTCTCTCCCCCTCCATTAGGTTGAGGTTGGTGGCCCCCAATACAGGACATGAGGCATTTGTCCAAGTTGCCCACATGCCAAATGAGGCATTTGTCCAAGGGCCAAGCTACACACGACGAATGACACTTGAATGGGCAGTGGATTGAGTGGAAGGCAAGTGAACAGGGAGAAATACACGTGCCGTTCAAGGGTCATTCGTCACGTGTAGCTTGGCCCCAAGTTGCTCTGTCTCTGCCTCCCAATACAACCTCCATTTCTCTTGCAAGGGAAGAGGGAGAGATGGATCTCCTCGCTTCTGGCTTGCGACATCTAATGTTGCCTTCACAGCGCCGTAGAGCTTAGAGTACCAGGAAGAGAGAAATGGGGGAGCTTTTATAAATGCAGAGCAAATGAAATTCACTGCAGGGAGGGCCTCAGTCCTCTTCCTGGAATGAAAAAGGAATGGATGCAGTTAGATACAGCAGGAGTTTATATATCTGCACATACTTTTCTTATCTGGGGACATTAAAAGACAAAGCCGATACAGGCTCAATAAATCAAACCAGTCCATAGGAAAGAATGTGTGCGTGCGCCACGCGTGCGTCAGGCTGATAGGTGTCTACTTAGAGTGACTTTTAATAGAGCTGCTCTTCTTTCAGCAGCCGAGCCGTTCGCCTGCACGGAGAGGAGGAGAAATTCCCTTGCATCTTATTTACATCTCTAAGTTGACGGATAAGCACCCGGGCCATTTTTCATCTCCACTCCTTCCCCTCCTCCTTTTTGAAACACAAAAGCCTTCCCTAGATGTTTCTGCATTTCCTTTGCCACAATGGTCCAAAGTGCTGAATCGGAAAATCTTTATCTTTTGAGAACGCTTCAAAGTAGTAACGGGCTGGGTAGCACGGAGCGGGGATGGAGAGACCCTCTTGAGGTATCCAAGGCAATGTTTGGGGAGCAGAATCCAATGCACGGGATGGACTGGGATGCTTTCAATCCCAGTTGCTCATTCCCAAATCCTCATTGTTCCTGTTTCAACTGTCAAACTTCTATTTCCGTCTTGTTTCCGTGTTGTGCACAGCAAATACGTAACCCTGTTTTTTGCACCATCTTCTGTTTCTTTGTGTAGATTGTTTCTGCAAAATGCACTCATCTTTCACTGTGACTTGAGTGTCAATAAAATCAGCATTATTCTTTACACATATTCATTCATTCATTTATATCATATTTGTATTCTGCCCTCCCCACAAGCAGACTCAGGGCGGATAACAACATTAAAAACATTTTAAACATTCCATATTGAAACATTTAAAAGCATCGTACAAAGTGGCACACCCCTGACATACAGTGTGGACAGCCAACATGGCTCAGTTGGAAGTGTGTCAGACTCCCACTACAGAGAGCCAAGTTCGAGTCTCGACTCCTGTAAATCTCACTGGGTAACCCCTAGTGAGTCACATTTGTTCAGCCTAGCCTACCATGCAAGACTGTTGTAAAGATAAAATGGAGAGAGGAATGTCATTTGTGGCCCTGGTCTCCTTGGAGGAGGATGCAGTAAACATGTAACGAATACAGTGGGATGGATCCTGAAATGGTGTTTTCTTTTGCAAGCTCCGCTCCCCTTCTGCAGCTTGCTGTGCACCCTGAAGTCTTGCCTCCCTGGGAGCTAGAGGACCCACTCAGAACCGTGTGAGTGTCAGATGGCTTTAAAAGAGAAATGGCTATAGACAGAGTCATGGTTGAGAGTTCCGTCAAAGGCTCCTAGCTGCAGTGACTAAGGGGAACTTCCACATTCAGAGGCAGTCAACCTCCAGATCCCAGTGCCAGGAGGCAATCTCAGGGGAAGGCCCTGTTGTGGGCCATCCAGAGTAACTGGTTGGTCATTGTGTAGGCAGGATGCTAGACTAGAAGGACCAGTTTGGTCTAGCAGAGCTCTTCTTGTGCTCTGAAGTGGGGATCTGCAGTAGAAGCAGGTTCAGGAAAAACAAGGGATCTGCTGCTTGAGAAGAAGGATCCTCCATCAGAAGGCACGAGTAAGATCCACTCACAGATGAAAAGGAGAATGGACTGGAGGACCCACAGGTCTGACCCAGCAGGCCTCTTCTGATGTTCTGAAGGTGCAACAGACGGGCTCGAAGCAAATTAATCTGCAAAATCAGCTGTGAAAAAAACAGACAACTAAAATCACTGGCAACAATATAAATGCACATGAAAGGAATTGGATTTGCTCTCGTTTATTCTAAAGTGTCGGTGTCCCCAAATGTGCCCCTAATATGATGCTGGGCTTGGTGCCTAGGGTTGCCAGCTCCAAGTTGGGAAATTCCTGGAGATCTAGGGGGTGAAACCTGGAGAAACCTGGAGAAACCGGGGTTTGGGGAGGGAAAGGACCTTGACATGGCATAATTCCATAGAGTCCACCCCCCACAGTAACCATTTCCTCCCCGTGAACTGATCTCTGTGGCCTGGAGACCAGTTGTAATTCCGGGAGATCTCCAACCTGTTGATCTGGCAACCCTATTGGTGCCAGGTGCTTTCATCTCATCTCTAAGGTGCATGTCAGCATGTAAGCATTGACTGGGAATAACCGAGCTGTAGTAGTAGTATTAACAACAACAAAACAACAACAACAACAACAATAACCATAACAACAACAGCAATAACAATGCTTATGCTACAGTGAAGTTGGTTAGACTTAAAGGTGCTACTGGACTCTTCTATTTAGCAATATCAATAACAGCAACAATAACAACAATAGCAACAACAACAACAATAATAAATGCTCTTATATACTGCACTTCTAAACAGATTACTGCCCCACTCAGAGCAGTAAACAAAGTTAGTGTTCTTGTTATCCCCACAATTCAGCTGGGGAGCTGGGCTGAGAGGAGTGGCTGACCCAATGGCCACCTGCTGAGCTCAGAGCAGGAGTGGGGTTCGAACCAGCAGAGTGCTTACAGCCCAGCCACTTAACCACTATGCAGCACCGCTATTTGTACAGGACCATCCCCATACAGGGGCATTCATAGTTTCATAAGCAAAACGGACGTTCCTGCCCCAAGGAGTTTACAATCTAAACATGGCAATGTGGACGTTATAGGGAGGGAGAGAGGAGAGTAGGGCAGCTGCCTTTGGATGCACTTAAATCTTGATTGGGAGTGAGTATTAAAGATTTACCACAAAATCCTTGAGGAAGAGTGTGTTTGAGGAGCATTGGGGCGGGGTGGGGGGGGAAGATGGCATTGCAACTCTTCTTTCTGTTACAGTTTAGTAATATTCTCAGGTAATGTATTCCTGTCTAACTCATCTTTTGAAAATGGTGCTAAATTGGAGCAGCCAAGATGCTGGATACCTCATCTTTTCTCCTATCATATTCTTGGTATTGTAAGCCGTTGTGGGTTGCCGTGGGGAGAAAAGCAGGAAACAAACAAACAAAGAAACAAATATGGGAAGAAATCATTTTTCTGCACCGTTCTCTATTAAGTGGGTAACAAACACCTTCACTAAGATTCTCTTGATCAGATTCTTTTAATGTTCAACCATTTATTATGAAGAAAAAGTGCAAAATATTCACGCGTCGACTAGATTCAATGCCTTCCCAAAACTTAATTTAGCTGGGAAGATGGCTAAACTATATCTGCAAACTATTCGACCCTCAATTATTAATGAGGGTTTTTTACACAAGCAATAGGTCTGTGCTGTAAGGAAATGGTTCGGAGAGTTACGTTGGAAAGGTATAGGAATGGTAGGCAATTGTGTCACAATCACAACTGAAGATCCAAATCTTTCGGCGTGCGTGTCCCTGTCACTTGCATGCATGCCACGACCCTCAGGATTTTTTGGTTCTTCAGCTTCTTGGACTACAACGGAGGCAGCAACATGGTTGCCTGTAACGGTACTTCATGATAGCTTTGTGTGTATGTTACAGTATGGAGTATTACAGAAGGTGCTCAGCCAATGCTCCAAAGACCCGGATATTTCTCATCCTACTCTGCTCAGTACAGTCGGCTTACATACACAAGAAGTCACATGCACACACTTTTTTCATGGATTGAGCGTACTCATTCAGAAACCTATTGGTCTCCTCTCTCAACCCGTATTTGCGTTGGCTTGCCTCTGAATTTGCAGAATACAGATATTTGTTGCATACCTAACACAGGCACCACCCTTTCAAGGCAGGCTATGCAACAAAAGCCAGAAGTGTGAAAGCAAAAGACTTGGTGCCTTCTCTTTTTTTGTTCCTTTCTTCTCTAGCATCTCCCTTCCCTCCTTCTTTCCCCTCCCTTCTGTTTATCACCTTGTCTCCAATATCTGCTTTTATCTACTAGTGTGTCTCCTCTCCCATGTTTTATCTGCTAATACCTCTTGTTCAGCTGAGGATAAACTCCATAATAATTGTCCTATAAACCGGAGAGTACACTCCATGTCTCTTATTGCTCAGGGGTCTGTTAATTGGAATTTATAAAGTTCAATAAACCGTAATCCAATAAGACCTCAACTCTTATTCATTTATCTTAGGGGTAATATTCTGCCTGTCAGCAGCCTGCCGAAAGTCGCTAAGCCGTAAGCTCGTTCAAACACATCTGCATCGCTCCTTGGCATTAATGCCACCTGGACAGAACTAGGCAAAACTGGCGGGTGACTCAGGGAGGGCCAATATGGCCTGGCAGAGAGTGACTTGTAGCGGAGTAGCACAGAATGTGCTTTGCATGCACTTCAAATTCTTGGCATCTCCAGCATAGAAAAGAAATAGGATCTCAGGTGAAATGGCTTCGGAAATTGGGGGAAATTCTGTCTGAGGCCAGGTTGAGCCACTGCCAGAAAATGCAGATCATAATAAATTAGATGGGCCAATGTTCTGACTAGAGATGGGCATGAACAGCAACATGAACAAAAAAAAGCCATGAACAGCTTAATCTGCTGTTCGCGAACAAGCTATTCGTGAGGCCCCATTCTAAACAAACAGGTGGTCATTGCAAGCCTCGTTCATTGCTGTTTGTCAAGCCAGACAGTCTGGCACCTGCAATCAATTCCCTTGGCAACTGGAGGCAGGGACTGCCTGAACTCTGTCTGAACTCCTGCTGTTGCCCGGGAAACCTCAATCTTAGCTTGATAGGCAGGTCTTCCTTTCAAGTGTGGAGCTCCAAATTTGTTACAAGGAAGCAAAGAGCAGGGGGGAGGGGGCCTCCCAGCTCTGGCTTAGTTTGCAGACAATGGAGAGGGAGAGACAGTTGCTGTTGGCATTTTGAGAGAGAGAGTGCATTGGAGCTTGAATTTTCTTTGTGTGTGGTGGGATAGGGATCTACCCCTTCAGGTTCCAGGGCTGCTGCCAGGCTCTGGGCCAAGCTATTATTTATTATTGGTACTTTTCCTGCCGCCTGCTCAGGTAAGGTTTCTGGGAATGGTGCGGTAGGGATCTTGACCAAATTGAATGATGGCTGGAGGAGAACCTGCTGGCCCCCATGAACAGCCAACCACAAACATGTTCGTGAACAGGGCCATGTTCGTGGTTGTTCGTGAATCCCTGTTCATGGATGGGAATGAACATCATGTTTGTTCTTTTTCCTGTTCGTGCCCATCTCGAGTTCTGACAGCAGAAGGCAGATTCAGATGTTGAGGGTTGGCCTTTAATATGGGGGATGTGAGTCCGAGGCAGAGGTCTTCCGAAGAGGAGTCACTTGGGCATTTATTTGTCATCCTTTGGCCTCAGTTTCTCTTCTGCAAAATGGAAATAACAAGTTACTCTGCAGTACTGTGGTGAAGCTGAGCACACACAAAAAAATCTTTATTCACTTCTACCCTATTCCCCACTGGGAACCTAAAGCGGCTCACAATATCCTGCTCTCCTCCATTTTATCCTCACGCCAACCCTGTGAGGTAGGTTAGGCTGAGGATGTGTGACTGGCCTGAGAACACCCAGTGAGCTTCCATGGCAGAGGGAGGATTTCAACTTGGGTCTCCCAGTCCAATGCTCTAACCACTACACTACACTGGCTAACCATCAGGGCTTATTGCCCAGAGTTGCTTGGAGGTCTCTCGCTGTCTCAAATATTGACATTCTCCCTGATTATCCCTTTTGTTTGTCTCTCTAGTACCTGCACGTTGCCAGTTTTTCTTCTGTTTCCTCCTCCGAACTCATCTCTGCCATGAAACCTTTAGTTTAAATCTTTAACCCCAACTATAGTTAGCCTGTTCCTGCCTTTGCTCTCTTTTACCTCTTACTACTTCACCTTGTCAATTCTCTGGAGGCGGGAACTGCCATTTTTTGTTCTTGAAATAATGAAAAGCCTTATATACACACTAATAACTAATCATGGGATTGAATCAAGACTAAATTGGCAGTTTCCACCAGTTTCCCCTTCCAGCAACTGACTAGAGATGGGCACAAACAGCAATACGAACTAAAAAAAAGCCACTAACAGCCCAATTAGCTGTTTGCGAACAAGCTGTTCGTGAGGCCCCATTCTAAACGAACTCTAATGAACAGGTGTTCATTGCAAGCCTCGTTCATTGCTGTTCGTCAAGCCAGACAGTCTGGCACCTGCAATCAATTCCCTTGGCAACATAGGCAGGGACTGCCTGAACTCTGTCTGAACTCCTACTGTTTCCCTGGAAACCCCAATCTAAGCCCAATTTAGCTTGATAGGTAGGTCTCCTTTCAAGTGTGGAGCTCCAAATTTGTTACAAGGAAGCAAAGAGCTGAGGGGAGGGGGGCTCCCAGCTCTGGTTTTACAGACAGTGAGGGAGAGACAGTTGCTGTTGGTATTTTGAGAGAGAGACAGGGAGAGTGCATTGGAGCTTGAATTTTCTTTGTGTGTGGTGGGATACGGATCTACCTCTTCAAGTTCCAGGGCTGCTGCCAGGCTCTGGGCCAAGCTACTATTTATTATTGGTACATTTCCTGCTGCCAGCTCAGGTAGAGTTTCTGGGAGTGGCTGGAGGAGAGCCTGCTGGCCCCCACGAACAATGAACATGTTTGTGACAGGATCATGTTCGTCAGTGTTCGTTGTTCGTGGACAGCAATGAACAACGAACACCATGTTAGTTTGTTTTTTTCTGTTCGTTCCCATGTCTACTAGTGACCCCCTTCACTTCGTTCCCTGGGTCCCCTATTCCTCCGGATCAGCATGTTGTGGGTTGCAGAAGGAAGGGGGAGACAGGGAAGTTTCATCGTACCACAGGAAATATTAATCTGGATCCAACTCATAGATTCCAATGGGGCGAGGATGAGGTGTCGGGACTTGCATTTCAGACTGAATCCAAATTTCTACTCAGCCGTGGAAGCTCATTTTGTTACAATGGACAAGTCACTCTCTTTCAGCCTGACCTACTTTACAAGGCTGTTCTGAGGATAAAGTGAAATCCCAGAGAATCATTGAGACTATTCCAAGCTCCTAGGAGGAAGGGCAGGCAGGGAGTAGACCAATATGATGCATGGAAACACCCTCATTTGTAACTCAACCTAGTCCTTGTATTACTTAATCATGCAGGTAACTCTAACAAGTAAGTCAAACTGCGTGCTACAGGGAAAAGCAAACCCTTAAAAGAGGTCTAAGAGAAATCGCTTCTATGCTTTAAGAAATGTGTCATAAAAAATAGATGTCTTGGTAGGGACAGAGAATATAGACAATGCTACTGGGTACTGTCTGCTTATAAAAATATGCTCTTACTGGGCAGTTTCCACATGGCTAAACACGTTGTGTTAATTAGTTACATTTTGTTTCAGAAAAAGTTCATCTCTGTGCTTGGCTTTATACTTGTTTTCAAATTTTCTACTACCGTATCCTATTGTCTCTGCTCAGTGATGTCGTAATTATTGTTCATGATTGTATTTTGCTCAATGAATATCTTAACTGTTGATTATATTGTGTTTTGCTTCCACTGCGCAATCCACCTTGGGTCTCAATAAGAAAGGCTGACTATAAATAATAATAACAATAATATCTTCATCAGCATATGAGCAGAAGTTATTCTACTGGGCTCAAGTTCTTGCCACTTCGAATTGTGAATCTTTCTGACAGCTCTTTATACTTCCAGTCTAAAGTTTCAGCCATTGCACATGGATCTAAATGCTTGTCCAATTTCACTCTTGAGAATCCCCAAAGAGAGAGAGAGATCACAGCTTCCCTGGGCATTTGCTTCCATTATTGAACTGTCTGTACAGCTAGAAGTTGTTCCTAATGGCCAACCTAAATATGTCACTCGGTCGCTTAACATCATTCAATGCATTTGGGGCTTAGAAATTGTCCGAGAAATGCTTGACGTTGTGGTCATTTTTCCGTGGCACTTTTTACAGCCCTGTGCATATTTTCTCAGGTTTCCAGCTGGGTTCCATGGGTCTTACTCCTAGGCAGATATGTGTGGGATCTCCACCCCTAGGTTACTCAAATATTCTGGCTTCACGGTATGAGAAATAACCGGCTACATTTGGCAGCAAGACAGAGAGGAAGATGCCATCGTCCAATCTGGGGCCGAGCTTTAAAATAAAGCCATCAGCTCGCTGACTAATGGAGAGGCAGATTGTACAGTCTTGTATTTCGATATCAAACAATTATGCGTGATGTAATACGATCCTGGCAGAGAGGCTACCAAATGTATTTCGGTAATAATACAGCTTATGTAGCAATCTAAACGGACAAGCCAAACGGATAATATGATAACCAGTCATTGGATCAGTGGATATTTGATGGCTTTGAAAACAAGACATTGGGGGGGGGTGTTCAGCAATGCCGCCCTGTGCCATAGGGAATTTGCTGGAAATGTGTCCACCTCTTCTTGCCACATCTTCATTCAGGTGCCGATCAGGTGGACACCGGCTTAGCTGCAATGTCACTGAAAACCAACATCTCTTGGGTTGCAGTCTCAGTGTATTATGTGGGACTCGGGTGACCCAAGTTCAAATCCCACTAAAACACATTTTTCCGCCAGGCATTCGGAGCTGTTCCGCCAGGCGTTCGGTGATTGAAGGGGGTGGTGCCATGTCGGCCTCCCACCTTTGGGGTGGGGGAGGGTTCTCCCCACCACTGCTCTTTGTTAATTTGTTTTATATTTTGTACATTGATTTTAGTTCTTGTTTTTATCGATTTTAACTGTTCACCGCCCAGAGCCCCTGGGGATGGGCAGTATATAAATGGAAATATAAATATAAATAAAATTAATGTACTTTATTTATACCCCATCTTTCTCTCCAATGGGGATTCAAAATGGCTTACAGTCTTCTCGCCTTCATTTTATCCTCATAACAACCCTATGTGGTAGGTTATGCGCCTCCGTTTCCACATTGTCAAACATGGTTAATGAGTGGTGCTTCATTTCAGAAAGATTTCATCTCTGTGCTCGGCTTTGAAGTTTTTTTTTTTCCAAATTCTGACTTCTAGTATTGAGGGACAACAACAGAGAAGGGTTTGGCCTCTTTCTCGTGCTTGTAGGCTTTCTAGGGGCATGACCTGCCCCAGAGAGCGGCTGTAACACAGTGATTAAGTGGTCTGGCTGCGAATCAGCACTCTGCTGGTTCAAATCCCACTACTGCCATGAGCTCAGTAGGTGGCCTTGGGTAAGCCCCTCCTCTCAGCCCCAGCTCCCCAGCTGTATTGTGGGGATAATAATAACACTAATTTGTTCACCGCTTTGGGTGAGGCACTAATCTGTCTAGAAGAGCAGTATATAAGCGCAGTTTAGATGATGATGATGATGATGATGATGATGATGATGATGATGATGATGATGATGATGATGATGATGAAGAAGAAGAAGAAGAAGAAGAAGAAGAAGAAGATGGCCACTTTGGGAAACAGGATGCTGGACACAATGGGCCGTTTGTCTGATCCAGCAGGGCTGTTCTTACGCCAAGCATAAGAGTTTTTGCAATTAGTTCTATTTTCATGTCTATCTGGCTCCACCTGGCAAGCTTCGGAGGGGGGAGATGACTTTAAAATACTAAGTGAAATGTTTTATCAGCAACCTATGTGTGAGACCTAATTACCAGAGTCCATCAAAGTGCAGCATCATGCCAGAGAATTACAGGGATTAAGATTTATTTATTTGTATCTGTTTTATTTATGTCATTTATAGTCCACCTTTCTCACTGAGACTCAAGGCGGATTATACAGTGCGAGATTGGTACAGTCAGTATCAAGGACATTTCCATAAACAATGCCATAGGGTAAAGAAATACAAGTTTACAAAGACATAGCATTAGCAAGAATCCAATACAGAGTTGAAGAAATGCTGAAACAGAACATAATCCATTCTAGGACTGACTTTAGACAACATGAAGCACAGGTAGCACATAGGAGCACATATTTCAAGGCAATGTAGTGGTGAAGTCTATGGTCCCTAACTCATGAGTGAAGCATCTGAGACCCCCTCCATACAATACAGGCCTCCTGTGTGTGTCCGTTATGTGCTGTCAAGTTGCCTCCGACCTATGAGGACCCTATGAATGAAAGACCTTTCATTCATAGGATGAACGATGAAAACATCCTATCATTAACAGACTTGCTCAGATCCTGCAAACTGGAGGACGTGGCTTCTTTTACTCAGTCAAGCCATCTCAGTTTAGGCCTTGCTCTTTTCCTACTGCTTTCTGCTTTTCCTAGCATTATTGACTGTTCCAGAGAATCTTGTCTTCTCATGATGTGACCAAAGTACGATAGCCTCAGTTTTGTCATTTTAGCTTCTAGGGAGAATTCAGGCTTGATTTGATCTAGTATCCACTTATTGATCTTTTTGGTGGTCCTCAGTATCCTCAGAACTCCAGTACCACATTTCAAATGAATCCGTTTCTTCCTATCTGAGTAAAAAGCCTTTTGGAATAATTCAGTTTTGCACAGTTTGCAGAAAGAAGGGAGCGAGGGGACTCTTCTGTCCTCCTCAGGCATGCTGTTCCACAGGGTAGGGCCCACCACAGAGAAAGCCCATGTACGGGCTGCTGTTAATTTCACCGACGTGCAGGGTGGCACCTGCAGGATTCCCTGTTCAGATGAGCGAAGCTGCTGTGGAGGAACATAGGAGGGAGATGGTCCCGTAGGTATGCCAGCTCTGTGGTAGAGTCCACATGCTTGTCTTGGAGAAGACCCTAGAGTCAACCTGTGGAACTTCCGGTTAAAGTATCTCAAGTTGCAAGAGATGAGAAATCCCTTTCCCCTCCTGCTAGTTAGAGCGCTGAGCTATCCAGGCAATCACATGCTTTTCACATGAGGCAGCTCCTCATGAACTTTTGGGTGAGCCATGCAGACGGTGAGCTCCTTTGCATGGCCTCCATTAAACCCCTGGGACACAATGACCAAGTATAGCTGCCTTCATTCCCCAGCTACGCTTGTGCAAGAAAATATCCCGCTGGATTGTGCCCCTGAGGTCGAACTGAGTTGCCCAAAAATATCGCCTCCCTTCAAAAGTCACAAACATTTGCTCTAGAAGTGGAAATTTGTAACCTTTTGGCATCTCCGAAGTAAAGAAATGGTCCCCCAGCATTGCTTGTGGCAAGAAGAGCAAACGGGCAATATTTGCAATCTGGGCTGGGGAATATCCCTAGCCTCCCTCTTGCCCTCCCGTTTTTGCACACCTGCAGAAAGCTTGGCCTTTTCTTTTCCCAGGGTGATCCACAGCTCCCATCTCTCTGGTGTCTCTGGAACAAATTGTACTCCTGGCCCTTTGCCATGCTATGAAATCACACCGTTTTTGCATTACACACTCGGAAACCTTAATTAGCGAGCAAGGCAGCTGTATTCTCTCAAAAAATACATCGCTCGGTTCGAAACTGAATGGAGAGACGCTCCCAAATAAACATGTCGGCATTTTCTCTTGCTAGCGTTGATGGGAAATTAGGGTGAGGCGTTACTGGGGGGGAGGGAGAGAAAGAGACAGACGGGTGCTTTTTCTTTGGTACAACTCGTTCACATGCTTGAGAAAGATTGAGAAGGCCTTTGAGTATGTGAAGAACACAGATGCTTCATCACGAACGGGGTTATCCCAATTTTTTGTATCTTCAGAACAGAACACCTGTGAAAAATGTTACTCTCAGCGGGGCTGTAGCGAGGATCACTGGTACCCGGGGGCAGCTCCAGGGCTGTTGCCGCCTCCCTGAGCAGTTGTGCGCACGCGCAAAGTGCGTGGGCATGCATCTGGACTGTGCGATGATGTCACCATGTGTGACATCATCATGCAGGGCATGCCACTGTGATCCAGTTGCCCCATCGACACAACAGGCAGCCAAGGTGGCATGTGGTTGGTCTCCCAGCCCTCCTGCTCAGTTGCCCCATGTGTCACCCCGGTCACCTTCCACACTTGGCCTGCAGCTGCTGCGCCCGGCCAGGAGTGTGTGGTGGCAGTGGCGGCAGCATGGGGCAACTGAGTGGGAGGGCTAGGAGGCCGTCCACGCAGTTGCCCCATGCCGCTGCTGGCAGCACGCACTGCGGCTGCAAGCCAGGCATGGCTGTCAGCGCGGCAGGTGGTCAGGATGGTGCACAAGAGGCCTCTCAGCCCTCCCACTCAACCTCCAGCACTGCCATCGCCAGCTCTGTGGCACACGCTCCTGGCCAGCAGCCGCGCCCGGTGCCCCCTCTTCATTGACACTGGGGGTTAGGCAACCCCGCCCCCCCGTAGATCTGTCCCTGACTCTCAGAGAGACTGACTGGCCCAAGATCATCCAAGGTTTCACATCTGGAGTGCTGTGTACAGTTCTGGGTGTGACACTCATTGATAGTCTCTCTAGATGAGACATTTTACACAAGGATGCTCAAGTGAAGGGTGACATAATTTTAGTCGGGAAGCATAGTTTAAAAAGACAGAGACAGCAGAGATTGCTCCTCACAGGGTTTGTTATCTTCATCTTTGCCTCCCGAAGGCTCTGATGAAATTAACAAACCCTCTGAAGAGTGATCTCTGCCTGCCCTGTCTTTTCAAACTACACTGGTGAAGAGAGGAGAAACTGAACTATGCTTGAAACTATGCTTCCTGGCTAACATTGCATCTCCCTTCATTTGAGTGTTCTCATGTAAAACTTCTTATGTAGAGAGACTCATAGTCAAACTGGAACCAGTGGAAAGAAAAGCAAGGAAGGTGGTCAGAGGTCTGGAAAAAAAAGTCCCATGAGGAGTCGTTGGAGGAACTTGGCACGTTTAGCCTGGAAACAAGACATGGCTGAGCTCTTCAGGTACCTGAAGGGCAGTCCTGTTCTGCAATCCCAGCCGTCTCCAATCTCCACCTTCCCCCACAAGTCTCCAGGAATTTCCCAACCAGGAGTTGACAGCCCTAACAGCAACCATTTTGCTGGACCCGGTAGAAGAAACAAAGGATAGCACCAATGACGGTTGGTATCAGGGAGGGGAAAAGCAAAAACATCAGCACAGGTTTGCAGTTTGCTGTGTTTAGGTGTGCACATGTTTGCAAGATAGATCAAGATGGGTAGCCATGTCAGGGCCAGACAACAAGTGACGCCTGACACGAGTTGGACACTTGTCAGCTTCCCTCGAGTTTTGATGGGAAATGTAGGCGTCCTGGTCTTGCAGCTTGGCTCTCCGACTGCTGTCCAGTGGACTTTTCAACTGTCACTTGCCCAACATTCCACCAAGCTGCCTACATTTCCCATCAAAACTTGAGGGAAGCTGACAAGTGTCCAACCTATGTCAGGTGTCACTTGTAGTTTGGCCCTCAGTCTGTCTGTAGCAACTGAAAAGAGCAAAAGTCCAGTATCACCTATAAGACTAATAAAATTAGTGGTAGGTTATGAACTTTAGTGAATCATGGCTCACTTCTTCAGAGACCAGTTCTTCTGAAGAAATGAGCTGTGGCTCACAAAAGCTCATATCCTACCCCTAATTTTGTTAATCTTACAGGCGCTACTGGACTCTTGCTCTTTTCTTCATGTTTGCAAGAGATTCTGAACTGAAAGTGTATCTCACCTCTCTTGCATGTAACACTACCCCAATAAGAAAATCTGGTAGGTTTGGAGTCCCGTTAAGCAAACCTTTGTAGATTAATCCAGTATGCTTCACACAGAGGACATCCAGTATTAGGTGAAGAATCTGGCACCTTGAGAATCTTGACTTTCATTTGAACATTAAAAAATTCCTATGTTTCTAGTCCATACTGTTACAAAGATATTGAGAAGATGTGTACTATTCAGTCCTTGGTAAAATCTCTCCATCCCGAAGAGGGCCGGAATAACTGGGAGCCACCTTTGATACCCTTAGTGGTTTCTTGGGCCCCCACCCTTGCAGAATAAATTATGCACAATTAAGCAAATAGATCCAGATTTGAATAATTCATTACACAGTTCGGCTTTTTCCTGGCACAAAATGTGTCTTCCCTTCGTGCAGAATTTTGAATAAAGTTATTGGCGGGGGCAGGGTGGGGAGGCCAGGTCGATGGAGTTTTTGGCTTTGGCCTTGCATTAAAATTGGGGCCAGCTTTGGACGGCCAGCATGGTGAAGGGATGTCTTGTAAGATGCCTCTTGGGTGAAGGGGAAGCTTGGCTGCCTACCCTAGCAAAATCTGCTAACAGCGGCGCCGGGTCACTTCCTGGTGTTGATGCTTGACAATTCCTTGAATAAGGAGGACTTCATTCTCTGGGGCTGTCAATTCGCCATCCATCACCTGTCAAAAGCAGTAAATTCACAGGCAAAACCTGAAGCCGAAAAAGATGGGAGATGTGTGAGGTCAGCGCTAGAGTCAGGGAGGAGGGAAAGGAATTTGAATGTAAAAAAAGCTTTTTGTGTGTTCTTTTTTTTAAGTAAGAAAAATTCACGTCTCTGCAGTTTTGATGGCAAAGATATAATTGCTTTGCATGCAGATTTAAACCTCCCGTTCTTCTCCACAATGAATGTGCAGTGCTGGGGGAAGCAAGAAAATCTATGTGTAAATGCATGTATATATTTTCCCCCTTCTTCTAGATGATTAGAACTTGTAAACATGTCTAAAATTAGACCTCTGTGCTGGAACGAGAAGCACAACTTCTGTTTCATTGTGCCTGCGTGTTCATAGATTCCCCCCCCCCCCGCCTTTTCCTTTCTTGCTTGTGACTTCTTTTCTCTCTCAAGGCCGTTAGATATATAAATTTTAAAAGAGATTTTTTTCCCCCTCCTTGTTTCCATGTGATGCAATTAAACTTGAAGGCAAAAACAGCTTTCAGAGTGCACTGGAAAGGGGAGGGGGAATTAAAAAAAAAAAACTATATGATCTCAGCTCTCCGTCTGTTACGTGAAGCTGATTTTTTCAACTGTAGCTTGCTTCTGAGGCTTAATGTCCAAAATTAGATGCATGAAGTTCTGCTGAGAAAAGACAGAAGTGACCTCATGAGGACTCGTAGAGATCTGTGGGAAGGGAGAGCTAGGTAGGCCGTTCTTCTCTGCTGTAATGAAGCCTCAAGATCTACCCGGCTCTTACCTGCTTTCAATGTGATCCCAAATGGAGCGGTAGGATTGCTTCCATGTCTCTGCTCATGCTGTTCCAAAGTTGTGTACATGCAGTCACTCCATTGGCTACCTATCAGCTACTGTGCTCAGTTCAAGGTATCGGTTATCACATGCAAAGCTCTTTACAGCCGTGGCCCATCATACCTATAGGACAGCCTCTCTCCCTATGTTCCCTCCATGGTAGCTTTGCTCATCTCAACAGGGTCTCCTGCAGGTGCCACCCTGCACATGGGCAAAATCAACAGCAGCCCATACACGGGCTTCCTTTGTGGTGGGCCGTACCCTGTGGAACGGCCTGCCTGAGGAGGTCAGGTGACCCCCCCCCTCTCCTGGCTTTCCACAAATGATGCAAAACCGAATTATTCAAAAAGGCTTTTGTATTGTAGGGAGAGGCTCTCTGATGCTTCGCTAATGAGTCAGGGACCATAGACTTCACCCATAGATTTCAGCACTATGTTTGCCGTACGTTCTACCTGTTGTCTTAAATATATGCTCCTATGAGCTACTTGTGCTTCATGTGATCTAATGTCAGCCCTAGAATTGCTCATGTTCTGTTTCAGCATTTCTTCAACTCCATATTAGATTCTTACTAATGCTATGTCTTTGTACAATTGTGTTTATGGCATTGTTTATGGAAATGTCCTTGAAACTGACTGTACAATCTCACACTGTGCAATCTACCTTGAAACTCAGTGAGAAAGACAGACTATAAATAAATAAATATGGTTGTTGTGGGTTTTCCGGGCTGTATTGCCGCGGTCTTGGCATTGTAGTTCCTGACGTTTTGCCAGCAGCTGTGGCTGGCATCTTCAGAGGTGTAGCACCAAAAGACAGAGATCTCTCAGTGTCACTGTGACACTGATGTCAGGAAGTACAACGCCAAGACCACGGCAATACAGCCCGGAAAACCCACAACAACCATCGTTCTCCGGCCGTGAAAGCCTTCGACAATCAATCAATCAATCAATCAATCAATCAATCAATCAATCAATCAATCAATCAATCAATCAATCAATCAATCAATCAATCAAATATGATATGTATGCATTATATAGATATATAATATGCTCGTGATGAGCCCCGAGACCCTCCGTGGAAGGCATATGAGAGCGGACCACGTCTCAATAGCACGGGGCTGGCTTTGCATGTAGAAGGTTCCTGGATCAATCCTAGGCATATCCAATTAAAGGTTTCCATGCCTGAGCCCCGTCAGCAAGAACAGACTGCAGTGATCTGGATGGATCAATGGCCTGCCTTGGTATAAGGCAGCACAGAACGTTCGGAGGCAACGACCGTTGATGAAGTGGCTCATGAAGTCAAAGTGAATCATGTAAGGACAAGGTATGCAACTGACCAGTAGAATCATCGAATCATGAATTCAGAATCAGAGGGTTGGAAGGGACCTCCAGGGTCATCTAGTCTGACCACCTGCACAGTGCAGGAAATTCACAACTATCTTCCCCCACACCCCCAGGGACCCCTGCCCCATGCCCAGAAGATGTCAAAACACTGTCAGGATCCCTAGCAAAACTGGCCTGGGGGAAATTGTTTCCTGACCCCAAAGTAGCTATCTGCATTACTCTGGGTGTATAAGAAGGGGCAACGAGAACTAAACACTTGCCCTTCTTGCCCTCCCTCTCATGATCTGCCTAGGTTCACAGAAGTAGCATTGCCATCAGATGGCCCTCTAGCCATGCTGAGTCAGGGTCAAGCTGGACATTGATGCATCTCCCAGCTTCTTTTTTCTTCTGTTGAAAAAACATGCTCGTAACAAAATTTGGCACCTACTTTGGAAGACAATTCCATTTATGTAACTTGGTGGGAAGGTGGGTTTGGAGGCTTTCCCTACCCAGTTCCCAGGAGTTTGGTTCTGTAAGTGGACTGGAGGAATTTTCTTTCCCCCAGATTCCGAAGGGAGTGTGAATCTCTTCCTTCTTAGTCCTTGGAGGCAGGTCCCTTCCTGGTTTGTGTGTGTGTGTGTGTGAGAGAGAGAGAGAGAGAGAGAGCGAGTGTGTGAAAGAAGCCAGGCTAGGGGAGCTACCCTCTAGTTGGGCATTGAAGATATGCTAGAATTACAACTGATCTCCAGACTAGAAAGATCAATTCCCCTGGAGAAAAATGGCTGCTTTGGATGGTGAACTGTCTCACATTACACTCAACCAAACCCCCTCCCTTCCCTAAGCTCCACCCTCTTCAGGTTCCACCCCGCAAATCTGGAATTTCCCAGACTGGAGCAGTCAACCTTAGGCCAAGCCCAATTTTGTTCTACTCCTAACAATGACTCCAGTGATGGGGAGTGGGCGGGTGAGGGCTGGATGTTGGCTATGGTAGCTAAATGAAATCATCAGCTTCAGATCAAGTCGCCAGCTCTGGGTTGGGGAATTCCTTGAGATTTGGGGGTGGAACCTGGGGAGGAGAGGGACCTCAGCGGAGTATAATACCATAGAGTCCACCCTCCAAAGAACCCTATGAAGAACTTAAAAAAAATAACAGATTAATAAAGAATCCACTTTGCTCCTGATCTGTGTAGCCCCGCCCCTTGATCTGCATAGCCCCACCCATTGACCTGCATATCTCCCCCAGATCTTCTTTTTTGTAAATGAATCAAGGGGTAGGATGAATCGAGGGGTGAATGGAGTGGAATGTTGGCCCCAGGAGAGGGCTTGGGTCTGTTCAGTTGACATACTCACCTCATGCTTGTTCGCTTTCAAGGATGCCCTTCCTGAATGTTGAAGAGATCCCCCCCCCCCATATTGAGGGTCTGCTACTGCAGTCTGAAGTAAAGATAGGCATGAACTGAAATATGAACCAAAGTTTGTCATGAACCGGGCAGTTATTTGGTTCGTGAACCGGCAGTTTGTAGGGGTGCATTTTTGATGAACGGTGATGAACTGCTATGATTTTAGGCTGGTTCATTCGGTGCATTTTTCGGTTTGTCATTGCAGAGAACCTGGCACCGATCAATCAGTTTCCTAGCCAATGGGGGGATGGGCTTCTGCAGACCTTCTGCTGCCATGGAAGTGATATATTCACGAATCAAATGAACTAGTTTGTGAACCAGGCAATTTCATGCCGATTCATGGTTCGTGCTTCGTGAAACACGATGAACCATGAACCGTAATGAACTGCCATTTTCCTGGTTTGTGCCCATCTCTAGTCTGGAGCCATTTAGGATGGGAAGAGTTTTTAGCAGAATTTCCCCATGGCCCTCACAGCTGGAGCATTCCTTGCAACAAACCAGTGCTACTCTTTGGGTTACCATGGGAGCAAGCAATTAATCTGGGAGGTTTCGAGCATCTGAGGAAGCTCCTGTCCATCTCTCCTTCCCACCCGGGGAGCTGCTGACACTACGGTAAAGGTCGAGTCTTCATGTAAACGTGGTTTCCCCTCCTCCTCTTTCCTGAAATGGGAATATTTTTAAAAAACTTATTTTGGATATGAAAACCAGCAGCTGTGGCAGAGGCCCATCAAGCAATGTCAAAGTATTTATAAAGCCGAGACTACCGGTTTAAGTTCTGTTCCTTTTAGGAGACTGAGAGAGGTTGAGTGGAAATTCGGCAGTCAGAGTAAGTCACCTTCTAATCGTTGTAGAAAGAACCTGAGCCGCTCTGGCCTATTACCAAGAGGATGATTCTTAGACTGTTGCATCTGATTTCTCTGTTATTCTCTTATTTGGCCAAGGTTGTGCACAGAGAGAATCTTTACACAATATCTCTCACCTCACTTATTCAAGAAAATCCACCCCACTACAGGGTCACAGCCACAGGTAGAACACCTGCTTTCTGCAGCTGGATTTTCGGACTGCATACTGTGGAATTCCAGGGGTTCCTTCTAAGTGTATCAGATTTCCTCCAAGAGGTGATTCGTAACTGTCTACCACTACTGATCTGTTCCAACATGCATCATAGAAGAATGTTAGCTCTCTGGACCTTTTTAGTTTAGAATAAAGATAGCTAAGGGGAGACATGGTAGAGGTTTATAAAATCATACACGGAAAGAGGTGGAGTGAGGTGGTCTTTTCTCCCTCTTCCATAATACTAGACTTCAGGGCAACCAATGAAGTTGATGGTCACTAGGTACAGGGCAGACAAAAAGAAATACGTCTTCACACAACTAGTAACTAAAAGGTGTAATGCACCGCAACAGATGGCTGCAAGCATAGATCTGCCTTGAATCTCAGGGAGAATGGTGGACTATACATGACACAAATAAATAAGTAAATAAATAAATTTAAAATAGGGTTGCCAAGTTCCCTTCCCTTTTTGGCGGGAGGGGTGGGGAGGCCACAGCTCTTACTTTCCTGAGTTCCCATGGAGAACGTGGCCGGTTTGGAGGGTGGGATCTATGCAATTATACCCTCCTGATACTCAAACACCATTATTTTTAGGCTGCACTCCCCAAATCTCTAGGAGTTTGTTAATTTGGAGTTGGTAATCACAGTTGCGACCGTTTGGGGGCCAAGACCATCTTGAAGAAGTGAGTTTAGTAAAAAGAGGTAGGAACTGGATCAGAAGAAATTAGTTCAGCAATCTAGAAGGAATAGCTCCTGAGTGGAAATCCAATTAAACTTGCTTTCATAGAAGCTCTTGCCCTCTGATTCTTCAGCTGAGGCCTTTCCAGAGATATAGTGGTTGCTGGGAGCAAACACACGGGCTTCCAAAAAGCTTTCCCAGCTTCCTCTTTCTGAATTCAAAACAACCAGCCCTCATGTTCCACAACCCACCAAGGTTACTATGAACAAAGTAGCTACACACACTCCTCCTAACATGAAAATTAAGCAGTTGCTTTGCTCCACACTGCACCCTGCCTTCCCAAATAATAACATAATAATAATATTCGATTTATATGCCACCCTTCAGGACAACTTAATGCCCACTCAGAGTAGTTTACAAAATATGCTGTTATCATTATCCCCACAACAAAACTCCCTGTGAGGTGGGTGGGGCTGAGAGAGCTCCAGAGAGCCGTGACTAGCCCAAGGGCACCCAGCTGGCTTCAAGTGGAAGAGTGGGGAATCAAACCTGGCTCTCCAGCTTAGAGTCCCACGGTCTTAACCACTACACCAAACTGGCTCTACAGACATTGGTACAGCACCTAACACACTGTGGGTGTCCAATGTGAACTTGCAATAGCACCAGCTTGGATTGAGGCTTGCTAAAATCTACCACAGGAGTCCCCAACATGGTGCCCACGGGCACCGTGATACCCACTGACACCTTTTCTGGCACCTACCAAGTGTTTTTACGAAGTGGGAAGGGCTAGATGGGGGTCCTTCCCAGCAGAGCTTCTGATTGGCCATTGGAGATCTGATTGACCGTGCAGATTTTTTAGTTAAAAACAACATTGCTTTGGCAGCTGCTGCCACCACAACGCACGGATATTTACTGTGTGAATGAAAGCTGCGTAAAACGGTATGTTCATTTTAGAAGGCATTCTGTTAAACCGAGCTTCTGCTTGAAATACCAAACAGCAACTATTAGTTATGCATAACCTCATTTCCTGATATTTGATGGCTGACTCTGCCTCCTGCAGCAGAGATAGAATCATAGAGTTGGAAGAGGCTTCCAAGACCATCTTGCCCAACTCCCTGTACAATGCAGGAAATTCAAACTACTTTCTCCCATACATCCCAGAGACCCTTGCTTCATGCCCATAAGATGGCAAAACACCTCCAGGATCCCTCGCCAAACTGGCCTGGAGGAAAATTCCTTCCTAACCCCAAAGCGCCAATCAGCATTAACCTGGGCATGTAAGAAGGGTCATGAGAACTTTGTGCCTGCCACCCTACATCAGAATTCCAAAGGTGCCCCCAAAAGGCTGGGTACCCCTCCCCTCATAGTTCAGTGGATGATTAGAGGACTACGTTAGTTGCAGGGTTGGGCCACACACACACACACACACACACACACACACACACCTTTGTTTGTGCAGAGGCACAGCTATAGAGCATATCTTCCCATCCATGCGATTGTTTGTCTCCCATACTTTTGACTTGGATGGAAAGCCAAAGCAGCATTTTTGAAAGAGTCGGGGTAGAGAAGCATAATTTATGAATGCTCAGCATGCCGTTAAGTGTAAAAGTGATGGAGAGGGTCTCGGTTCACTGCACGGCTAAGCTTGTGAATCTTCCCCCCATCTATGCAAGTTCACATCTAGTTCAAAGCCAACACTCAAAAATATAAATCGTAAGGGAACAGTTATGGGAAGACCCCTAGGTCAGTGGATGAGTCCATTCTTGCCATTCAGAAGGTCCCAGTCTGCCCCTCCCCCAAGTGTTGCCATCCACCCTACATTTAAAACACAGGACAAGGGGGTGGCTATACAGGTGCATGGCCTTGATCCATCTTTCTCACATGTGCAGAGCATGTTCCAGAGCCCTGATAATGCACTTCTGGTTGAAAAACGGAAGCTATGGGGTCTCAGTGGGGCCAAAACCGGCCCCAAACATAGTGTTTTCGTGCATAGCGTTTTCGCTGTATAACACAGAATTTTCGAGCATGGAGTTTTCGCTGTGCTTCGGATCAATTTGCTTTAGGGCCAATTTGGCCCCACTGAGACCCTATAGCTTCCAGTTTTCAACCGGAAGTGCATCATCGGGGCTTCCAGAGTGTTTGTGTATGCCATTTTGCCATGTAGTCTGAGGGCTCATGTCAGCCTCCCTGTCCTCCTCCCCCAGCCCAGTCAGCAGGGATAGGGGTGAAAGAAGGGGGCAAGGCATCCCCTCCCCCAATGAAGGGCTGGCAACCATAGCCCCAGCATGCCCATTAATGATGCTGAAGCCCTGATGAGGAAGGTGCTATGCCCATTTTCTGTTGTGTCAAATATTCCATATGCTCATATTTCTGATTTGATTGTGGCTTAAAACTGGCACTGCAGGCATATTTTTTGTCTTCACACTGGGCAGACTTGATCATCACACAAGCAGCTGGCTGGTCACTGCTGTTGAAGTCTGCTCAGAACTTGCTGTGGCTGATCAGAACTTTAGCTTTGGTGGCCTTCAAATGGAATCCGAAAGGCGAGAAAGACCTGGCAGGAAGTCAACATGGGGAAAGTTGGGAGATCCTGGCTAGGGCCTACCTTCTGTTTAAAGAGCCTTCACAATAGGTTTTACTTCCTGCACAGCATGCAAACTCCCTCCTGGTGTGGAAACCTGGGGTCCCTAACTAGAACTGATCCCCAGGATGCAAAAATCAGTTCCCTTGGAGAAAATGGTTGCTTTCGACGGTGTCCTCTATGTCAGTATACCCAGATGAGGTCTCACCCCTCCCCAAACCCCAACCTTTCCCAGGCTTCACCCTCAATTCTCCAGGAATTTCCCTACCTGAAGTTAGCAACCTTATTGGCAGAGACTAGGCCCAGCTGCCTTCTTGGGGCTCAAGTAAAGACTTGTCCAACAACCAGGCTTTAGTGTGGAGAATTCATGAACTCGGAATCTTCTTGTATTTCTTTGGCCCTGAAGATCTTCCTTGATGCCATATATCAGCGATGGCGAACCTATGGCACGTGTGCCACAGCTGGCACACAGAGCCCTCTCTGTGGGCACGCGAGCCAAGTCACCGATCGCTAGGTCCAGGGCTCATTTGGATCTAAGTAGAGATCACATGGGTTTTGGCCCTGCCCACGTAATTCCTTTTCCTCAGGGCTGCCTCCCTGCTGCCCATCGCTTTAGCAGCAGGAAGCGGAGGCAGCAGCCAGGCTGCTGGGGCTGGCTTTCTAAAGAAGAGTAAGCTGCTTTGATTTAACTTGCTTTACTTTCAGTCGTGGCTCCTAAGTGAGTGAGAGAGAGAGAGAGAGAGAGAGAGAGTGTTAGCAAGCAGGGCTGCTGGTCTAAAGAAGGGCAAACTGCTTTGATTTAACTTGCTTTACTTTCAGTCGTGGCTCCTGAGTGAGTGAGTGAGTGAGTGTGTGTGTGTGTGTGTGTGTGTGAGAGAGAGAGAGAGAGAGAGAGAGAAATGTTAATTAGTTCGGACAACTGTATGAGTTGTTTTTTTTAAACTAAAACCTCAGTATTCAGGTTTAATTGCAGTGTTGGCACTTTGAAATAAATAAGTTGGTTTTGTGTTGCAGTTTGGGCACTCGGGCTCAAAAAGGCTCGCCATCACTGCCATATATGAAAAGGCAAAAAGAGCAAGAGTCCATTAGCACCTACAAAACTAATAAAATTTGGGGTAGGGTATGAGCTTTTATGAGTCACACAGCTCACTTCGTCAGATGCAGCTAGAATAAGACTAACAAAATTTGTGGTAGGTTATGAGCTTTTGTAGGTTATTTCACTTCTTCAGATACAGCTAGAAGTCATTTCCTAGCTGAATCTGAAGAAGGGAGCTGTAACTCACGAAAGCTTATACCCTACTACAAATTTTGTTAGTTTTATAGGTGCTACTGGACTCTTGCTCTTTTCTACTCCTGCAGACAGACTACTATGGCTACCCATCTTGATCTATACCTGGATAGGGTAAGATTATTTTTTGTTTGCTAATCTATTGTGATTTCTTAAAAAAAGAAAAGATAGCATCCTAAAGAGTTGGGGTAAGGGAGAGGCTATCTAAAAAGGAAGAAAGGCTTCTGAAAGGGTGAGGAAAGGGGGTTTGAATTGGGGAGGGGGGAAGGTAGCACTTAGCTAATTAATAAAAAGTAAAATTAATAAAAGGATCCCTTTATTATTTTGCCATGGGGTCTTGGGTGTCTAGGCTTAAAACTTTTTTTTTAATCTCTGCTAGCTAAGAGGTAACTCTGTTCCTAATATAGAATTATTGTATATTGCTTGTTGGAGTATTTTAAAAATGGTTTGCTGAATGGTGTTTTTTTTTAAAAAAATATGCAATGTAGTCAAAGTAATATAAACCAAAGCCTAGGGAAGAAAAGGAATTGTGGCATTGTGTTGATTTTGCAAATAGTTCAATAACTATTTTATGAACCAGGAAATTGCAAACAAAGTTTAGGGGGGGAAATGAAGCAAGCAATATACAATAATTCTATCTTGGGAGGAAAGTTACAAAATGATTACTAAAATAATCAGATTAAAATGGCTAAACACGGTCTCCCTCTTGGTAAATTGAGTTCCCTTTCCTGTTAGGGTTGCCAGTTCCTCTTACCTTACCGGCAGGAGTGGGGGGGACCTGGCTCTTACCTTCTTAATCTCCATGCGCGAAGCTCAGGAACGGTTCCGGTCAGGGCTTTTTTTCTGGGAAAAGAGGTGGCGGAACTCAGTGGTGGAACTCAAGACAACACAATGACGTCACTTTGGATCAGCTGGAACAAGGGGGGGGAGTTTTTTAAAGTTTAAATTGCCCTGAGCGAAAATGGTCCCATGCCTGGTGGCCCCGCCCCCTGATCTCCAGACAGAGGGGAGTGTAGATTGTCTACGCGCCATGGCACAGAGGGCAATCTAAACTCCCCTCTGTCTGGAGATCAGGGGGCGGGGCCACTGGCCATGTGACCATTTTCAAGAGGTGCCAGAACTCCGTTCCACAGTGTTCCTGCTGAAAAAAAGCCCTGGATCCGGTGTGTTACAATGATGTCACTTCCAGGAGTGATATCATCATGCAGACCCCAGGAAGGATCTCGCACTTTGCACTGGGCCAATCTGAGCCCCAAACAGGCCAATTCTCTAAGAATTAGCCCAGTGCAAAGCATGGGAGCCCTCCCAGGGGCTGCATAATGATATTACTCCTGGAAGTGATATCATTGACTACTATGAGAGCATGCCCCAGGGGACTTGTTCCCCTGCCTTTTCTTCTCGGTGGCCTTGTGAGTGTTGGCAAGGGCTGGCGGCTGGAAGTGGGGGATCCCTTGCCCCCACTGGAGCACCAGCAACCCTAATGACTAGTAGCCGATAGTTAAAAGGAAAGTCGAGAAACAGTTGCACCACTTAAATCAAGATGCTTGGGATGAAGAATGGGGGAATAATGTTCACACCAAGGCATGTCTAGGTTATCTTTAGTGCAACAGAACGCAAGACAAACTAGACAAACTAAGTCATTCTTATATTCTTGTGACATGCATGGGATAGTTGATCCCTGCTTGGGTCTGCCAGGGCTTTGCAAGTCTTTAGAATTTACAAGTGATCTAGCGGGAGAGATTTCCCCTTTTTCATGGGATCCTTACATTGCTCCCGTAGTCTTTGATTTCAAAGCATATTTCCTGTTTTATCCAGAGCGGCCGTGTTGCACAGTGATAGCTTCATAGAACACGAACAATGGGCAGCACCTGATAGCAAAGAAAATGGAGACAACTCATTTATTTATTTAATTTTCTCATGGAGACTACAGGTGGATGCCACTCAAATAGCACCAGGCATCCAACAAAGACTGCAGTAGGACTAGGCTCACAAAAATTAGAAACAATGCAAAAAAGAACGTGCCAGACAAGATCTGTCAAACACTGCAAAATAATGCATAGATTGGCAAAGGAAGACAGACCCCCCCCCCCCATGGAGTCTCTTGCTCCTTCTCCATATATTCAGGAGCAGTCAGAATTTGTGGAGTGTTACCAGTCCCGAATTGGCTTAACACACATGCCATGGTGTTGTTAAGGATAAAAGGAGAATATTTTGAGCAGATGGGCACCTGAATGCCAATTGGAGAGGAAAGTTCTATCCCCACCTTGAATTTTATATACGTCAACGGCCTTAACCTGGTTTCTCTCTTTTCTCCCCTCTTAGCATTCAGACTCATCAATATGACATGCTAATGTTTATATTATGTGCCATCAAGTCGCCTCCGACAACCCTATGAATGAAAGACCTCCAAAATGCCCAGTCATTAACAGACTTGTTGAGATCCTGCAAACTGGAGGATGTGGCTTCTTTGATTGAGTCAAGCCATATTTTGCCATCTCTGGGTCTTGCCTTCACATAAAGAAGCGTATCTGAGTAAGCGAGCCTGTACCCTGAAAATCTTGTTGGCTTGCACTAGACTCAAATGCTGCTGTTCCCTTGCACATATACACAGAACCCCTTTATGCATTTATGTTCTCCAATGGTGTATAGAAAATGTACAAGAACAATGTGCAAATTGTCACTGTGAACATTGCACATGTTCCTTTTCCACTGCATATACACAAGGTGTATGCACTTCAGAGCTGTGGCCAGTGTGTTTGCATACAAGATGATGATGATGATGATGATAACAATAATAATAATAATAGCAACAACAACAACCACAACATTCGATTTATAGACTGCCCTTCAGGATGACTTAACACCCACTCTGAGTCATTTACAAAGTATGTTATCATTATCCCCACAACAAAATACCCTGTGAAGTGGGTGGGGCTGAGAGAGCTCTGAGAGTGCTGGAACTGACCCAAGGTCACCCAGCTGGCTTCAAGCAGAGGAGTGGGGTATCAAACCTGGCTCTCCAGATTAGAGTCCTGCCACTCTTAACCATTATACCAAACTGGCTCTCAGATATATACAAATAGCAAGGTGAGCCTTGATTCTCAGTGGGTTGAGTGACCAGAGATTAGAGATACATGCATATTTATTTATTTCCATTATTTATAGTCCACCTTTCTCACTGAGATTCAAGGCGGATTACACTGTGAGTTAGTACAGTTAATTTCAAGGAAATTTCAATAAACAATGTAATAGGGTTAATAAATGCAAATTTGCCAAGATTTAAAGCCAGCAGAAATCCAATACAGAGTTGAAGAAATGCTGAAACACAGCATCAGCAATTCTAAGACCGACATATTAACCAACAGGGAAACTACCCAGTAGGATCATACTTCAGCCAGTGTGTTTGCATACAAGATGTGTGTACATGGGCCATATGAAATCTTGCTGTGTTTTTTTTCATGGATATTTCTAACTTTCTGAACCCTGCCAGTAGATGTTCAAGACATATATGTGCAAATGTGGACTCACTGTGTTTGCAATTGCCTGGTCTCCAGATTGGCTTATTTGTACTTTATTTCCCATCCAACGCTGATCTGAATAACTTCTTTAACTTAGAACGGTTTGCGGCAGCCTTTTCTCTGCTAGTGCAGCCACAATGCATGGAAATCTTTTTTTTTGTTCAAAACGTTTCTGGGATCTGTGTTTTTTGCTTTGGGAGTGGGAAGACACAAGAATTTGTACCGTCTTTAGCAAAAAAAAAAAAAACATCCACAATTATTACCAATTACTTTTGCAGCATGAGAAGGTTTTCAGGTGGGAAAAATGAGACACCTAGCTATCGTAGAACATATTCACACCATTTAGCAGATCCAAGCTGAACTATTCATTAATAACATTTTTATTCTAGCCTTCCTCTAATTTCAATATGGAAAACATGTTTCTTCTGTCTTTTCGCTTAGTCTTGCACCAACCTTTGAAGGTACGGCAGAGAGACCATAAGAGAATAGTTAGTTATTTACATTTTTATTCATTTAAAATACTTACATGCTCACCTTTCTGCTGAGCATCTCAGAACCCAAAACAGGCGTGTGTGTTATGTGCCATCAAGTCGCCTCCGACCTATGGGGACCCTGTGAATGAAAGATCTCCAAAATGTCCTATCATTAATAGACTTGCTAAGATCCTGCAAACTAGAGGAAGTGGCTTACTTTATTGAGTCAAGCCATCTCATTTTAGGTCTTCCTCTTTTCCTACTGCCTTCCACCTATCCTAGCATTATTGACTTTTCCAGAGAATCATGTCTTCTCGTGATGTGACCAAAGTACGATAGCCTTAGTCTTGCCAATTTAGCTTCTAGGGAGAATTCAGGCTTGATTTGATCTAGTACCCACTTATTTGTCTTTTTGACTGCCCACGGTATCCACAAAACTCTAGCTCCACATTTCAAATGAATCCATCTTCTTCCTGTCAGCTTTCTTCACTGTCCAACTTTCACAACCATACATATCAGTGGAGAATACCATAATTTGGATTATCTTGATCTTGGTTCCCAGAGAGACCTCTTTATCTTTAAGGATCTTCTGTAGCTCCCTCACAGCTGCTCTTCCAAGTCTCAATCTTCTTCTGATTTCTTCATAGCAGTCTCCCTTTTGGTTAATGATTGAACCAAGCAATAGAAAACCTTGAACAATTTCAACTTCCTCACTGTCATCTTTAAAATTGTGTAATTCCTCAGTATTCAAGACAGGTAACAACAGTATAAGAACAATCTGATGAAACACACAGTTAAGATATAACAGCAGCTTATGCTTTCACCAGCAGAATATCCCCCCCTTGCTGAGGCTGTTTCTGGAATAGTTTTGTTTTGCAGCCTCATTGGAAAAATACAAAGCTCTTCCAGAAGCAGGGGGCAGTCACTGAAAAGACCACGCCTGGACCACGGCAGAATGTGCCTTGGCAACGGGGGGGATGATAATAGACCTCGCTGGGAAGGTCGTAACTGCTGCTTGGGAACATGCAGGAAGAGGTAGTTGTTCAGATAGGTGGGAATGGAGGTGACCACCAGAACCTTGAATTGTACCTGGAAACTAAGCAGCAGCCAGTGAAGTGGCCTCAGAATAGAAACGTTGTGGTCCCACTGCCCAGCCCCGGATAAGCTGCGGTTTCTGCATCATTTTCAAGGGCAGCCCCCTGTGGAGTGTATTATAGTAATCTAGGCTCCAGGTTACTGAAGCTTGGATCGATGTGGTCAGATCTCACATCTGCAGAGTGGAAGCTAGCAGCATCCAAATTAGATATAGCAGGAATAACGTGGTGTTTTTTTTGTTTTCATGAGCACTTTTTCTTCCAGTAGAAGACAGTAATGTGCCTTAAACTTCTTGGGGAGTCAGGGTTGAAGTAGGATTTTAACTAGGGTCTTTCTCTTTTGCAGCCCAGCCCTCGCCCCCCCCATATACTCCATGTGTGTACGTAAAGTGCCATCAAGCCACAACAGACTTATGGCAACCCCTGCTGGGGCTTTCAAGGCAAGTGAGAAGCAGAGGGGGTTTGCCATTGCCTTCCTCTGCAGAGTCTTCCTTGATGGTCTCTCATGCAAGCACTGACCCTGCTCAGCTTCTGAGATCTGATGACATCGGGCTACACCATGCCGCCTTCCCTCCCATATGCACTGTACACAAATAAATGTCAGGGTGAAGGAAGCAGTGGATTTCTGCCTGTAATAGCAGCAGAGCTCATAGAGAAGATGGTTAATTTCATGCTTGTAAATGGAGTAGAGGGCTGTGGGTTGAGCCGCGCAGGTGGCAGTATGACTTCCCCAAAGCTACGTGGAGAAATCTTTGGTTGGCAATTCAGCTCGGCAATCCAGATCTTTCTGGCTTGCGGTTGTATCCTCTGCCAGCTTGGTATCTCCCTGAACGCAGCGTTCACTCACTGAATTGGTCACAATGTGCTGGCTTCCTGCTCAACAAAGCGTGAGCTTGAAGGTTCTAGAGAGCCACAGGGCACCCAAGCAGCCGGCGGCCTTGTAGCAAATTCATTGTGTACAATGCAAGGGACCATTAGTTTAGCTTATTATTAATACTTGTGTGGGCTTTAATACACCGTGGCTCTGTCTGTCAGCCTCTCCAACAGGACTGCCTTTGCTCCTTTTGTGTTTTCCCCAAACAAGCTTATACAATTAGATTCTTCTTGTTTCCTAAATGATTTTTTTTGCTGCTTCTAATTATTTCACACTCCATATAAAAGAGTTATTGGGGTGGGTAATGGGAGGCCGGGGAGCGTATTCACAGTGCTTTGCAGGCAGCAAGATATTATGGCAACTTTGATTTGTTCTGTAGGGTGTCCCCTCCCTTTGCATGATGTCAGCTGCATCAAAGAGGTGGAACGTTGAGCCAAGCTGAAAAAGAGGGTAGGGGACCACAGCAAAGTCAGTCTAGCAGGTGCTTGACCTTTGGAAAGTCCCACACGGAATCCTAGTCCTCTCCAGTAGTAAGGAACTCCAGTTTGGGAACAATCTTGTAGAGCTACCACCAGTCAAAGAAGACAAGAGATCTGAATTTCCAGGAACAACCTATGTAGAGTTACCACTAGAGGTGGGCATGAACTGAAATACGAACCAAAGTTCATCATGAACCAGGTCATTGGGGGGTGGGTGGGTTGCAAACTGGTGGTTCGTCAGAGGGCATTTCTGACGAACCATGATGGAACACAATGATTTTTATGCCAGTTCATTTGGTTCATTTTTTGGTTCGTCACTGCAGACAGCCTGGCACTGATCAATCACTTTCCTAGGCAATGGGGGGGATGGGCTTTCTGCAGATCTTCTGCTACCCCTAAAGTGACATATTCATGAACCTAATTAACTGGTTCGTGAACCGGGCAATTTCATGCCGGTTCGTGCTTCGTGAAACGCAATGAACCACGAACCTCAATGAACCGCCATTTTCCAGTTTGTGCCCATCTCTAGTTACTACCCATTAAAGTAGACAAAAGTGTGAGAGATCTGAGTTTCCATAGTATATTTCATACAGCTTTAACAATATTGCAATGGGATGTCTCAGGAGGCCTCCATGGCTGTGAGCTTGCAAATCTCTGATCTAAATGGATTGTACAGAAAAGTTGTTTATGGAAATGTCCTTGATATTGACTATACTATGTAATCTGCCTTGAGTCTCAGTAAGAAAGGCGGACTATAAATAAATAAATAAAAGTACAATCTGTTGACTTCCATGGCCCAAAGTGATGTGGTTGATGGCTGGTCTTCAACTGGGGATGTCTGGATTTGACTTCCCACTTGGATTGTGGAGCCTACTGGAGCAAGATTTGGGTCTAGCAGCACCTTAAAGACCAGCTAGATTTCCGGGGTATGGACTTTTGAGAGTCAGAGCTCCCTTCATCAGATACCAACATTTGACTAATCTGGAAATCTAGTTGATCTTTAATAACCATGTACCCCACTCAGAGCGGTAAACAAGGTCATTATTATTATTATTATTATTATTATTATTATTGTCCTCACAATACAACTGGGGAACTGGGCTGAGGGGATTGGTTGAACCAAGGCCACCTGCAGAGTTCATGGCAGTAGTGGGAGTCGAACCAGCAGAGTGCTGGCTTGGAGCTCAACCACTTACCCATTATACTATAGCAGCTCTCCTTAAGATGCTCCTGGACCCAAAACTTGCTCTTCTACTACAGACCAACTTGGCTACCTACCTGGAGGCCACTGGGCCACTTATTCTCCATCAGCCTAACCTATCTCGAGGGGTGGGGGGAGAGTTGAATTCCACCATCTGTACAGGCATCCCTGCCCAGGCTAGCCCCATCTTGTCAGATCTTAGAAACTAAGTTAGTTAGTACTTAATTAGTACTTGGATAGGAGACCACCAAGGAAGTCCAATGCCGCTACAGTTTGGTGAGAACCAGTTTGGTGTAGTGGTTAAGAGCAGCAGGACTCTAATCTGGAGAACCAGGTTTGATTCCCCACTCCTCCGCTTGAAGCCAGCTGGGTGACCTTGGGTCAGTCAGAGCTCTCTCAGAGCTCTCTCAGCCCCACCCACCTCACAGGGTGATTTCGTGAGGATTATGATAACACACATTGTAAACAGCTCTGAGCGGACATTAAGTTGTTATTATTTATTATTATTACACAGAGGCAGACAATTGCAAACCACATTCCAGGAAGATGGACGATTACCATAGCACAGCGATAACACAGTAGCCAACAATGCGCAGCTACGGCCTTAGAGCTGGGCTGCGGTCCTCTTTTAGGGTGTGGCTACGGAAACCTCATAAACACAAAACATGTTCCATTAGAAACTTCTGGGGATTAGATCAAGTTAATGAAAGGACTGAAACAGCACACTGATGTAATGTTGTTTCGTTTTTTACAGGACCGTATTGTTTTTATGATGTGTTATGAGAAGCATTTTTATGGCTCTTCAGGCGCGAGATTATTGTGCCTTTTATAAAACTAGCTTCTCCTAGTTTCCCCCTCTGCTGCTAAGTAGACAGTGTGCTTTTGTGGTCATTATTTCCCAACAGAATGTTTCATTCTGGACTAACGCCTGGAAAATGATAGCTTCAGAAAGTTTCCCAAGGGGGCTGGGGGACAAGGGATGGGGGGAATCTTCACAAATGAAGAATAAATAAGGCTTTAAAGGAGATCTTACTAATTTTTGTTTAGAGCTGTGCAAACTCATGTGCAGTATCTGAGAACGTCCACCAGGACTGAGGTGTGCAAACACGGAGTAGTGGTTAAGACAGAGCGGCAGGACTCTAACCTGGAGAACTGGGTTTGATTCCTCACTCCTCCACTTGTAGCCAGCTGGGTGACCTTAGGTCAGTCACAGCTCTTTCAGAGCTCTCTCAGCCCCACCCAACTCACAGGGTGATTGTTGTGATGATAATAATAACACGCTTTGTAAACCACTCTGAGTGGACATTAAGTTCTCCTGAAAGGCAGAACACAAATCGAATGTTGTTGTTGTTGTTGTTGTTGTTGTTGTTGTTAATTTCACTTGTTCCATTCCAAACTTGTTTTGCAGTTTTGCTGTGCCAAATATTCCACGTCTCAGCAAATATCTTTGTGCGATGCACACGTGATGTGCATTTTGATGTGGATTTTATTTGTGTTAGACATGTGTTCCAATCCAGTCCAGTGACTTCCATAATGATAATGCCTCCACATTTCTGCGTCTCTCTCCCCAATCCAGGGGGGAAACAGGTTGCAGAGAATATGCATGTACTCCATTCTGTAGCATGTACAGCTCAGATTGGAGAGGTACATTGTCAGGAGGATTCCAACTGGCGATGAATCGAAAGCAGCCCTAAAAGTCAAACTAATAACATGTCTTTCGAAATGTGGAGCTATGCTTTTAAAAGAGACATGCCTCAAACACGGATTACTTTTGTTCCTTCACATCTGAAGGACTGCGGAACTATTTTGTGTTTGGGCAAGCAGAAGGCCATGTGCATTCCTCAAGCCTGTGGAAACACCAAAGGAATGCAGAATGTGGCATGAGTTACAGAATTCAGTTTCCTGAGAGTTGAAAGTTCGTATCTTTACTATTTATTTATTTGCATTATTTATACACCACCTTTCTCACTGGGACCCCAGGAGGATCACACAGTGTAAGTCAATGCCCTCAACAGGTGGCTCACTCAATAAACAATGCACCAGAGTACGTGAATGCAAATTTACAGGTCTTGGAAACAAGCAGATATCCAATACAGAGCCGAAAACAGTGCTGAATAAAGCATAAATGATTTAAACTTGATATATTAAACAACATAGAAACTACCTACTAGGAACATATAGGCAGTATGCAGTGGTATAGTCTACAGCCTGTCCCTTTACCAAATGCATTTATTTGAACCATTTCCTTCCAGTACGGTCCTCTTGTGTGTGTGTTATGTGTTGTCAAGTCACCTCTGACCTGTGGTGATGCATCAACCAAAAGGGAGACTGCAATGAAGAAATTAGAAGAAGATTGAGACTTGGGGCCAAGCTACACATGACGAATGACACTTGAATGGCAAGTGTATTTCTCCCTGTTCACTTGCCCTCCACTCAATCCACTTGCTGTTCAAGTGTCATTCGTCATGTGTAGCTTGGCCCTTGGAAGAGCAGTTGTGAGGGAGCTAGAGAAGATCCTTAAAGAGAAAGACGTCTCTCTGGGAACCAAGATCAAAAGAATTCAAATATGGTATTTCCCATTACTATGTATGGATGTGAAAGCTGGACAGTGAAGATTCATTTGAAATGTGGTGCTGGAGGAGAGTTTTTTGGATACCATGGACAGCCAAAAAGACAAATAAGTGAGTTCTAGATCACATCAAGCCTGAATTCTCCCGAGAAACTAAAATGACAAAACTGAGGCTATCATAATTTGGTCGCATTGTGAGAAGACAAGCTTCTCTGGAAAAGTCCATAATGCTAGGAAAAGTGGAAGGAAGTAGAAAAAGATGACCTAAAATGAGATGGCTTGACTCAATAAAAGAAGCCACGTCCTCCAGTTAGCAGGATCTGAGCAAGTCTGTTAATGACAGGATGTCTTGGAGGTCTTTCCTTCATAGGGTTGATAAAAAAAGTTCTGAATAAATCAGTTTTGCATAGTTTACGGAAAGCCAGGGTAGTGGTTGCCCTCCTAATCTCATCAGACAAGTCATTCCATAAGTGGGGGCCCTGACAGAGAACGTATATGCACAGCCATTGTTGATTTTTCAACATTCCTCATACATCCTGCTCCAAGTAAAGATATCCCCCATAGCCACAAAGATACAGCACAAATACCTCACATGGAAAGATGCATGTGTCCACAGAGTAACCATACAACAGTGCCGGGCTACAGTTGTGAATGTTGGGATAGGAGTTCAGTGGCACCTTAGAGATGATCAAGTCAGGGTATAAGCTTTTGAGAGTCAAAGCTTCAGATATGGCCGTTGACTCTTGAAAACTTGTACCCAGAAAATCTGGTTGGTCTCAAATCCTTCTGTTCTATTGCAGACCAACATGGCTACCTGTGTGGCCCTTACCTGGATAGCCCAGGTGAGCCTGATTTTGTCAGATCACAGAAGGTAAGCAGGGTCAGCCTTGGTTAGTAATTGGATGGGAGATCTCCAATGAAGAGCAGGGCTGCAGAGGCAGGCAATGGCAAACCGCTTCTTGCCATGAAAACCCCACCAGGGGTCGCCATTAGTCAGCTGACTTGAGGGCACTCTTTACTACTTGACCCCCCCCCGCCACCCCCTTCCACTTATTTACTTCTGTTGGAGAAATTTTAATGTGTACTCAAAACTTTCCTAAGTAGGGGTAAAACAGCCTTGGATTTTCAGAGGGACTGAAGATGAAAATGTCCCTTTGTTATCACCTCCAGGTGACTTAAGGACACCACACAGACACGTGATTACCTACCTGAAACAGTCGTGAATACGGCGGACCACATGATTGTGGGCCCGTCATTAACGGCACCACTCCCTTTGTGACAAATGAGAGGCCAGTGAGTGTAAATAAGCACCCACATGGTTGCACATGAAATGTACCAATGGGTGCCGGATGAGAAGAGCAGTGAAAGAAGCTGATAGGGCACATCTGTATACATAGGAGGGTCGTACTGTAAAGAAGGGCCTCAAAGAGATCCAGCAGTAAAGGGATAGGAAAGGATAGATTTTACTACTAGTCTACTACTATTGCTGACGTTATGATCCTATTGAGTAGTTCCTATGCTGTTTAATATACCAGTCTTAGACTTGCTTATGCTTTCTTTAAGCATGTCTTCCGCTCTGTATGGGACTTCTGCTGGTTTTAAATCTTGGCATGTTTGCGTGTATCTACCCTCTTACACGTTTATTGAAAATGTCTTCAAAATTGATGATATTGACTCGCGCTGTGTAATTCGCCTTGAATCTCAGTGAGAAAGGCAGTGTATACTTTACCTTACTTTAATGATACTGCTCATACAGCCTATTCAGCTCTGAGCAGTGCCACACTAGGATTAGAGTTAAAATAGGAAAAAGTCTTTATAGTCTATAAAGTATTAAAAATGTAATAAGTTTTTTTCTTAACCGATTGGGAAAGGAACTTGGCTACTGCTAAAGTGGTATTAAAATCCGCCCCGGCTAAAAGAAGCCTCAAATTGTCCTCTATACTTCCTAGGTCCTGGATATAGGGCTTAATCTATCTGTCTCTTGCCGCATTTAGAATATTACATTCAAATAGATGGGGTTGAAGAGTGTCTATTTGGCCGGAGCCACATTGGCGGAGTCGCTCAGAATAGGGAACCCTATTTAAGCATCCCAGCAACTCTTCTGATGGAAAAGGCAGCACATAAATAAATAAATAAATAAATAAATAAATAAATAAATAAATAAATAAATAAATAAATAAATAAATAAATAAATAAATAAATAAATAAATAAATAAATAAATAAATAAATGTTGATCTTCACTTTGTCCCACAGGCAGTATTCTGTGGCAGGTCTCCTGGTTTGTAACTGGAGGAGCTCTTCCTCTACCACTCATTGTGTGTCATGCCAGTGTAATGCCTGGCTGCATGTCCCAGGCTAAAAACTCTCGCCCTTTGGCTCATGCTAAGAAGCTCGCTTGCTAAATGCCCAAGCCCAATACAAATAGCAGGGAAGAAATTCCACAGTGTGTGTTGGAGGGTAGAGCTTGTGTTCAGCTGCAATCTACTCCCAGATGCTTGAGTGGTATCTGTCTGTAGTGCAACGAAATCATTGCCTGTCCTGGATTCAGATCAGTCCATGTACTTTAATGGACAACAGGACAGACTGTTGTGCGCAATGTACAACAAAGATTCCATTTGCAAAAACAGCATAACTGAGGGCCAAGCTACAAGTGACGAATGACACTTGAATGGCAAGTGGATTGAGTGGAGGGCAAGTGAACAGGGAGAAATACACTTGCCGTTCAGGTGTCATTTGTCACTTGTAGCTTGGCCCTGATTTTGCAGATAAGTACTCTGAACATGCCAATGTGTGGGAGAGCTGAAATAAGAGTCCTTTCTCTCATGTTTTCCTGCTCAGCTGTTAAGGTCATCCAGATAGGCTTATCTCTGTGAGCTCAACACCTGCTGAAATTAGATGGGTAGCCGCAAGTTACTAGGTTCAAAGTGTTAGCCTTGGTGTTTAAAGCCCTTCAAGGACTGGGACTGTCAGGCTATGGATGACAGGATACAGCAGAGAGGTCTCTGGACCATTGCAGCAAGACTCAAGTTCTTGGTCAATGGCTTTTATTCAGAAAGCAGATCATTTCCATAGAAATCAGATGATTTCCAGCTCTGGAGGCTGTGACAGGATGGTTGAAACAGAGCAGGCTGAAATTGAACCCAGTGAAGACGGAGATCCTGCAGCTGGGATGGGGGCTGCCAGATGTTGGGATCCAGCTCCCTGCCCTGGATGGGACACCACTGGCAACTTTGTCAGTGGTGAAGAGTCTGGGCATGCTCCTGGATGCCTCCCTATCGATGGAGGCCCAGGTCACGGCGGTAGCCAAGTCTGCAGATTTCCATCTTCGTCAGATCAGGCAACTTGCTCCCTACCTGACGACCCATGACCTGGCTACAGTGATCCATGCAACGTTCACCTCCAGGCTAGATTACTGTAACTCACTCTACACTGGGCTACCCCTGGGCCTGATCCAGAAACTACAACTAGTCCAGATTGTGGCAGTGCGGGTCCTGACTGGTATATCTTACCAGTCACATATCACACCTGTCCTGCGCCAGCTGCACTGGCTTCCGGTTGAATTCCGAATCAGGTTCAAGGTGTTGGTTCTTACCTTATATCATTCCATATTTGCATATGGACATATTATCATTCCACCAGGCCTGTAAGACAGAGCTGTTCCGCCAGGCATTCGGTGGTTGAAGGGGGCGGTGCCATGTCGGCCTCCCACCTTTGGGGTTGGGGAGGGTTCTCCCCACCATTGCACTTGGTTAATTTATTTCATTATTGTTTTGCATATTGCTTTTAGTATTGTTGTTTTCTTGTTTTTATCAATTTTAAACTGTTCACCACCCAGAGCCCCCGGGATGGGCGTTATATAAATTGAAATATAAAATATAAAAATATACACGTCCATGGGACTACTTAGAAGCAAGGTAGACATCTAAGCAGCAAAAGTAGGAGTTGATAGGAATGACATCATGCGAGAGAGAGACTTCTCTTTTAACATTCAAGTCTGCTCTTTTCCCACCCCCTCCCAATTATCAACAAGTTTTGGTGCTCTTCTGGTGTAAGAACGTTCCACCTATTTGTGATATCAAGTTGAGTTGCTAGGAAGTAAGACATAGCAAAGTCTGGGAGGGAGCACAAGGTCATAAACACTGGAAGCTGTTATAGTCTAACAGATAACCACCTGCGAAAGCCTGTTAAAGAAATAGTTATGACACTGGCAAAGTAATATGGAGTTACAGCAGGATACATTTGTTCAGCACAACAGTATTGAAATTGGCATGGGTGGGGCTCAGACATGACAGGGACCTGCATGCCTGTGGGACTGCCTCTTCTATTACATCCCCTGCAGGACATTTCGCTCTGCAGACAAGCAACTCCTGGTGGTCCCCAGCCCGAAGGACATCCATCCGGCCTCAACCAGGCCCAGGGCTTTTTCTGCCCTGGCCCCAGCCTGGTGGAACACTCTCCCGCTGGAGATCCAGGCCCTGCAGTACCCGTTACAGTTCCACAGGGCCTGTAAAATGGAGATGTTCCGCCAGGCCTTTGGTTGAGTGCCAGAATGTGTCCCCCTTCTTCCATCAAAGACCACCAGTCCACCACTTTTTTTTGGGCTACCCTCGGCCATCTGCTATGCCCATATACGGACTCCCAAATATGTATTTAAATAGCCTGCATCTGGACTACTTTAATGACTTTTAAAGATTATTATTGATTTTATGGTTTTGATTGATTCACTTTGTTTTATGAAGGTTGTTAGCCGCCCTGAGCCCATTTGTGGGGAGGGCGGGGTATAAATCAAATAACTAAATAATTTAGAAGACTTTTTTCATGGTGGCACCCCATTTATGGAACTCTCTCCTGGTGAAGGGCTTTGTGTCATCTACCCTTGCTTGTTTTATGTGCTGTCCCTGCTCAGCCATAATGCTCAATGGGAGACCATGGGCCAGTGATTCTCTCTCACCCTAAACTACCCTGCAGGGTTGTTGTGAGGGTAACATAGAGGATGGGAGAATTAGCAGTGTGGTAGACTTGCCCGGAGAATCCATAAGGGCTAGAATTGTGGACAGATAGATAGATAGATAGATAGATAGATAGATAGATAGATAGATAGATAGATAGATAGATAGATAGATAGATAGATAGATAGATAGATAGATAGATAGATAGATAGATAGATAGATAGATAGATAGATAGATCATTATACATGGTCACAGAATTCTTTCTACATAACTAACCACATACACACACCAGTTTAGAAAGTCGGGTGTGTTCCTTCATCTGTAGAAGTCCAACGTGCTAATCTGTCCTCCCGTTGCTTTCCTTGCCTCGATTGCCCATAAAAGTGTGCTGGTTAATGGATTAAAGTAGACAGGATTAGCAATTCCAATTTATATTCGGCTGCTTTCCTCATTTAATGTGCCCACTGTGAGTGGTGAGTTATTGACTACCTTAAATGTGTCCACAAACAGTTTTTTTTTTTTTTAAAGGAGCACTTGCGAGGCCAAAACTAGTACTATGAGGGTCAAGCGTGTGTGGTTTTTTTTTCCTTTTCATTCTCCAGCCTTCTCCCATCCAGTTAACCCTTGGATATACTCTCTCCTGGGGCTTCTCAGCAATTTGGACTGACCAGTGCTTAATGGCCTAGAGAGGCCTTGGGGTTAAATATAGTGAAGTGTGAGAAATTTAACCTATAATATTGATATTGGGCCTTTCCCAAAATGTCTGCAAAGTGGCTTAAAAAGAAGAGTTCATTAGAGAATAAATCACTACCGGCAGGGGACTGGTTCTTCAATGCCCAGTGGGGGGGGCATTGAAAGCTGAGCCAGCTGCCAGCCATGTAGCTGCTGCCGTTGTTCAGCACTGCCCCTTCCTAGACACTGTTTCTTGGCCGTTCTAGAATCCTGCAGGACATGCAAATGGGAGGATATCAGGATAGATGGGTAGGTGTGTAGCTGTGTTGGTCTGCAGTAGAACAGCAAGATTTGAGTTCAGTAGCACCATAAAGCCAACCAGATTCCCAGGGTGTAGATTCTGTGGTCCTTGCTGCAACATGGGATGACTCCATTCCACATTCCATGTGCATGATGCTGCTTTAACTGCAGCAGAGGAAAAATTCATTTGTGTCATCACAATCACAGGCCTGCTCGGTCTGTTTGCAGGTATTGGCGGGCCCAATGGCCACTGCAGCTTGAAGGCACATAGCAGGCTGAAACCAGAACTCAAAATTCTCTGCAATACTTTGAAATCCGGTGATCGCCTTCCTCCTTCTCCCTGGGCTGCATGCTCAAATGCTCATCTTCGAAGTTAGTTATGCACCGCAGGGGACTGTGCGTTCCTGGCAGAATGTGGAAGCAGCGGCCAGAAAGAGGGAGACATAATTCAGGCGAGCTGAAGACCGAAACACTTTCATAAAATAAGCTGCACAAGCCCCAGGATGGCAGTAAGTGGAGGCAATGCCAGCTTTTACCCTCCGATGGATCCAGCCGTTTAAAAATAAAACAACTTTCTCAGCGCAATCCCCATGTCGCATTGCTGTGCTGCGACGGCTGTCGCTTATGGAAGGCGGCTTGCACCTCTGCCATGTTGAATTTCTTCCTTGGAAAGTAGGGTTACCAACTGCCAGGTGGGCTGAAAACCAACAGAGGCTCTCGCAGGCGTGCAACTGCAAAACCAAAAGGACGCTAGTCCGCTGCAAGCTCCAATAAATCACAACATCAATATAAATACTTGTTTTATGTTTCTTAAAGTGCAAAGTGCTACCAGTAATCAAATAACATCTGATCTCAAATAATCAAAAGTTTTTACATACGCGACATGTTCCACTAAATATACACACCAAAAATCCTATATCAATGTTCATAACAGAATGCAAATCACAGATACAATTGTGCTAAGTACACTCATTACAGAATCCAAGTGAGCAGACATGCTGGTACACCTGATGGAACTGCTGGTGGAGGAATTATGGGTCAAGTTCATAAAGTGTCTATACAAGACAGTTCATCTCTGACATGATATAAAACAAGTATTTATATTGAGGCAGTGATTTATTGGAGCTTGCAGTGGACCAGTGTCCTTTAGCAGCTTCCAAGTGGGGCCTGGAGATCTCCCAGAATGCAGCACTCCCGGCTGGAATTTGCCACCGCGGATGCAGGAGGAGGCAGAGAGCCTTCCCAGGCATCCAGGGATTCACCGCAGGGGCGGAGCAAGTTGCCTTATAAGGCTGCTCCTCCCCTGTGCGCAGCAGGTTTTCCACTTGATCGGCCTACCCACCTCGCCCCGTTGAAGTGCAGGATTAGCCAGCTGCTCTAGAAGAGCCAGGTAGGATTTTTTTTCCTGCTTTCCACAAATTGGCTTGGTTGGAGAAGTGGTTTTTTGCCTGCCTTGCACTGTAGCATGTGGTATGAGGTAATCAGTACAGTGGTGCCATTTAGGGAGCCATTTGGCAGGAGGAGGTTAGGGAGTAGAGATGGGCACGATCCAAAAAAAATTAACGATCCAGCGGATTGAGGATCGGTGCTGACGACAATCCTGAATTAAGGATCCGCGCCGATCATCTCCCGTTCCCGAGCCGTGGATCATGGATTGTGGAGGCAAAAGCAGAGGGGAGCCCCAATGTTCCCAGTGATACAGGGACGGTGGGTGATGCCGGCGGCATCTGTGTTTGTGTTTGGCTGTCTGTGTTTGGCCGTCAGAGCTGCCTATCAGGGTTTGCAGGGATGAGATTGGAGTGCCCGTGGCTACAGAACACCCCCTTCCCCCTCCCTCCCCTGGGTGCCTTCTCCCAACTTGTGACTGCTTTGCTGCTCCATGGTTGGAAGGAAGCCCTGCAGATCAAGGAAAGCTGGGCTTCCATTCAGGTTTCCAGGGCGACAGAAGGAGGGCAAACAGAGCTCAGGCATTCCCCTGGCTCCGTTGCCAGGGGAATAGATTGCTGGCGCCTGAGTGTCTGGATTCCCGAATCGAGCCCGAACGCCCCGTTCCCGAATCGAGCCCGAACGCTCCGTTGCCAGGGGAATAGATTGCTGGCGCCTGAGTGTCTGGATTCCCGAATCGAGCCCGAACGCCCCGATCCAGGCCTCTCCTGATCGCTGGATCGTTGGTCTTGGCCAATCACGATCCGCCGGGTCACGATCACGCGATCGCCATTATCGTGGGTGTTTTTCGATCGTAATGTGGATCGTGCCCATCTCTATTAGGGAGTAGGGAGCGGGCCAGTGAGCACCCCTTTGGCAATTTCCCATTGGTTGAGAAATGGGGTCTCTCAGGAGGGATGGTATCCTTCATGGCTACCACCACCTGGCTAGACCACCTACAGGGAACCCCTGGGGCAAGTCCTTCCCTCATGCTGTACAGCTGAGGCTTTAGGAGCTTGTAGCCAGCCAGGTTGAGGCCATTCTAAGAATGGCTCACACCCAGGGCAGTGGGGCTCACTCAGACAGGTCAAGGCAGAGGTCAGGGGTTGACCCCGTGGCTTGACCTGTACCGCAGTTGCCTTTGCCGCAGTTGAATGTTGTTAGTTTATGTTATATTTAAGAAAGCAGCCCTTAGTTCCAAGCCTTGTGTCTGTCTCCTTCTTGCGACTGGGGGCAACTATACTTGATCTTCAGATCACAGAGATTGGTTCCTCTGGCGAAAACGAACACCCATGAATGTGTCTTGTTGAATCAGACCACTGGTCTATCAAAATAATAACATAAAAACATTCAGTTTATATACCGTCCTTAAGGACAACTGAATGCCCACTCAGAATGGTTTATAAAGTGTGTTATTATTATCCTAACGACAATCACCCTGTGAAGTGGGTGGGCCTGAGAGAGCTCCAGAGAGCTGAGACTGACCCCTGGTTACCCAGCTGCCTGTTGGAACTTGCCGGGTAGTTCCCCAAAACACTTCACTGCATCACTTGGTTGAAGTAGTTAAAATGTTTATTAAGGATGAATACCAGTATCAAGCAGCTCAGACAATGGAATTGGCTGGAATGCCCAAAAGTGATAGAGCATAGACAGTTATAGAAGGAAGTCCCCACCCCCCAACACAGAAACGGCTCAGGGGGATTTTTGCTGGGTAAGGTCTGCAGAAGGCCTTGGAAGAAGGGAGGAGGGAAAGAGGAGTTCAGCTTCTCCAAGGTCAAGTTCCCAGCATGGCAGGAACTCAAAATGAAAACAGCTCTCCTGTAAGATAAGCAATTAGTCACAACACATTAGAAACCAGCTTCACTCTGCACTTACTCAGGAACCCATTACAACAGCAGAACAAATCGAATGCAAAAGCAAAGACATGCCAGATATGCTCTCCAGATTAGAGTCCTACCACTTTTAACCCCTACATCAAACTGGCTCTCAGTATTATCTAATCAGAAAATTAGTAATTAGTCATCAGTAAGATGCAGCAAGGTCGCTGGGCCAAGCTACAAGTGATGAATGACACTTGAACAGCAAGTGGATTGAGTGGAGGGCAAGTGAACAGGGAGAAATACACTTGCCGTTCAAGTGTCATTCGTCACTTGTAGCTTGGCCCTCTGATAAGGGACCACTGGTTTTCTTCTTTTTCTTTTTTTGTCCAGGACCTCAAATCCAGGATCCTGCCCTGGAGAAGGCTAGAAAGTTGTCTGGTCTCAGGGTCTGACTTGAAGGTTTTCGCCTTCTACTTTGAGTACTCGGTGGAAGTAATGAAACCTTTGAGGGCGGTACTGGACTCAAAGGGGGTGGGTGATTTTCTGTGTTACATTGCTCCTCCTTTCTTCCAAAGACATCATTAGGAGAGCCAAGTTTGTTCCCTGGCCTGCCAGTTCACCATTGGGCACCTCCACCCATCTGACCCCAGCAGGCTTTAGCACTTTCTCAGACTGCATGCTTGCATCTCTGGGTCTGGGCCTCTGGAGAGATGGCAATGCCATGTGCTATGCAGAGAAATGCAGAGACCGAATGGGGTGCCTGAGAAGCAAAGTGTTCACTTGTCCCTTGTTGGCTGAAACTGGAGCCCCCTGTGCTTGCCCATTTTCCTTTTATCTGAGGGCCAAGCTACAAGTGATGAATGACACTTGAATGGTAAGTGAACAGACTCACGTGTATTCCTCCCTGTTCACATAGTGATCAAGTGGAGTGCAAGTGGAATGCAAGTGGACAGGGAGGAATACACGTGAGTCTGGTCCCTTGCTGATCAAGTGCCATTCGTCACGTGTAGCTTGGCCCTGATAGAGATCCTCAACGGTTGTCGGACTAGAAAATTAAGCTGCAACCGGGCTCTTAATTGTAGGGCTGCTCTAGGGGAGAGTGGTTTCGCCATTCTCTTCCTAGCTCAGTGGTCTCTGAGAGAATTGAGGTAGATGTCTGAAGGCACAGCGGCGGCGCTGAAACAATGCATGATGGGTAATGGTACGCAGAGCGAAGCAAGGCCGTGAAATAGCAATCCGAGGTGTTTGACCCTTCCGTTAAGCTGGTTGCCTTTCAAACTTAACCCAAACAAAGTGAAGCTAATTGATGGATGGGGAGGGAAGCAAGGTTTGAAAGGGATGGTTTAAAATAAGTAAAACAGTTGCCTTTTTGCCTCCTTCTGTACGCAAGTGGAAAGGTAAAAAGATGGGCTCAAATTGATTGGGGCAATCTGTGCTGGATAAAAAAAAAATGCCCATGGTCTTCAGAAGCCCTGATGTGGTTAGCTCACATGTGAGCAGGGGTTACAGCACCCCTGACAGGGCCGGGCCTACAGCCCATTGAGGCCGGGCCAGCAGCCACCTTGTGCTTTACGGCGCTGGAGTGGGCACTGGCCTGAGGGCATGCACCAGGGAACTCAATTGCCCCTTGCTGCTGCAACCGGCCAGGAGCGCGTGCTGCTGGCGGCAGCGCGGGGCCACTCAGTGGGCAGCATCCCAGCCCTCCCGCTCAGTTGCTATGTGCTGCCACCACAGCCGGGACACCGAAGCGGGCCAGGCGTGGTAGGTGGCCAGGGCGGTGCACAGAGCATCTGAGCCGGAGGGCTGGGAGGATGCATGCCACCGCACACTGCCCCGGCTGCCTGCTGCACATGGCCCACAGCTGCTGCACCCGGCCAGGAGTGCATGCTGGCAGCGGCGTGGGGCAGCTGAGCGGGCAGCCTCCCGTTCAGTTGCTCTGCGGGCCAGGCGCAGCCGGAAGCCAGGGCAGCCGGCTGCGCCTGGCCCACAGAGCAACTGAACGGGAGGGCTGGAAGGCCCCCTGTGCGCACACCTAGCCCTGCGTGATGACATCACATGCAGTGATGTCATCATGCAGCCCGGGCGTGCGCAGCAGCAGCCCTTAAGCTGCCTTAGGCTCCAGCAATGCTGTTGCCGGCCCTGGACCTTCCCCAAACATTTTCGCTTTTTATGAAGCTCATGTCTGTGTCCCCCCCCCACTTGACAGCAGAGCCAAAGGTTGGAGAGGAGTTAATCCACTGAGAATCAAATTAAATGGGTGCAACTTGAAACAAGATTTTGGTGGGGCGATGTCTGGGTGTTCAGAAGGCTGCTGACGGATGGCTTGGCCGGGGTGATTGAACTTCCTGCAAAAAGAGGCACATCTCATCTCAGTAAGAACAAAAGAGCCTTGCAGAGGCAGAGCAAGTGCAGCCCAATATTCTTGTGCCAACAGTCACCAGCAGATACTTCAAAATCCATCCCCTGGTGGCTTAATAATGGAGGAAAGAGCAGAGAGGGGCCGGTTTTTACATGTTGATTGATGATCAGAACATCTTGGTTGATCTTCAGTCTCTCTGGAAGTCGAATTGTTCTGATCATGAAAGAAATAAGCAGAGAAGGCTCACAGACAGGCTTTGAAAGGCCATTTGTTGGCCATGCTCAACCTTTCCGTGTTTCTTCCCCTCCCTTTATGTTCAGCTTTTTCTTTCTTTCTTTCTTTCTTTCTTTCTTTCTTTCTTTCTTTCTTTCTTTCTTTCTTTCTTTCTTTCTTTCTTTCTTTCTTTCTTTCTTTCTTTCTTTCTTTCTTTCTTTCTTGTTTATAGTCTGCCTTTCTCACTGAGACTCAAGGTGGATTACACAGCATGAGATTAGTACAATCAGGATCAAGTACATTTCCATACAGTATCAAGGACATTTCCATAAACAATGCCATAGGGTAAATAGATACAAGTTTAAAAGACATAGCATTAGCAAGAATCCAATACAAATGGTGAAACAGAAGATAATCAATTCTAGGACTGACATTAGACAACATACAGCACAAGTAGTACATAGGAGTACATATTTAAGGCAACAGATAATATGTAAGGCAATGCAGTGGTGAAGTCTATGGTCCCTAACTCATTGGTGAAGCATTTGAGACCCCCTTCCTACAATACAACCCTCCCATTTGAGTAAAAAGCATTTTTGAATAATTTGGTTTTGTATCTTTTGTGGAAAGCCAGGAGAGTGGGGGCTCTCCTGACCTCCTCAGGCAGGCTGTTCCACAGGGTAGGGTCCACCACAGAGAAAGTCCGTGTATGGGCCACTGTTGATTCCACCCATGTGCAGCCTGGCACCTGCAGGAGACCCTGTTCAGATGAGTGAAGCTGCCGTGGAGGAACATAGGGAGGGAGGCGGTCTCGTATGTATGTCGGACCAAGGCCGGGAAGAGCTTAGTCCCCACTTCTTGACAGAGTTGTGTCTTCTAAGAGATGGTAACCCTAGCAGAAACATGAACTTCAGGGAGGAATTGGAGAACCTACCAGACATCATTTGACTTGGTGTCTCCACTTAAGCAAGGCAAGGGAGCAACCAGGTGACCCCAGGGTTAGAGGTCACCTCAGACTAGTTTCCTTTTGGGCAGGGGCTCTGCCTGCTCTTTGTCAGGCTTAATAATGGAGGGAAGAGGAGAGAGAGGCCAGTTTTTATGTGTGCCATTGATTTATGATGAGAACATCTTGGGTGATCTCCAGTAGCTCAGGAAGTCATTTGAGTTGTGAAAGCACAACTCATGAAAGAAATAAGTGGGGAAGGCCCACAGACAGACTTTGAAAGGCCATTCATTGACCTCAATCATTTGGTGTCCCTTCCTTTCCCTTTCTTCAGCTTCCCTATGCAAGTATGCATAGGGTTGCTGGCCTCCAGGTAGTGGTTGGAGATCTCCCAGAATTACAGCTGGTCTCCAGGCCGCAGAGATCAGTTCACCTGGAGAAATGGCTACTTTGGAGGGTGGACTCTATGGAATTATGCCATGCCAATGTTCTTTCCCTCCCCAAACCCCACTTTCACCAGGTTTCTCCAGGTTTCACTCCTCAGATCTCCAGGAGTTTCCCAATTTGGAGCTGGCAACCCTAAGTATGCACCAGATTGGACTCTGCCACTGCTTGGTCCTCGCCCTTTCCAGAGCTGTGTCTTCTAAGAGTGGGTAACCCTAGCAGAAACTTGCATATCAGGAAGGAATAGGAAACCTCACCCAGACATCATTTGCCTTGATGCCTCCACTTAAGATCCACCATGTGGCAAGATGGGTGAGGCCATCAAGTGACCCAAGGGTGAAAGGTCACATCAGACTCATATGCTCGTCTGCACAGACTCTGCCTAGTTTGTGTTTCCACTTCTTGTCCATCGTAGGGGAGGGATTCAGACAGTAACTCTGCCTGTTGAAGGAGGGTGCACACATGACAGTCAAGGGAGGTGGGTGGTGGAACAAGCAGATTCTTCGAGAGCTATTCATCCATTTGGAAATACGACTCTTGTAATGTTCCCAAGATCAATGAGACCAGAGGTGGGATTTGCTGAGTAAGTTTTGGTCGTGTATCCAGAAGATGCTGGAGGGCTCCCCCCCCCCTTTTCCAGGCACCTATTTTACCCCAAGACATAAAACCGAGAGAGAGAAAAGCTCCTTTAGTGGAAATTGCAATACCTATAGTTCGAGCAGATCGTTCCTGCTGATTTCATTTCCTTTCAATGCTTTTTTCTTTTGTCCTCGCCAGCACATTGTGCTTTTTCTGGTGGCCTAAATCAAATTCCTTTTCGAAATGTTAGCGGGGGGGAAACACGGATGCAGGAAAGAGTGGGGTAAATGCCTTCCTAGGGAGTTTCCTGACACTCAGAAGCATATTATGCTTTGGGAAGGGAGATGGGTAGACATAACTCAAAACATCTGGAGTTTGTTCTTCTCTTCTAAAATATCTAACTGGATTGTAGGTCTGGTGTGAGTGTTGGGTCGTCGTTCCCTCGTGGCAACTGTGCTTTATGGACAAAGAGCCCCAGGTTTGATTACTCATGTCTGAAGAAGGGAGCTCTGACTCTTGAAAACTTACACCCTGAAAATCATGTTGGTTTCTAAGGTGCCGCTGGGCTCAGATCCTGACGCGCAATCGCAACGTCTTCATTTAAAGGGCCTTGTTAGCAATACCAAGAAAGAGCTATCTATGCTGAAAACCCTGAAGAATTACAGCTTGACAAGTTATCTGATGCAGAGTAAGGCAGCGCCATGTGAACATTATAAGGCAAAGGCGTAGCAGGATTCTGGGATGCGTTTGAATTGTGCTAAATCCCTGCATCGCATGCCTCTGGGGCAAAGAAGGGTTAATGATTTTCAGATCGGGCAGTGGGGTAAGTATTCGTTTTGTTCCGCAGAGGCTGTTGCCCCAGTTGATTCCCAAGATTGTTGCCTGAATGGAGTTCAGTAGCAGCCTTTTAGGTGAACACTCAGCAGTAATTTACTTCCTTCATTTACGTCCCACCTTTCTCCTCCATGGGAAGCAAGACCAAAAAGAAGCTGTGACGTACGTGTGTGCTTTCCTGATTGTAGAGCTCTTAGAGAAAATGCAGGACAGATTTTCATGTACATTTTCATCAGTGAATGGATTGCGGCATGACTTGGTAGACTTTTTGCATCAGTTGTCCAAACATCTGAGGCCCACCTCAGCAGGTATGGTGGTAAAATTGATCCCTGCCCTTATAACTTTAGAATACAGGTGGGGGGTTGCATGGTGGAATGTTCCCCAAGAAAAATGTGCCCACTAGAGATGGGCACAAACTGAAATATGAACCAAAGGTCATCATGAACTTGGCCGTTTTTTGGATCGTGAACCGGTGATTCGTCGGAAGGCATTGATGACGAACTATGACGAATTGCGATGATTTTCATGCCAGTTCCTTTGGTTCATTTTTTGATTCGTCTCTGCAGACAGCCTGGCACCAATCAATCAGTTTCCTAGACAACGGGAGGATGGGCTTTCTGCAGACCTTCTGCTGCCCCAGAAGTGATGTATTCACAAATCAAATGAACCAGTTCGTGAAACAGGCAATTTCTTGCCAGTTCGTGGTTCATCAAATGTGATGAACCACGAACTACAACAAACCACCATTTTCCCGGTTTGAGCCCATCTCTAGTCTGAGTTATAGCCCAACCATATTTTTATTATGTTAGCTGTTATATGAATGGATCTAGATAGGCAGCATTCAACCGTCTAGCTATGCATTTTTATCCCAGCATGCATAGTTCCTCGCCCTCACAATACCCTTGTGAAGTAGATTGAGCTGAGAAAGAGTAACTGACCCAAGATCAACCAATGAGCTTCATGGAGAAGTGCAGATTTGAACTCAAGTCTGCCAGGTCCAAGACTGACATGCTAACTGCTATACTACACTGGTTCTTTGGTTATGTGATCTACCTACCTGCAGACTAAACAGTATAGTCCAGGAGTAGATTTTCCACTTACTATCTCTGAAGAAATGTTTGTCCGTTCACATAGGTTACTCTCCCTTGCTCCATTTCTCAACTGGCCATCTTTGGCTTCAGTGACACCATCTTTGCCCTCAGTGACCTCATCATTATCTAGCCAATGCAGCACCACCACTTATTTTTAGGGATCAATCCCTGATTGGCTGCATAGGATCATGACATCATCCCATTCGCTCCATGGTCTCTGATTGGCTGGGATTGCTCATTTGACTATTCATAATAGAGAAAGAAACAATAACCCGAGAGAGCAAGATTTGGGTCAAGTAGCACCTTAGAGATCAGCAAGATTTCTAGGGTGGGGAACTATCAAGAGTCAAAATTCCCTCCATCAAACACATGGAGTGGAAAAAGGTAGGAATCCTTTTCCACTCCATGTGTCTGATGAAGGGAGCTTTGACTCTCAAAAGCTCACACCCTGAAAATCTAGTTCGTCTCTAAGGTTCTACTGAAATGAATCTTGGCCTTCTACTACAGATCAACGTGGCTACCCACCTGAAACTAATAACCAGGGAACCATACAAAGCACATAGGGGAAACTAGGAACCAAACAGGTTTTAAAAAACAAACAAAGAGTTCCCACTATCAAAGTGCTTTTCAGCTCTCTGCAAAATTGTTGTTTTTGTCTCAGAAATCAATATGAGAGAAAATTCACAGACTTAAAGGCCTACTGAAATGCAGGTTATAGCCTAAAAGCAGGATTTTTGTACTTGAAAAACTGGCTTTGTCACAAAAGATATTTGTAGAAGGAAATATTCCAGTTAAAATCATTAAGAGAATGTGCTTTTCCTAACTTCATTACCAGCAGGCATCAGAACCTGGTACCCAGTACAGTAGAACAAAAACGAAGGATCTCCTTCCTTTCTATGTCCCCAAACTGGAAGAGTTGTGCCGGCAGAATTGCTGGTTCCCTGACCATGATTTAACAGGTTGAAGAGTATATCCTGGGGTCAACTTCAGGGTCTGTTCAGTCTTTGAACACCTCCGAATGAGGCTCCCAGTATCTGACAAGCCAGCTGACTTTTGGAAACGCAAGTATGTTTTTGCACAGGACCAGAGAATTGAAGCCATTTTGATCAGAGCTGAAATCAAAGATGACCCCCCCCCCCCCCGATTGAATTTCGAAGCTCTTCCTAGAGCAAACCATCAAAAGGAATTTTGTGGAACACAAAAAAGAGTTGGGAGAAGATACACGCAATTTCTTGATCCTAGAATACAAAGGCAATTAATTTTTCAGCACCCATTTGAAAAATAGGATAAAATAAATAAATAAGAGGGTGTCATTTGTAGTTGGCATTTGTGTATATTTCAAGGCCCTTGCCAGACCGTGATTCATAGACTTGTGCAAATTAGGGATGAGAAAAAGACGGCTCGCTAGGTCATTCTGCCTGTACACCAGACACTGAAGTATTGTTCCCTCTGGTCTATTCATCAGCACGTTGTCCAGTCCAATTTTAAATGACTCAAGCAAAAGGGCTTCCACCAGATCTCTTGGGAGAGCTAGTCTACAGTCAGCTACAGCTCACCAATAGGAAAAGATTTCCTGGCATTCCGCCGGCCTTCTAATGGATTGCTTTGCTGCCCTCCTTCCCAGTAAGGCACGTCTTTTGAACCACCTTGGGCAGTGGCCAAACAGGAGAACACATTGCCAGTCAAGGTTATACTGGTAGGTTTCAGCACCGTCTTTGATGGTCAATGATGTCATCTGAAGCCTCTTGCCTGCTCACATTAATTTCGATCAAATCGTCCTGGAGTTTCATCCCCTGTGGAGGTCAGAAGGGACTGGAGGAGTGGAGATTAGATGGCCACCTTCTGATGACTTCTCACTCAAGATCTCTTTCCAACTGATAGCCTGGAGTTTGCAGTTCTTCTAAAGAAGGTCATAGCTTGGGGTCTGCACTGCATGCTGGGCCGAGGAGCAGGTTGAACATCGGCACCTCCTGCAGATCAAAAATGGGGAGAACACATGAATGCACAAAGCTGCCTTATCAGAAAACTGGTCCATCAAGGTCAATGTTGTCTACTCTGACTGGTATCATCTCTCCAGGGTTTCAGGTAGATAAGAGGCTGGGAGACTCCTACGGCTCTCGGTCAACCACTGATTTACACCAGTGGCCATATCTTAACTGAGCTGTGCTTCAGGGCCAGTAACTTTGGTTACGCCTATTAACTCACTCCCAGATGAAATTTCCGGCAACGGACATTTAGATCCCCCCTGCCCAATTCAAAAAGAGGTGCTGGACCACCTCTTGCCGTGTGTCTCCCAGAAAGTACTTAGATCAGCTGATAAACTATTTCTGGTTCTCCCTGGCCCCAGGAAGGCTCGACTGGTCTCGACCAAAGCCAGGGCCTTTTCGGTCCTGGCTCTAACCTGGTGGAACTCTCTGTCTGTAGACACTTGAGCCTGCCAAGATCTTCTATCCTTTTGGCAGGCCTGTAAGACAGAGATGTTCCGCCAAGCATATGGTTGAGGTTGCTCTGTGTCATCTGGTGAGCCTCCCTACCAGTCTCCTCTGGGGGGGGGCTGTATTATCATCTTGCCCCCCCATATAAATCAATCTGACTAGAATGTTGCTCCCTCCTTGTACAACCAGCAGAGGTAGATATTATGGAGGACCGCCATCTTGGGAATTGCAACTGTAAATTTTAAGATGTATTATGGTTGTTATAGATCAAGATGGGTAGCTGTGTTCGTCTGTCTGGACTATTGTATTGTCGAAGGCTTTCACAGCCGGAGAACGATGGCTGTTGTGGGTTTTCCGGGCTGTATTGCTGTGGTCTTGGCATTGTGGTTCCTGACGTTTCACCAGCAGCTGTGGCTGGCATCTTCAGAGGTGTAGCACCAAAAGACAAAGATCTCTCAGTGTCACAGTGCCACACACATATGGGGTATGAATGAATTCATGAATTCACAGTGAATTCACAGTGTCACTGTGACACTGAGAGATCTCTGTCTTTTGGTGCTACACCTCTGAAGATGCCAGCCACAGCTGCTGGCGAAACGTCAGGAACTACAATGCCAAGACCACGGCTATACAGCCCGGAAAACCCACAACAGCCAATGTCTGGACTATTGTTCTTTTCTAAGAGAATCATGCCGCCCCGGCCGCCTGCCGTGCCTGGCCTGCGGTTGCTGTGCCCGGCTGGGGGCATGTGGCGGTGGCAGTGGTGGCTGCGGGCCAGGCATGCCAGCTCCGTGGTGTGCACCTCCACCCCCGGCACACCCTCTGGCGCCCCCTCTGGCACCCCAGCGCCCATGGGGCCCCGCCTTACCACCTCAATGGTGGTGCTGGCCCTGGGTAGAGTATGAGCTTTCGTGAGCCACAGCTCGCTTCTTCAGGTATCTGTAGAAGTGAGCAGTGACTCATACACAGTTCATACACAGTACCACAATTTTTGTTAGTCTTATAGGTGCTACTTGACTCTTGCTTTTTTCTATGGTTGTTATGATTTTATTGTTGTTTTAAATTGTATTTATGCTTGATGTAACCCACCCTGAGCCTGTTCACAGGGTGGGCAGGCTAGGAATAGAATAGAATAGAATAGAATAGAATAGAATAGAATAGAATAGAATAGAATAGAATAGAATAGAATAGAATAGAAGTGGCTCTCCAGGATAGCTTTCTCTTCATCTCCTACCTGGTTCTTTCAACTGGGGATTGAACCTGGGGCCTTTCACATACGAAGCAGAGGCTCTGTCACTGAGTTGCCGCCCCTCCCTAATGTTATATAGAGCCAAATCTTTGTATGCCCAGTGAACTTTTAACTGAAGATTCTGAGGAGTGCACTTGTGACCTTCTACATACAAAGCATGTGCTGTACCGAGGAGTTATGGCCAAGTGTCTGCTCTCGTGGACGTCTTGCAGAACAAATTGTGCAAAGCAGCAGCTGCATGCAATTCTGTACGCTTTGTATTATTTTGTTTGGAGAATTCAGCTTTCTTTGGTACGGAATTTAGTTTGGTATTTTCTTTTTGTCTTTGAATAAAGTGGACATAACTTTGCTTGTTGCCTGTCCTTAGCAGGCCAGAAATGGAATTGATTTTTTTGAAAGGGCCCTGTTGTTATGGAGAGGCAGGGAGGGGGAGATCAGGAAAAATCCAGTTTCACTAAAGGTTCTTGCCAAAGAGAAGGTGCTAACCTGCCCTGACAGCACTTAATCACTATGAAAATATCGGATAAAACATTTCCAGTGCCACAAATTTTGCATTGATTTGTGTCTCCGCTGAAAGCAACCGGTCCCAGGGACCCTGAAGTGATTATAGCCGGACCATCCACTGTAAAAGATGGGATTGTTTTAAAACAGAGAGGCAAACAGCCAGTTTGGGTAGCGGACAGGAAAACCAATTGGCCACCTTTTTAAAGAACTCACCGAATGGAGGCTGTGCTGTATTCAGATATATTAGGGCCAAGCTAGAAGTGACAAAATACACTTGAATGGCAAGTGAACAGACTCACGTGTATTCCTCCCTGTTCACTTGCACTCCACTCGATCACACGTAATTTGTCACTTCTAGCTTGGCCCTTAGCAAGTTTAATCTGCATGGTTCCTTTAAATAGCTAGTGTCTCACCAGTAAATATAGAAAGTTGCTGTCTCCTGATTTTGACTGCTGGTCCTCTTAGCTCAGTGTTGTCTGTATGTTTGCCATCCCCCCATCCGTGGCAGGGGATTCCCCGATCCCAGCCTTTCCCTCCTGTGCCCACTTACCTGGCTGGCAGGGGGTGTGTGCTCCCTGGGGTGCCCGCTCCCCGGGTGGCATGGTGCAGCACGCCCCTGGGTGCAAGGCACACTCCCGTGCCGTGAGAGCAGGCGGCGGCGGCAGCAGCAGCAGAGAAAGAGAGAAGGTGGCGGTGGCAAGAGCAGGCCGCTCTCACTGCTGCGGCCACGGCTGCCACGGCCTACTCTCTCAGCACCGCCGCTGCCCCTGTGCAGCCCGTGCCAGCAGGGACAAGAGGCATGGTGGTGGCGGCAGCAGCAGTGGTGAGAGAGCGCTGTGGTGGTCATACCCCACTCTCTCATCTTGGTTGCTGCTGCCCCTGTGCAGCCCACGCCAGCAGTGACAAGGGGCACAGCGGCAGCAGTGGTGAGAGATAAAGAGCTGACCACTCTCTCTGCCCCTTCCCGGCATGTGTGACGTCATCACACAGGGCGCCCTTTGACCCTGCGTGATGACGTCACTCCCAGAAGTGATGTCATCACGCACGCTGGGCGCACACAGTCAAAACATTAAGAGCAGTGACAGGGTAAGAGCTAGTGTCCCAGTCTCCCCTGGGAGACTTGAAGCTCAAAGTTTTCCCAGATCTTCTACTTGACATTCTTTGAAGCTGAGGTCCTAGAATTGACTTTGGAATTTTCTGCATGCAATCAATCGGTGCTCTGTCTGCCTTCCTCTTAGAAACCTGCTTTTTTGCATCCTCATCAACCACCCCGGGAAACCATCACTGGCCTAGTCTACACACACCATTTAATTTGGAGATGATCTGTGTCGAGGATAAAGTTGCAGTGGAAATAAGTAGACAGACTTTTACTACATAGATCCAGAGGAGTTAGCCGTGTTGGTCTGTAGTAGCAAAATAGAAAAGAGTCCAGTAGCACCTTTAAGACTAACCAACTTTATAAGCTTTCGAGAATCACAGTTCTCTTCTTCAGATGCAGACTTCTACTACATATTATGGAAAAGGGTACATTTGGTGAGACAATAAAGAACTGCTAACTAACTTCTACATCTCTATATCTTGGTGATCAGACTAGAAGAGAAGAGAGACTAAACAAAGAGCAATGAAACCTTCGTATATGTTGCTAGTTAACTGCCCCTCCCAATAAACTGGTTACCCAATGGTGAATTCTAGACCCCTTCATTAAGACTAAAGACTCTCCTTTCTATGATGGGGACTTTTACTCGACAGCTAAGTGATCCCATGCTAACTAGCTACCTATCTAAACAAACAGAACAACAATTTAACTCTTTCATGACTGAACGCAGGACACTTGCTAAAATCCCAACAATATGGCAGAAGGCTAGGGTGGTAGACGGGGCTGTACCACTTCAGAGTGCCTGTGACGGCTGACATTTTCCAAAGTCCCATTGCATTAATAATTTCCTGTGGGCAGAAAACGTGCACAGTATGTGAAGGTGTAGGTGAGAACCTTTCTTCCTGATTATTCCAAGTGAGGACCCTAGTAGCAGTAGAAGAAAATTGAACTCCAGGAGCACCTTAAACACCAACAATGTTTTCCAAGGTCTGAGGTGCCATGAGTCAAAGCTTATACATTTTCTCCCTGATATTTTAATTGCAGGGAGTTTTTACAAGAGCGAGCATGAAAGAATGGACTTGGAAGCCCCATTTCATCAGGTCCTGAGAGGTCGGGAAAATCCTGCAGCTGTCCCAAGTCTCTGCTTGGCAGTGCTGCCCCTCCCGAGGGCCAATATTTCCAAATTCTAAGCAGCGATACAGTTCTGTGTCTTATATTGACTCCCCTGACATTTTGTTCCAGGCAATATATGGTGGCAACGCTCATGGTATGCTTTATGACATACCAGGTTTGGGTTTAAACTCTGTTTGAGTGGAGTTCCAATTTTTGCACAAGATGGCATTTAAGGATTGGGTTTGTGCAAAACTACTAGTAGTGTGTTTTAGGAGAAAACATGCACTATTTCGCTTAGTGTTTAAGTACCCTTAGCATCTAGTTCAAGGTTCCTTGGTACCTCATTTGAATGAATAAGGCAAGATGCGACAACGGAGTGGGCAGGTTTCCCCCCTCCCAACCAGGCTTCCTGTTCCCCCCAGCCAGTTAACAGGCTGGTGGGGGGAGGGAATGAAGGTTAACCATAGAGTTTGGAGAGATTCCTAGAGTGTTCCCCGGTACGATGATGTCATTTCTAGTTTTTTTCCCCCCACCAGAAGTGAAGTTACGTATCAGCGCACTTACATGAAAAGTCTCCCCGCTCCTCAAACTTTACTGGCTAGTTGTCAGAATCAACTAGCAACCCTAGGTGGAAAGAACTTGATCCTAGGCTGGGAAACTCTGCAATGAGCTTTGAAGGAAATACCTTGGGAACCTTCAAGAGTTCTGAATGTGTTCAGTGACTCTGATATGCTTTGATTTTTTTTTTCATTTAGAAAAGAGGTATGGGAACATTAGAGCATTAAATTATGGATGCAAAATGAATTACAAGGACTTTGTACCGAAAGAGACAGAGGATACAGACTGATTCAGGAGCTGACCCTCCCTCAAATACCACATCGCTGAAGGAGCCATGGAACATCATGTGCTTTCATGAGCAGGGAATTTGCCTAAAACAAATGAGACATATGTTTGTGGAACAGAAATGGCTTCATCCTTCACTAGCTACTCTTCCCCTTTCATAAAACGGTACAAAGCTGCTCTTGTTTGGAGTGATTCTCCAGTTTTAACTCTTCTGGACAGAACTGGTTTAACTGGTAATGGCCTTCTGGGTCCGCTCCAAGGGGCTGAAGCCATACTCTGCTCCCCTGGAAAACTTGTTCAGCTGTCCCAATGGATTCTAACAGCAGGAAGCACTGAAGCTATTCTTACAAGTATATCATTGTGGCCGTACGGGGGAATAGCTTTTAAAATATAAATAAATGCTATTCATTCCCATGAGACTCAATTCTACACCCAGTATTTTATTCCATGCTGCTTCTTTGTGTGTGCTCACACCAAATCACGACTCGTGTAATGATGTGGAGCTAAAACTAGTTTTTGTTATGAAACCCTGCCCTCACCCCACTCCGTATTTCATTCTACCTTCTTCACGTCCCCATATTTCTGCATATTATATAGCATGGATTGAAAGGTAAAAGAGAAAGCTTGGAGGCTCAGACCAGAAGGTTCAGCCTAAGAAACACTCATAGGGTTGCCAACCTCCAGGTAGGGCTTGGAGATGGTGGAGGGCTGTGAGAGAATCTGTCCCCTCTGGAACAATCTCCGCTGACTCTGTCATCTCCCCTTCCAGAGACTTGCCCTGCTGAGGCTCGGTTAATTCAAAGATTTAAGCAGTGAGTGCAGCAAGGTAAAAGCTCCAGAAGGGAAGACACCCAGAAGCCGCAGAGGGCTGTGAGAGTACTCATCCCCTCCAGAGTGATCTCCGCCGGCTTTGTCATTTAAAACTATGCTTCCCTGCTAATATTGTGTCTCCTGAGTCCCTACACATGAAGAACATGTGTCAAAAGTATTGTGTAGAGAGAACGGCTCTAGGTTCACTGCCTAGATTTTCACACAGCGGAAATGCTAATTAACAGCTCACCCCTGATTGGCTCCTGAGTTGCCGGGGGATTCCCCGAGTCCTGAAAAGAAGACCTCTCAGCTCACCCGGTTCCAGAGTTAGCTTTCTTCAACCAAGCACAGGTCATGATGCAAGTATGCAAGAGAAAATCTGAAGCTGCATGCTATTCATCACCTCTGCATGTCCCTATGATGCACCAGCTTGGCATGGGAGAGGGTGCACATTCTGATGGATGAGTAGAATAAGCAACAAATGGATACCAGCTCTCAGGTTTTTAGATAGGCGGATTTTATTACATACAAAACATATAAGAGGCACCTTCACCAATGAGCATGCACAAATAGGGTAGAAAACTACACGTGAAGGGATATGAAGGGATTTACAAAATCACCGTACTGGCGAAAACACTAGAAAGAAATCAATTTTCACAATCAAAACTACTAAATAAATATTTCAATATACCTTACCACGAAATTCAAATTCCCGCAACAATGGCCAGTATACAAAATCCATGTATAACTCATATACAAGCAGTGTACTCTCTCCCGGAGTGCACTCCGGAAGGCGTGTGGAGTGTTTTCTTTATCATCTGAAAAGAATTGGGAAATATTAACTATTGAAAAATATCATTAACTAATAAGTAACTTTGGATACTCACCTGGGAGATTTTCCAGTGGATGTTCTCCGATTGGACTTTGAATATTTACATGCGTTAATAGAGTGCATATCAGCGGGGGGAGAGTGCACCGCTTATATATGAGTTATGTATGGATTTTGTATACTGTTCATGATGACCATTGTTGTGGGAATTTGAATTTCGTGATAAGGTATACTGAAATATTTATTTAGTAGTTTTGATTGTGAAAATTGATTTTCTTTCTAGTGTTTTCGCCAATATAGTGGTTTTGTAAATCCCTTCATATCCCTCCACGTGTAGTTTTCTACCCTATTTGTTCAGATTTTATTATGTAGCAACAGCACATGTCTGTTAATGTCTGTTGCCTGTGAAAGAGTGCTTTAGGCATGTTGCAAACACTCCTTAAACCAATAAACTTAACTTTTATTTAAGCTCAGACTGGAATTCATGACTTCGGCATGGGTACACCCCAGAAACGAACCCCAGAGATTAGAAAGCCAAGGCCTTGGGGACAGGAAGAGCTTTCAGTCTCACAAACGAAAGGGAATGTGTCCCTTCTGCCTGATTGCTGAAGTGGCTGTGATCAGAGTTCAGAAATTAGGAGGAAGGGAAGACCAACTAAAATCTTACAACCCATTTTGCAGGCTTTCAAGTTCTCCAGAACTCTTCTTCGTCAGGCTGATGGTGCCTTCGATTGTGAGGCGTTGGAGACAGATGTGGGGGTAGAAAACAAAGCGTAGCTCTTACATCGTGTTGCTATGTTCTCCTCCCTATGGCACCGGAGTGGTGGCTTTCAGGGACAGAATGCTGACTTGATGAAAGGGCCTGTGCCAGATATGGCAGGCATCTGGCCCAGCTGCAGCACAGAGCTTCTGTGGCACAGTGCTGCAGTAGCAGAGAGCTGCTGTAGTACAGGGGTGTTAAGTGGTTCATCTGTAAATCAGCACTCTGCTGGTTCGACTCCCACTCCTGCCATGAGCTCAGCAGGTGGCCTTGGGTAAGCCGCCCCTCTCAGCCCCAGCTCCCCAGCTGTATTATGGGGATAATAACAACACTAACTTGTTCACTGCTCTGATTGGGGCACTTATCTGTACAGAAGAGCTGTATATAAGTGCACTGTTATTGTAATTGATAAATGTGCCCCCCCCCCATGCACAGTTCTTTAAACAACCGGGGCGCTGTCCCCTTTATAGTTTATAGAGAGCTGCTGTTACAGATTGGTTAAGTGGTTAGGCTGCGAATCAGCACTCTACTGGTTCGAATCCCACTACTCCCATGAGTTCAGTAGGTGGCCTTGGGTAAGCCACTCCTCTCAGCCCCAGCTCCCCAGCTGTATTGTGGGGATAATAATAACACTGACTTGCTAACCGTTCTGGGTGAGGCACTACACTATCTAGAAGAGCGGTATATAAATGCTGTTGTTGTTGTTATAGCTTTTTCAACTCATGTGCATTCTGTTTCTGCATCTCTGATTCCATGACCCTGAGCCCTTGACCCAGTGACATCATTCTTTAAATGTCCAAACCCCCTTTCCGGGGCAGCTTGTCATTACCTGCAGTGGGGGGAAAGAAATCACCGAAACGAATCCCAGACAAGTTGAGGTCTTTAGGTGGATGTTAAGTACCTGTCCTTTTGATCTAAATGGGGTGCCTTTTGCTGCCAAGAGAGCTGTGGCTGACTGCCAAAGTAAGGCGAGGGGGGGGGAAGCCCTTAATTACAACTATTAATAGTTGGCCGAGGTGCGTCATCTTTCTCCCGTGGGATGTATCACTGCAACGTTACCAGAGACCTGGATAATACATCTGGGGACGAAGAGGAAGATTAGACTCCGTAGGGTCCATACAAATGTGTTTTGCAGTCTTTCTTGGGCAAACCACGGTGGCATGGCAAGTCACAACATGGCAGATATATTTATTTATTTATTTTTAAAAAATGCATTTTGAACATTACAATGTTCATTTTGTTTACTTTGCTGATTCTTGAATTTCCAGGAAACTTATATTAAAAACCAGTCAAAATGAGTTTTATTGGGGGTGGATCAAAAATATATTTGCATGTATGTTTTCTTCAACGGTCCCATTCCAAAATCTCTGGATGGGTAGCAATCCATGAACGTACCATAAAACAGCCAAATTAAAATCCATGAAACAGAGAGTAAGACCCCATCCCCTGGGAAATTCTTACGAATGTGCTTTTTCTTAGTGCGTGTGCAATTTAGTAAGCTTGTGCAAGAATACTTCCCAGCGGATTGTGCCGTAAATGCTAAACTCACATTGCTGCTGGATTAATCACCACTACGGTTTGGAAGCCCTAGTTCCCCAACATATATATGCTGCAATCGTCTTGAAAGATGGTTAGTCTGGAAGAGGTTGTGATGGAATGGGATTTAAAATGAAAGATTTACTAACTGCAACACCCAGAGAGTGGAAGGGAAAGGGTTAAAAAAACTGCCTGAAGGGGGAATGATTGACAGGCTGATCCCCTCTCTATGTGATGGGCCAGTGAGAAAGTAACAATTGCTGCTGACAGAATTGTTGAGGGAGTTGAAGTTTGGTGTCTGAAAAGGAGAGACAGACTAATAACCCTCTGTGTGAGGAAAAAGGAAAAGTTTGCCCTAAGTTTGTCAGCTTTCGGTTTAAAGAAGACTTTTAGTTAAAGTACTTAAGTGTGAGAACCAGAATTAATTTACACAGACAAGAAAAACCTGGTGGCGTGTTGTTGGCAGAGGTAGAAGATAGTGAAAGGAGACTACACTTCAGCCAAGTGATCAGGATTATGTCTTTTGGAGAAGAGTAATTCCTGCCCAGTGTCTAAAAGGGGGGTTTGGGCTCTGAGGATGACTCTGGGTTTGAAGTAAAAGTAAAAGACTGCTGTGTTGATGTCAGAACACCTAAGCTGTAAAGTGAAATCTATGAAGAAACCTTGTTAATGTAATCTAAGTCTGACCCTACCAACCTCTCACTTTTAAGATCTGTAACTCCTGAAAATAAGCTTTAAGGAGATTATTATGCCTAATGTTTGTGAAGTATTCTGTTCTACAATTAAAATTTACCTCCGCTTTTCCTTCCCTGCCTACCAATCCTGCCCGTGTAATAAACCTGCTGTTTCCTTTTGGGACTTTACTCCACCTCTACTGCCATTTCTTTTGAAGAAGATGTGGGCTCTTGCTTCTCCCTTACCAAATATTTGGCTGGGATATAAACCATAAATATATATGTTTTAAAGTGTGAATCAAAAGAAACTTAAGATTATACCGAGAGGCTGCCTAGCCACAGCAAGCAATCTTGACCATTTTGGAGGGAAAATCTGCACCACAATGGGGGAGTGAGTGGGGCTAATGTCATAGATGTCCTCCAACCTTGCTGAACCTGTAGGTGCTCTTCGTCTTTTGAAAACAGGTAGGCCTGCCATGCTGGGGTGGGACCAGTCACAGAACGGCTGCTATGGGCACTGGGGCCAATCACAAAATATTTGGAGTTCCAAGCTAAGCATGCTCCTATGACGTAGGCAGCTGTTTCCTAATGATACAAAAATGATGCCTCTTGGGCTGCTTCTATTCCAATAAAGTTAGAAGTAAGCCAGGATCAGCTCATTGCATTGAAGCAAAGATGCTTTCTGGAAGCAGTAAGTGAGCACCAGAGTGCAGCAATACCTTAGAGGCAGAGTATCTGCTTTACATGCAAATATACCCAGGTTCACTTCCTAGAATCTCAATTCAGACAGTAAGTATCATGAAGACCTGTGTCTAACTTGGATAAACCGACCTGAATCAGAATACGGAGCTTTTTTTATGTTTGTGGGTTCAAACATGTTGGTGGGCACTATGGAATCCAGTGACCTCAAGCTGAGGATCACTGATCTATAACGTGGAGGGATGCTACAGATATTAGCCAACTATAGACTGTACCTCTAAATGTACTTTCAGGAATGTTACCCTAATTGGGGGAATTAGCATTCAAGTTGGGGGAATTAGCATTCAAGGAGACACAGCGAGAGGGGGTAACGGCAGGATCTCCACCAATATATACCAAGAGCATTCCCTTAGAGAACTCTCAAGTAAATAGGCAGGTGTTCAACAGGAAAGGTTTCTTTATTAACAGAGCAAAAAGAGGAAGCACACAGAGTTAACTAGAAAACAGGGAGGAAATGGAAAGAGTAATCGGGATGGGGTGATGTTTACCAGTCATAAAGAGGGAGAAGGTCCATGGAAGTAGTGGTAAGGATGGCTGGTATCTCACAGAAGGGGAAGAGAGGGCTCAGATGTAATCTGAGGGTACATGGATGGGTCCAGAACACACACACAGTATAGGGCTTGAGACAGCCCCATTACAGTGTGAAACATACCCTGGAGCAGAATTACGTCTTCTGCGCGCACGCGCGCACGCGCGCACGCGCACACACACACACACAAATAGCTTGATAGCTTGTCCCGAGGTGAAACAATACATTGGGAAAGGTTTGATTGAGCATATCTGGGAGGTGAGAAAAGTGCGAAATGTCCCATAACTGCCGGAGATTTGCCACCTCAAGAGAGAACTAGATCAAAATGCTTTCACTAATTCAGAATAGATCCAGAGGAGTTAGCCGTGTTAGTCTGTAGTCGCAAAATAGTAAAGAGTCCAGTAGCACCTGTAAGACTAACCAACTTTACTGTGGCATAAGCTTTCAAGAACCTCATCTGACGAAGACAGCTGTGGTTCTCGAAAGCTTATGCTACAATAAAGTTGGTTAGTCTTAAAGGTGCTACTGGACTCTACTAATTCAGAATAATGGACACCCCCACCCCCACCCCCCACCTCGCAAGATGAATAGGGACATGGGATTTGTATCTCACTACAGATGCTGATTTCCTGCATTTCTTACCCCTGAGCGTGTCTCCCCTATTCTAACTAAGCTGATTACATTTTGCATTGTACCTTTGCATCCTGACTCCCTTCTTTGCAACACCTCTCCCACCTTCTGACTGGGATATAAAGACTTGGAGATCTCCATTCCTACTTGCATCTGACGAAGGGAGCTTTTACTCTCAAAAGTACATATCCTGGAATTCTTGTTTTTTAAAAGTTCTACTGGACTTGAATCTTGTTCTTCTACCGGACACTAACATAGCTACCCATTTGACACCAAAATGTGTGGTCGATTCCATCATGACCTGCTCAGAGGGATTTCTTGAGCAATCAAATCAGTCATGATAGTGCATTATGAAAGCACCAAACAGGGCGCATATTACATCAGTATTGCGCGAGCTGCATTGGTTGCCAGTGGAGTATCGGATCAGATTCAAGGTTTTGGTATTGACCTATAAGGCCCTGTGCGGACTGGGGCCAGCGTACCTGAGGGACCGTCTCTCCCCGTATATTCCCCAGAGGACTTTCCAATCAGGAGAATATAAATTGCTATCAGTCCCTGGCTCCAAGGAGGCCCGCCTGGCCTCGACTAGAGCAAGACCTTTCTCAGACCTGGCTCCTACCTGGTGGAACACTCTGTCTACCGAGACCAGGGCCCGGCAGGATCTACTATCTTTCTGCCGGGCCTGTAAGACAGAGTTGTTCTGCCAGGCTTATGGCTGAGGCTGGGCCTCCACTGGCTGGAGGATATAACATCTACTCCCCTCCCTATGAGAGCTGCCCACCACTGTTCTGAAGCTGCTGTCATGTTCAATTGCACTGTTGAACTTTCTGAAATCAATGATATTGCCGCCACCAAGAAAAGAGTGCTGCTATTTTTAATATCTTTATACATTTTTTTTAATGTTTTATGTTTAATGTTTAATTAAATGTTTTAAATTTTTTAATGTTGTTATCCGCCCTGAGCCTGCTTGCGGGGAGGGCAGAATATAAATACGATAAAAATAAATAAATAAATAAATAAATAAATAAATAAATAAATAAATAAATAAATAAATAAATAATAAAAGGTAACGGTAGTCCCCTGTGCAAGCACCGAGTCATTACTGACCCATGGTGGATGTCACATCACAACATTTTCTTGGCAGACTTTTTACAGGGTGGTTTGCCATTGCCTTCCCCAGTAATCTACACTTTACCCCCCAGGAAACTGGGTACTCATTTTACCGACCTCAGAAGGATAGAAGGCTGAGTCGACCTTGAGCCGGCTACCTGAACCCGGCTTCCGCCAGGATTGAACTCAGGTCGTGAGCAGAGCTTGGACTGCAGTACTGCAGCTTACCACTCTCAGCCACGGGGCATAGGAATAAGAAATTATATATGTGTTTGGCCCCAGTTGTTTCTTTAAAGGTCAATAAATACCATCAAGCATGCCCAAAAGGTAGATAAGGTGATATTTAGAGAACATGATCATTGTCGATAGCAATACTGCTTTGTTAGGGTAGTAATCCTAGCTTGACTCCAGATCTTGGATATCAGGCCTGCCGATGACTCTGCCTGCGACACTGGGAAATGTGAGCCACTCAAAGCTGCTAATGCTAGGCAGGCCAAAGGTTTGATTTACACCACAGCAGCCTCCGGCATCCCTTAAAACCACACTATGCCTCTTCCACTGTGTTCCATTCCTTAAAACTCTTTGGGGATTGATTATAGGGGTTGGCATGACTTTTGCTGCAATTATTATCCATCTGTGTTCCATGCAATTATTATTTATGTTGTCGAATCCCCTGGTGGTGAAATTAAAATAGAGCCGAGATAGAAGGCATCTTCTGCCCCCCCCCCTCCTTTCAGCTCCTGGTTATTTTTTTCTTCTCTTTAACAACCTAGACGTCTCATGAGAGCACTTGGTACATCCTCATGTTTCCTAGAGACTGTGGTTCAATCGGATGACAGTTAATTACAAGCGGGGGGTTTCCAGATGTGCATCTTCAAGCTGAGAAAGCTGTCCAGTGGTGAGACGTGAGAGGTTGGGTGATACTCCTTTGTGTCAGACTTATCTGCTAAGATGAAGATGCTGTGTCATCTACTGAGTCCTTATATTCACTCTAACAGCATAATCATGGTGTCACGGGCTGGGCCAGCCCAAGCAGGGTGGTTCAAGTCCACGCACCAACACAAAGCCCAAGGGGAGTTCAAGGGTCGACAGCCAAGTCCAAACTGTGGTCAGAGCAAGAAGTAAACACCAGGTGTGAGTCCACAGTCCAAGAGCCAGGTCAGGTACAGTCCAAGGCCAGTTGCCAATAGTGTCTGATCCAAAGGCAGGCACAAGCAAGGTACACGGAGTGGTTGCAGGTGGTTTGACACTTTGCTTCCACACCTGGCAGTTTCCTCCACTTGGCGTTTATAGCCAGGCATGGATTACAGCCAGCTGCTGGGGTTCCATCCTACTGCTACTCAACATCGCTCTCCAGCAGCTGGCGTCGGTTCAGGAGATGAGCACTGCACCGCCTCTCCTGCAGCTCCAGCATCAGCCTTTGTCTGCGCCGTTCTTTAGGCATTGGTGAACCTGGGTGGAGGGTGGAAGCCCCTGACTGAGCTTCCCCTTGGAAGTCCCTGGCTGAGCTTCCCCTGTGGGGCTTGGGCTGGAAAGTACTGGTGGCTCTGCCTCAGCTGCTGGCTGCAAGCTCCGATTAGCCAGCAGCTGCGGCTCCTGAGTATCAGCCTCTGCTGAGTCAGGGCTGGCTACACGAAGCCCCTCTCCTCCTGAGGAGTCCTCACTCTCACTGAGCCCAGACTGGGCCATGGCACCTGGGTCGTAACAACACCAGCTATATCATCTCATGTTCTTTGTTTTCTTCATCTTCCAATGTTATATATGCCATCAGGTGACAACAATGCCCTCCTACTCTCTACATTGGACAAACATTGCCCTTCTGCTCTCTATATCGGCCAAACTCTCTACATTGGACAAACTGGTCCAATGCAAAACAATATATAAATTGACATAAATCTGATAGATCAAAAAAATCACAACATTCAAAAACGAGGAGGAGAACATTTTAATCTTCCAGGACATTCCATTGCTAGCCTAATAGTAGGAAATGGGAAGTTAAGAGTTTCATGGCATGTAGGTAAATAACATCCCATTAAGCCTATATTAAAGGAGCAGGGCGTATTTCTCCTTACTGGCTGACTCCACGTGTCGGGGTACTCCACTGCTTTCCATATCAGCTTGGTCTTGGCTTGGACATAAACTAATATTGGCATTATTTATTGATTTGATTTCATTTCATTTATAGTCCACTCTCCCCGCAAGCAGGCTCAGACTGGATAAACAACATAATAAATACATACAATAAAAGCATACAGTAAAAACGCTAGGGATCATCATATGAATACTCTAACAAAACATCTTAGAGCAGCATAGATTGCATCTCAGATCTCAGATACCATCTGGGTCCATGGGGCAGGGTGGCCAAGAACTAATTAATACTGGTCGGCGGCTGGTTGGGTGATCCACCTGTCTCAACCACCATAAGCATGGTGGAACACCTCTGGCTTACAGGCCCGGTGAAACAATAACAGATCCTGCTGAGACCAGGCCTTCGTGGACAGAGAGTTCCACCAGATGGACGCCAGGGCCAAAAAAACCCCTAGACATAGTTGAACCTCCTTGGGGCCTGGAATACCAGTAGCTGTTTACCTGCTGATTGGAGCGACCTCCAGGGAATGTAGGATGAGAGACGGCCCCGCAAGTATGTCAGTCCCAGTCCACTAAAAGTTTTAAAGGTCGACCAGAACCTTGAACCTGATCCAAAACTCCACTCGAAGCCAGTGCAGCTGGCGCAAGACAGGTGTAATATGTGTCCGGAATAGAGTCCCGGTCAAAACACGTACAGCCACAATTGTAACTTCTGGAGCAGGCCCAAGGGCAGCCCAGCACAGAGCAAATTACAGTAATCTAGCCTGGAGGTGAAAAGTACTTGATTCCTAGCCTACCTGCCTTTTTGATACCCTTGCACTGGTGTTGGGATCTCGCACCTCCTCGTTTTCCCTGCCAGATCTCTAGGCTGTGAGCATATCAACAAGGGAGCCTGTGCCTTTGTTTGGGATTCCACCAGTGTTTCGGTGCTTTTCTTTTATCCAAACTGGGAGCTCTTTGCTGTTTGAGCCCCAAAGCTGGAGGAAGAGTTTTGTTATGCTTCCTCCCTCCTGATAACTCATCCTGCTCAGAGTGGAATGGAGCACGGAAGGAGGATGCTGTTTTTATAACGAAAGGAGGAGTTTGCCACCTGCGACATCTGAATTACGGTCACAGTGTGGGAAGCACCGCAGAACTTCATTACTCTCAGCTGTCATCGGGGCCATCACCAGAAGAGGAAATATATTGCTACCATTACAGGAGCTTTACACTCTGTAGTTTATCTCTCTAACGGTGTGCTATGATCAGCCTAATTAGACTGTATCAACTACTCCAGGTTTGCTACTAGTGGGAGACTTCCCTTTCATTGTTTGGTCAGCAGAGAGCTCTCGGCGCATGATTTAGCACCGAAATTAAATTTTAAGCGTAGCTTCCCCCTTGATTACCATCTTTTAAGATCCATTCTGAAATCATTGGCGCGGCTTCCTTTCCTCTTGTGGGACCCTGCCGTCCTGCATGTAAAATAGAAATCCATTGAAAAGGGGGAACGTCTGCTGGTCTTGCCTCATCATCCTGGGGTGGGGTAGAATTTTGGTAGTGGGGGGGAGAAATCCAAATTTTGCAGTCGTACAAGCCAAATTTGGAACCAAGAAAACCCAGGGTCAATAAAGTGTGCGGGCTAAGTGAATGTCCATGTTTACTCATTTGACTTGACTTGTTGATGGATGATCTTGTCATCCTTTTTTAATTAGTTTTGAAGAGGGATTGGGGATATGGCAGAAAACTGAAGCTCCCTGCTTAGAACTCTGGGAAGCCATCCAAACTCTTCTCTTGTTTCAGAGAGTGTATGTGGGACTTCTCTCATGGTACTGAGCTTGCCTTGAAGTCATACTGACCCACCAAGGGTCACCATAAGTCAGTTATGACTTGAGGGCACTCTATACAACCATTTACCTCCATGCCACGAAAAGTTTCAGTTTATCTTCTAGAGCACTTATAACTCTTAACAAGCAGAGACCAAAGAAACATGCTTCTAGAGCTGGTTGTCTGTATTTTCAGTAGTGGCTGAACAGTCCAGGCAAGCCAGATCTCATCAGATCTCAAAAGCTAAGCAGGAGTAGTCTTGGTTAGTAATTGGATGGGAGATCTCCCAGGAAAACTGGGGTTGTAATGCAGAGGAAGGCAATGGCAAACAACTTCTGTTAGTCTCTTGACATGAAAACCCCACCAAGGGTCACCATAAGTCAGCTATGAATTGAGGGCATTCTCTACCACTGTCAGTTCTATGGATGACAGGCTATGGCAGATAGACCCCCTGTACCCTCACAGCAAGCACTCTATGGTCTTGATTGAAAAGGCTTTATTCAGGAATCAAATCATGTTCATAGATATGTCCACAGGTTGATCAAAAGTTGACAGGAATAACAAGATCTGTAAAACTATGGTTCATATAGGTCCCAAGTACTCTTCTCCCCTCCCAACAGGAAAACATAACTTTTGGCACAAAGCGGTCCTGAGAACTCCCTAAATAGTTTGCATGCTTTGTCTGGATACAAGAGAGGCAATAGATTAGGAGTGAGACATGGTATTCTTCTTCCCACTGAGAACCAGCAGGTTTGCAAGGTCAGAGACACTGAGCTTCAAAGCACAAGAGATAAGACCCTTTGGATACATCAGGCCTGTGAATACAAGGCAAGTTACAGCATTAGCAATATGACATCAAGGCACAGCAGAGAACAATGGTTCATGGTAACACACGGTAACACCTCAGCTGAAAATATTGGCATGGATGGGTGACAGACATGACAACCACCATTTACCTCCATGCCACAAAAAGTTTCAGCTGTCCATTTTCATGCATCAAGCCTCTGTTAAAGAGATGGATACTTTTTCTCTAGCCAGTTGACAACTCTACCTGTAGGCTGAAGCAGTGGTCGCCATTCTACCAGTTGACCTGGGCAGACGTTGCACTGGGAGCTCAGTATAGATGAACACAAGAATGTATTTATTTTTCAAATTTGTAGACCTCCTCTCCCTCAAAACAAGGCCCAAAGCAGTTTACAACATTAAAAACACAATAAATATTATATATTAAAAATATTCCCAGTCCTTGCCTGGAAGGCACCAGCCTTTTCCCTTGCATCTGCCAGAGCCCTTTCTTCACTCGGTAACTCTTGAACTGTATGGAAAGAGTTTGCCGGCTTCTTTCCTTCCAGGAGGAGTCCCAGGCACTCTTCCTGGTTAAGTTCTTGAGGACTGAGCCTACTTACTTCCATAACTTCAACAACACTGTAGCCATGAAGTGCTTGCTTAGCCCAATGCATTGCTGAAAAGTTGGTTTCAGGTGTGCACGAGGTAGGCTAAGAAGAGCCAGGTAGCTAAAGCAGTCTTTGCTGTTGGATTTCCTGAGCGTGAATATATTTCCTCTTCTGGAAGGGCCTGTATTTGAATTCTGCGGGATGATGTTGGAGGTAAAGCCACTACTACTTTGCTACTAGATTGTCCCAATGTCAGTCCCGGATATCTCAGTTTAAAAGAATCAAGTCGCAGATGACATGAACGGCTTCAACTTGAGTACCTGCAGCTTCATGGTCAATCGGAGCAGGTGATACTGGCCCTGTTAGATGAAAAGGCTGACTTGGTATAAGCAGCTCCTTGTACTCCGTTTCCTCCATCCAGTAGCTGGGAAATATTAGCTCTCTCCTGTGAATCTTGCTTTCAAACCTTGTGTGCCTCTGTGTATCTCAACCTCTTGAGAAGCTCCTGGAACAACAGATAGGCATCCTCAAAGCACAAGGAAGCTGGTGGTGGAAACCGCCATCAAGTCATAGCCAACTTACGGCAAAACCTGCTGGGTTCAATGGCACCCCCTCCTCCCTTGTGCCTAGATAGATGTGGGAGAGGGGAGGGTGCTTTATGGACAAGATGAGTCTAGTTTTTTCTTGCGTCGGTTTGTCATACCATAGACCAAGTGAGCAAGGTTTAAGTCCGTTAGCACCTTAAAAGTCCAACAAGATTTACAGAGGCAAAAGCTTTCAAGAGTCAAAGCTCCCTTTGCTAGATTCCTAGAAGGGAAAATAGCTGTAACTGATGAAGGGAGTTTTGTCTCTTGAAAAAATAACAACAACAACATTCAATTTATATACTGCTCTTCAGGATGACTTAACACCCCCTCAGAACGGTTCACAAAGTATGTTATTATTATCCCCACAACAAAACACCCTGTGAGGTGGGTGGGGCTGAGAGAGCTAGAAGCTGTGGCTGACCCAAGGTCCCCCAGCTGGCTTCAAGTGGAGGAGTGGGGAATCAAACCCAGCTCTCCAGATTAGAGTCCCATGCTCTTAACCACTACACCAAACTGGCTCTCTTGAAAGCTTATACCCTGGAAATCGTGTTGGACTTTAAGGGTCTACTGGATTTGAAATCCTGCTATTCTACTGCAGATCAACATGGCCACCCACCTGAAACTATAGAGTAGGTGGATCAAGATGTATAGTTGTGTTAGTCTGTCTGTAGCAACAGAAAAGAGCAAACGTCCAGTAGCACCTATAACACTAACAAAATTTGTGGTAGGGTATGAGCTTTTGTGAGTCACAGCTCACTTCTTCAGATACAGTTAGAATGTGAGTCCATCTGTCCTTATATCTTGGTGAATGCTTTCCCATGCCGAATGATAATAGTAGGTAAATAACAAAAGCTGGTGAATGACAACAGCAGGTGTGATTGGATAGGCTGGAGTATGCAGAGGGGTGGTGGGTGTGGAGAAATCAGCATTGGTAATGACACAGTAAGCCTAGGTCTCAATTCAGTCCAGGTGGATGTATGGTCTTGAGCTTCACTATCAGTTGCAATTCAGCACTCTCTCTTTCCAATCTCCCTTTGAATTTCCTCTGCAGGATTGCTACTTTTAGGTCTGCAACTGAATGTCCTGGAAGGTTTAAATGTCCCCCCATCTATAGACTAGGTGATTAACCAAGTTCATGCAGGAAAGGTCTACCAAAGACAATTAGCTATGAAAGCGCAATGGAACCTTCATGTATAAATGCAGTATATCTCTGAATATTCAATTGATGCAGAGGAGTTAGCCGTGTTAGTCTGTAGTAGCAAAATCAAAAAGAATCCAGTAGCACCTTTAAGACTAATGCTACAATAAAGTTGGTTAGTCTTAAAGGTGCTACTGGACTCTTTTTGACTTTGAATATTCAATGTAATGGAGCTGACAGGCTATGGATGACAGGCTATGGCAGATAGAGCCCAGTACCATCAAAACAAGAATCCAGGCTCTTGGTTAGAAGGTTTTATTCAGGAATCAAATCATTTCCACAGATATGTCCATAGAATTACTCAGAAGCAAGGTAAGCAACTAAGCAGTAAGAACAGGTTGACAGGAATGGCAACATGTGAGAAAACTCTTCCTCTTAACTCACACATTTACTCCTCCCCCCTCCCATCAGCAAAACAGGACTTTTGGCGCGAACCCGTCCTGAGAACGTCTCACATGTTTGCCCTATCAAGTGTAGACACTGAGAAAGCAGGAGATCAAAGCTGAGACATAGCAGCGCATGGGAGTGAGCAGTGTACAAGGTCAGAAGCACTGAGAGCTTCTACCGTCTGTTCGCTAAGACACCTGCAGCTTCAATAAGCCTGTGAAAGCAAAACGGTTATGGCACTGGCAATATGACATCAAGTTATAGCATGAAACATTGGTTCGGAACAACAGATCAGCATCAAGTAATGGCATGGATGGGGCACAGACACGACAGGAGCAGGGACAGGAGAGAAAGTTGCCTCCGAGAAGATGATAACTCTCTAAAGCATCTGCTTGGTCACTTTACTTGAAATGGGAAGCTGGTAACAGCTGCCTATAGGGCATTTTTATTCATAAGATCTGCTCTCTCTCTTTTTTTTGTTCCAGGTTGTGCCTTCCTAACATACTGTGAAAGAGAATCTGCTCTAAAAGCCCAGAGCGCGCTGCATGAACAGAAGACATTGCCAGGGGTGAGTCCAGATTGTTTTTTTTGTACCAGCCCAGTTGTTTTGTAATGATGTGGATCTCTTTGCAAGATGAGCAGTTACTCGGAAAAACCACGCTTCGCGCTGCGGGAGTGGGTGCCGGTGCTGCTCTGCTTACTTTTTGAACATTGACATGTTCCCTCTTTTACATGGCTTGACAGAATCGCAAAAGAAGAGGTCAAAAAGTGAACTGTGTCCGGGCCAGATCTTGCTGGCGATGGTTTTCAGAATCTGGAAGTCTTTGGGGGGTGGTGAGGTCAGCATTTGGTAGGGGTGGGGGAAATGAGTGATGTTTCTTTCTCCACAGAGCAATCTTGAGTGTGGAGTTCTTAAGCAAATGCTGTCCTGATGACAAATGGGTTGGTCAAATTTCTTGTGAGCTCTGAGTGGTTTTGGGGAGCTGTGATGGCTCAGAGGTGAAGGTGTAGCAGGAAAAAGGAGGAATTGGGGTAGGGATAAGAAACGGTTTCAAAAGTTCTTCAAACGAGTGAGAAACTTGGCTGTGAGCAACCCAGATAAAGCCAATACAAGAAGTGTTCTTTGAGGAGAGTCAGGGATACTGTGTGGGACGTGAGCTATGGGGAGGCATTCTTGTATGTGACAAGGAATTCATAGCAGTCCATTTCAGGAAAAGATATCTCTGACTTCTTGGCTCACACTCAACAGACAATATTCAGAAATTTCAGAGGAAACATAACTAGACATACATTTTATCTTGTGGAGGGTTGGTAATGTGTAGCTTTAAGTTCCATTTCAAAGTCTCGCCTTTCCCCAGTTTCGTGGTTGCAGAGCTGAAAAGGAGGTGTGGGTCTATTAGGTGCTCTTTCTGAGAGATCTGGTCCTTTTCTGAGAGATCTGGTCTCTTTCTGAGGGATCTGGTCCCACTGAATAGTTTGGGAAGATCTGTCTCTGTGACACTATTGAAGCAAAGCTGGTGTGGGGGAAGGCCACTACGGTAACCCTATTTGAGAGTACAGAATGAATAAATGCGAAATTTAGATTTTCGGAACTGAGATTCTCCAAATTGCAAAGGCTGACACACTGAGAGCGATGATTTTGTGCAAGCTCTCTGAATTGATTCTGATGATGTTTAAAAAGAAAAGGAAACACACAGAAAACAGCCTGAGGGTACTAGTGACGTTTGCGATTCTCGTTGGACAAACCAGAACATGGGTCAAAATTGATTTTTTTAAAAAGTTGCATAGTTCTAATCAGACAATTAAAGATTGGTGTTATAGATTAATTTTGTCCCATGAGCTTTTATGTTTTTGCTAAAATAGACACGTCCTCAACTGCTTCTATGCCAAGGCACATTTCTAACATCCCATAGTTTGCTTTTGTCCCCTAAGTTATCAACGCAGTCAAACAATGTGCTTGCATTCACTAACCGAGGGTATGGTTTATTGAAATAATATATTTTGCATTAAATAAATATATATTTACACCTTTACCCGTCTCGTTCTGATAGATAGTGGCCCTATGTGGTTCGTTGCAATCTTTTGAGTGACAAGAAGCAGAGCCGTTCTCATCTGTATTAATAATACATTCCTTTTTTTCCCTTTTAAATTTTGCATATGCAGTTGTTTTTTGGCTTATTGGGAAAAAGGGAGCGAGAGTAACAAAATATAAGCTGGTGCTTAAGAAAGGGATGTTGAAAAAATACAGGTTTTACGATGCAGATCTTAGAGGCAAATGCATAAAATAGAGCAGCATAGCGTTCAATGCATGTATCCTGATAGTCTTCTAAATCCGTATTTAGACTCCCCAAAAACTGCACGTTCCTAAAGCAACTTCATTTGAAGGTGCTTAGTTCCCTTATGCTGGAGGAGCTGAGGGCAGGCATTGCTGCTGTATAGATCAATGTTTGGAGTTCATTTGCTAAAACTTTGTCTCATTTTGGTTATCAACCCCCCTTAAAGTGAATTTAACTTTTTTACCTTCACTGCTTGGTAATGGTAGTCCTCCCATGATGCAATCTCAGTGTGCTGGATGGTATGAAGAGACCGGAGTTAGCTTTCTCTTTTTGTGAGCTCACTGCTCTTGGATCTTGCGATGAAAGGAGGATAAACATGTTCCTGCGTGATCAGTATTTATAACAGGGTAAGAGGTTAAGAGTAGAGGTGGGCACGATCCCAAAAAAAAACACCGATCAAGCTGATCATGGATCGGCGCCGGCAACAATCCCAAATTAACGATCCACACTGATCATCTCCCATTTTTGATCCGTGGATCGTGGATCGTGGAGGCAAAAGCGGAGGGGCGCCCCGCTGTTCCCAGCGATACAGGAACGGTGGCTGATGCCAGCGGCATCTGTGTTTGTGTTTGGCTGTCTGTGTTTGGCCGTCAGAGCTGCCTATCAGGGTTTGCAGGGATGAGATTGGAGTGCCCATGGCTACAGAACACCCCTTTCCCCCTCCCTCCCTTGAGTGTCTTCTCCCAGCTGGTGACTGCTTTGCTGCTCCGTGGTTGGAAGGAAGCCCTGCTGATCAAGGCAAGCTGGGCTTCCATTTGGGTTTCCAGGGCGACAGAAGGAGGGCAAACACAGCTCAGGCATTCCCCTGGCTCCGTTGCCAGGGGAATAGATTGCTGGTGCCTGAGTGTCTGGATTCCAGATCTGAGCACGATCGCCCCGATCAAGCCCTGATCCAGCCCCCCTCCCGACCGCTGGATCGTTGGCTGTGCTCAAGCACGATCCGCCGGGTCCCAATCGCGTGATTGCCATTATCGTGGGTTTTTTTCAATCGTAATGCGGATCGTGCCCATCTCTACTTAAGAGCATCATGGTTTAAGGGACAGCTTAATAGGATTATCAGGTCCCCTTATCCTCCAGGTGGGAGGTGGAAGACCCAGTACTCACTTTTGTTGAAGTCTTTGCACATGCCCAAAATGTGTGTGTGTTCCTGGGCTGTGTGATGATGTCACTTCCGGGAAGTGACATAATCACACAGGGCATCGAGCTGCCCTGGGAGCACTACTGTGCTCCACGGTAGGCTGATTTCAGCCCCAAACGGACCTCCTTCATCCCACAGCAGAATGTGGGAGTGCTGACAGGAGGGCCCTGGAGAGCTTCTGCACTTCACAGTGGGCCAAGTCAGGCCCCAAATGGGCCCAGTTCAGCCATTTAGAGCCAAAATCAGCCCACAGCAGAGTGCAGAAGCATGCCACTCCACCCTGGAGTGCGCCCTAAGAGGCACGTTCCCCTGCTTTTTCCTCTGCCAGTCAGGTAAGCAGGAGCAGGGGGTGGACCAGGGGATCCAGCCAGGTAAGCAGGGACGGGGGGTGGACCAGGGGAGTGACTGTTAACCCTAGATGACTACCATATCCCACTAAGGACAGAAAGAGATGCTGGCTAGACGGGAGATGTGCAGTGGATGATGTAATGGTCCTCCTCAAACAACAAGGACTGAATTTGCTATTCTGGTTTTGTAGTGAAATCCTGCAGTTGCCAATGGCTTGCTCGGCGTAATGTATAGAGGCTGGGTGGGCTCAACTTCTGGTCTGTGCCCTAATCCAGTTGCAAGCAAGCCATGTGCCTGAAGATCCACTCCCCTCCACCTGCCATTCCATGCCATGCGCAGCAGATCATGGGAAGATACTGAAAATATACGTATCCCACCTCTTTATTCAAAACACTTTAGGCAGTTGACAGCAAATCATGAAAATCCAGAAAAGGTTAAAAGAGAAATCAATTACCCCAAAAAACCCACTTTCCTCATAGAAACATAATCATTATCAGCAAAGAATGAGACATGAGACAATGGAGCCTAAAAGATATTTCAGATACCCACCACATTAAAAACTAGAGATAAACCAGAGCTGGGAAAGGACTTTCGTATTAGTGACAATGGAGGTGAGAAGTAGGGGGCAGACCCATAGCCATTTCCTTGGGAAAACAGCAGAGTTCTTACTTGGCTGTCTGAAGCTTGTGGCCAGGTGAGAGCCTCTGTGGAGAAGATAGTTTTAGGTGGGTCGCCATGTTGCTCTGCAGTAGAATAGTAGGATTGCAGTGGAGTCTTAGAAAGCAACAAGAGATCTGAAGAAGGGATCTCTGCCTTTCAAAAGCTCATACCCTGAAAATCTTGTTGTTCTCTAAGGGGCCACTGGACTCAAATCTTGCTGTTCTCTGGAGAAAGACTTCCAAAGTTGAGGTGCTGCTAAAATACAGTCTCTGTCTCTTCTGCACTGTACTGTCCAGTCACCAATTCCCTGTTGTTCTTCCTGGTATATACAGAGAGAGGCAGGGAGCATGGCGTCTATGAGTCTCTCTACAGGAGACGTCTGACACGTGAAGAACACATGTTGGAAGATGCAATGTTAGTGGGGAAGGGTAGTTTAAAAAGGCAGAGCCGGCGGCAGGGTAAAGACTTTGCTATACACTGGAGCTGTGTGAAAGGGCTGTGAACTGCCAGAAGGGAAGCTTCAGTCCATGATAACCTCTCCACATCCAAGCCCATCTCTTGAAGGCAGCCTCAGCCCATTTCCGTTCCTCGCTGCTCTTTGGTTGTGAAACCACACCGTTTTAGACCGGAGAGGTGAAATTGACCGAACCTTCGGGAGGCGAAGATGAAATTAACAAATCTTCTGAGGAGCGATCTCTGCCGGCTCTGTCTTTTAAAACTACCCTCCTGTAGAGAAGTGAACTTGACAGAGCCTTCTGAGAGGCAAAGATGAAATGAACAAACCCTCTGAAGAGCGATCTCCGAGGCTCTGTCTTTTTAAACTATGCTTCCCAGCTAACATTGCATTTTGCTACACTTGACGGACACGCGCCGCGGTGTCTCGTGCAGAGAGACTCTGTCATCCCTGTCTGTGCAATAGCAGCAGGTTCTTCCAAATCAGCAAAAATTGTGATCAGAAGAAAAAGGCCTTCAGGAGGTCACTGTGGCCTGTATGACAGTCGAACCCCATGGGTCCAAGACTACTGTTTTGGGTGGTGGCAGTGGCAAAAGTAGCCTGTTATGGCCTAGGGGTTGTGGCCGTGATAGGTGCTGGGATCACTACCAGCTGTCTCTTGGTCCGCTTTTCCTCCTGGGGCTGTGATGCAAGCTCAGAAGTGCTCTCCACCACAAGGGGTGTGAGAAGTCTGGTTTCTTGCCCCGATGCAAACTCAAGCTTCCTGCCCTGTGTGAGGGAGGGGACGGCTAGCGGCTGTGGTTAGTTGCCATCAATAACAAACAGGCCCTCTTAAATCGAAACTTATTTATGGGAAACAGCCCTTGACTTTTGGTAAACGAAAGGCCCAGGTCCTTGTTTATAGTATGCCTGCATCTTCGATTTATGGCAATCCTGAACAGTGGTTGATAACATGCTGTAGTAATATCAACTATACTTCATCACCACAAAAGAAGCTGAATTCCTTAGGTCAGCAGGATTGATCTCTGTATGTGTGTGTGTCTGTCTGTCTGTCTGTGTGCGTGCACACACGGGCATGCACATGTGTGGGGCCTTCTCTTTTGTCACATATATAACACATTCTCTTGACCTGAGAGCAGCTAAAAAGAAAGTAAAGTGAAGGCAGAGAGATATGATTAACAATCCAGGAATGGAAAAGAGATGGGGGTGGGGTGGGCAGGGGGAGAGAGGGAGAGAGAGAGAGAGAGAGAGAGAGAGCAATTCCTCCCCCAGTTCATTCACTCAATAGCTTCCTCCCATAAGCAACCCAGAACCTGCCTGTTAAGATTGCTTGTTCTCAAATTCTGTATCAATTTTTCTTTTTCAAAAAAATGTGTAAATGCAAATATATGGAAATGGTGCCCCCCTCGACCTTTGTGCATGTGGTGCCCCCCAAAGTTTCCTAGCAGCCTGTGCTTTTCCACAGCAGGGTTATGCGCATATAGTTTACTTTAATTATTTTGGGGATGTGTTTTGTAAGGTGACAGGAATATGCTTCACATATTTCCGAATGATGTGTAGGGTATAAAGACTGCTGGTGGAGTCATTCCCAGGCGAATGGTGAATTAATAAAGTCTTTATTAATTTGGGTGGGTGGGAAGATGTGCTGTTGCAGGTAGAACTATGAAACACCCTGCAACTATGTGTCTCCCCTTCTTCCTTTTGTGCTAAACAGTTTGGGCAGTTCCCGAATTTCTCGTTATCTTAAAGGTGGGCCGAAGCAAACTTGGGTGCCGTCTGGTTTGCGTTTGCAAAGTGTTTGTTGACAGTTGTTTATATTTTACATATAATAAAATAGCAGGATGATGAAGTATATTAGTTCTTTAATAATTTATAGAAATGCTTTGATGTGGCGGTAATTACATTAAAGGTCACATATCAAAGGTAATTTGGGTGAGCAGCTGTGATGGTTTCTCAAAAGCAATCAATATTGCTGTCCGTGGTGCTGATTTCACCAAGGGGCCTTCCAGATTAAAGGAAGCTTATTACGAGGCAGACGTACACGGGGGAAATCAAGAACACATTGAGGAGATGCTTTGCTCTCGCTCCCCCACCTACAATTAACACCGTTCCCCCTTAATCTGTGCTAATCCTTCATATGGGGGACAACTACTGACATTTTCAGACAAATTAGGCAGTCATCGGGTTGATGGGGGAGGGAGGAAGGATGGAGGGGAAGCAGAGGGGAGGCATAGGAGTTGAGTCATACTTTGTGGGGATTTTTGTGTGTGCTTTGTGAGAGATTTGAATAAATCTGCAGTGATAAAAAACTTCCATATCAGAAATTCATCCCCCTGATCTAAGAGGGAATGCAAATGCGATCCAGACCGTGACGATGGCGGAGACGTGAGAAAAATGTTCCTTCAGAGGTAGTTCAATATTTACTGTCCCCTCCCCTTCTCCATTTCAAATTGGCTCCCAGAGGAAATGAAATCAGGGGGAAATATAATTATGTTTTTTTGTTTTTAAGTATAAGCCATTCTGATTCTAAATTACAACGAGGCCAACTATCGCGCCCCCCCCCCCTTTCTGAGGTTAATGTCAGAGGATAATGTTGTGAAATGTAATTACACTATCAAGATCAGCTTTTATTTATGATCCAAATAAACTGAGCTCATGTCTAATAAGTACGGTGGTATATTTCCCCCTCCTCGTTTTCTTTGTGACTAAGAGGGAGCAGGTCACATGCAGTAAAGGGGGCTGCCTCTTTGCATTACCTCACCGGATCGTTGTTAAGACCCCAAAGGAGAAATGAGCAAAGTAAAGAAGCTAGCAAACTGTTAACTTCAGCAGTTTAGGCGCTTTTCCAGATGTCAGGATCCATTAAAATCCATGCCTCGGAGAGGACATGGTAGAAATGTTGTCTTACCGTTGCATTTGATTTCTTGGCAAGTTATGAAAATTGGGCTTTGCTTGGGAGTGTAACGAAATCTTTTACACTCTGATCCCGTAGATAAGCATAAAGAGTGATTATGCAGGAAAATTTTGCTAGTATTACTGAAACGAGAGCTGAGCTGAAACAAGAGCTGAGCCACAGCCGTCACTTTTGCTTTGCTTCTCCTTGTGGTGTTGTCAAAATCCACCTCTGTGTTTCACTGTCCTTTCAGCTAGCCCCTCCAAGTTGGTCTATATTTCATCCATGATACTGGAACGAAGTAGGCGCAAGTCATCAAAGGACAAAAATAACTTCTTCTCTCTCTCTCTCTCTCTCTCTCTCTCTCTTTTTTTAAAAAAAAATCATTGACGTGGATGTTCAATGACAGGCTTCCCTTCATCAAACACACATGCTTTCAGGCACAAATCAAAGCTTAGAAAAATGGGGTTCATATCGAATGGAAATTCTTCTTTTGTCTCTCAAGATGTTCTCAGTTTCACCCTAGCAGAAGCCTTCAACTGCACCTTGGAATTTTGCTTTAGGTGAAATTTGGTTGAAACAGCAGTGCCTGGTTTTATTAATTTCACCCCCGTTATGGATCACACTCGAGTTCAACTAGGACATCTCAAGCTGCTGATAGGCAAATTACTCCCACAGCACTCTCTCACTGTGTCCCAGGTAGACAAGAGTGTCTGCCTGTAGCTGAGATCTTGCTAGTTTATTGAAACTCTTGTTGATGATTCTAGTATATGCCTTGTGTCTTTTTCTCATTAGTTAATTCTCATGGTGATCCAGGTGGACCTACTTATATGGTGGTTTACTCAGTTGCTTATCCTGGATTTGCAATGCTTGACCTCACTTCAGCCTCTGAATTGTTTAAATGTTCCAATGGAGAAATACATGTATTGAGTTGAAAGGGAATTGACAGGAAACACCTAAGAAGAGGCAGGGGTCATTTTGTAGAAAAAGAGCTGGAGGAACTCATTAGCATAACTCATCAGCATAATTCATTTGCATATGCCTCGCCCTTGACATCACCAGAAATGAGTCATTGGCATAACTGATTTGCATATGTCACACCCTTTGACATCACCTGTCCTGGCTGTTTTGGACCCAATCCTGGCCATTCAGGGCCGAAATTGGGCCCAAAATGGCAATAAGGGGCTGAAAATGGCCAAAAAGGGGCCCAAAATGGTCAGAATAGGGCCACTGCTGAGCAGGAGAGTGATCCACCACCTGTCAGAGGCCCAATCTGGGCTGTTTCAGCCCCATTCCAGGACAAAACGGGTCCAAAATGGCCGAGAGTCAGGTGGAGGGGGCCACCTGCCATGTTTCTTCTTCGGAGAACAGCCGGAACTGTGTTCCTGCATGTTCCCCCTCGAAATGAGCCCTGAGAAGAGGGACAGATCTCAAATCACATCAGCAACAGGAATGCAATTATCTTTGGTGGTATTAGCCTTGAGGACAGAATGGCTTATTTGGTATCTCCAGCTATGATGTTGTCTCATCATATTATTATTTCTGTTGTGGTCCCTGCAATGGCTTTACTAGCTGTCACGATAGATGGATAAAGAAAAACACATTTCTAGACATTTAATGGCAAATCGTACCACAATGCTGGTTCAGTGTGTTGGTGTGGATAAAGCATCAGTTATTTTGAGCCTCCCCAGAAAAACATCTGTTCTCCTATAGTAGTTTAGGTTATTGAGAAGTCTTCCTTACCTGTGAACTACTTATATTAAACCCCAGCCTACCAGATGCCTGGCCAATTACACGATATCTATCCTATCCGTCTCTTCCTCCGAAGGGCTCAATGGCATGTGTAGAGTCCCTTCCCCAATTTTATGCTTGCAGCTTCTCTGTGAGATAGATTCACCTGGGAATGATTGACTGGCTGAAGTCCATCCACTGATCTCCACCCTTTTTTGCACTCTTGCCTCGCTCCTGATCTTTGTGGGAGTGAAAGCTCATTTATTCGGCCGTGGTGCATCACACACCTCTGCCTTGGTGTTGGATTTTGCTCCAACTCTATGCAGCCCCCCCCCCCCCCGATTGGAGAAAGAATTCTGATTGGTAAAAAAGATCCTCTGAAATACTTACCTCATTGCACACATCATTAGTTTTGCACAACGGTTAAACCACTAAATTGATCAATGCCCAATACCCTGCGTGAGAATCTCTCTGCCTTTCTCTTCTCCCACATGTTGCCCTTGCGTTGGGTTTTGTTGTTGTTGTTGATTTCTCATGGTACTGCTTCTGTACACGCAAGCAACCCCCCAGCCCATTTTTTTGGATTTGACCATCCAGCCTCACCATCTCCAAACGCCCTGCCCTTCAATGCCGTGCTGTCTGGGGCCATGCCTGCCTACCTGGCAAATCCCTTGATGCCTTCCATACGACTCACCCAAGCTGTCAGACCAGCAGCAGTGAGGCCAGGGCACACCTCTTGCCCTGCAGCCACTTCTTCCTTCACTGGCCCGCTCAGTAGGGGCAGCAGCAGCAGCAGTGAAGAAGCTCTGCTGCTGCTCTGACTGTTTGTGTGTGTCTGGGCTGGCTGACTGTCTCACGGGACTTGGTCACCAGGAGCTGGAGTAGCAGCATCACTTCTTTTGATAAGTTTTTGATAAGGTCCCACATGACATTCTGATGGGCAAACTGGAGGATTGTGGAGTGGACTATAGGACAGTTCGGTGGATAGGGAACTGGTTGGAGGACCGCACTCAAAGAGTGGTGGTCAACGGCGTTTCATCGGATTGGAGGGAGGTGTCCAGTGGGGTGCCGCAGGGCTCGGTTTTGGGCACAGTACTTTTCAATATTTTTATCAGTGATCTGGATGAAGGAGTGGAAGGGCTGCTCATTAAATTTGCTGATGATACCAAATTGGGAGGAGTGGCAAGCACGCAAGAAGATAGAATTAAAATTCAACAAGAACTAAACACTCTGGAGAAGTGGGCAGCTGTGAATAGGATGCAATTCAACAAAGACAAGTGCACAGTATTACATCTGGGCCACAAAAATGGGAAGCACAAATACTGGATGGGGGATACACTTCTGGCCAGTAGTATATGTGAAAGGGATCTTGGGGTAAGAGTGGACTGTAAACTGAATATGAGCAGTCAGTGTGATGCGGTGGCAAAAAAGGCTAATTCAATCCTGGGTTGTATCAAAGGGGCCATAGAGTCGAAATCGCAGGAGGCCATAGCCCCTCTCTATACTGCCTTGGTCAGGCCACACCTGGAGTACTGTGTGCAGTTCTGGAGGCCTCACTTCAAAAAGGATGTGGACAAAATCGAGAGGGTGCAGAGGAGAGCGACGAGGATGATCAGGAGTCTGGAGACTGATCCCTATGGGGTAATGCTGAGGGCCTTGGGAATGTTTAGTTTGGAGAAGAGGAGGTTGAGGGGGGACATGATTGCTCTCTTTAAATATTTGAAAGGCTGTCATTTGGAGGAGGGCAAGGAGCTGTTCCAGTTGGCAACAGAGGGTAGAACCCGAAGCAATGGGCTTAAATTACATGCAGAAAGGTACCGGCTGGATATTAGGAAAAACTTTTTCACGGTCAGAGTAGTTCAAAAGTGGAATTAGCTGCCTAGGGAGGTGGTGAGCTTCCCTTCACTGGCAGTTTTCAAGAAGAGGCTGGATGAATATTGGTCAGAGATGCTTTAGGCTGATCCTGCACTGGGCAGGGGGTTGGACTAGATGGTCTGTATGCCCCGTTCCAATTCTATGATTCTATGATTCTTTGCCTAGGGGCTCACTGACATGCCAAGGGGCTCACCAGGCAGGCAGAGCACCCGACGACCAAGTCTCAGGCTGATGTGAGCAGGGCTGGGCACTCAAGCTGCTGGAGCAGCACCTGCTTTCTTTCACTCCTGCTGCTAAGGGGTTTGCTAGGCAGAGCTCCTGAGGGCCAAGTCTAAGGAAGCACAGTGCTGCAGGGTAGGGTACTTCAGCACTTGGAGAGGCCAGATAGCCCCCTCTCCCACAAAAAGGCAAGAGGACAGCAGGGCAAAATGGATGGGCTGTGTGCCCACAAGGAGACATAGCTTTTTTCAAAACATATCCTGGAAGCTGAAAGAAGAGAGAAAAGTCGAGAAGGGGGAGGAGGAGGAAAGGGGGGGAGTGTTGTCAAACAGACCAATCATTGTGCAGGGGACGGATCTAGGGCAGGTCAAGGAAAGGCAAATGTAAACATCTGCCCGGAAATCAGACCGGGCAGGTTATCGCATTTAAGGAAAAAGTTGCAAGCAACCGGCACCTACTAAATTCCCGCAAGGTCAGGGATACTGTCAGGATCACCACAGAAGCTACAGAATGCTGTGCATAAATCAGAAAGAAAGAAAAAAAAAACATCCAACATAGTGTAAGGCCAAACGGGGAGATGAATAGCTGTGTGTAAAAGGTCAGAGAATAGTGATTTGAACTCAGGTCTCAGTGTCAGAGACGAGCACTCTAGCATCTACAACACAGTGGCTTTCTCTGATTTAATTACTGTATGTTGTGGAGCTGCTATGGTGCAGTTCTTGTTGAACCTCAGAGGGGTCACACATTTGAATGTTCCCATTTAAAAACAAAAAAAACCTTTAGTACTACATTAGCATGCAAAGGAGTATGGCTATGATCACGTTTACTCTTTTTTTATTTTCACTGTGAGCCTTTTCAAATGGAAATCATTCAAATATGAATTTTCCCCATTTTCCACAGTGATATTGTAGAGTCCAGCAAGATTTGTAATCATGTGATTTCACTGATCATGTTGCACAGTTCTTAAATGCACTAGGATGAGAGAGAGAGAAAAGTCATTCCGCTCCTTAGTTATTAATAGTTTTGCTGCATTGCATATCCAAAACATGCAGTTTTCTGCGCAGTGGTGCATTCTGCATCCTTCTGATGATCCAGTGTGAATTTCTGTGATCTTGATATGAGTTTTGAGATGATATGCATCTCGACGCATGGGTGCATTTCCCCATGTTGCAATCTGTGCTTGCATTATTGCGATAGCCAAATGAATACCCCTCCCAAAGAAAAATAAAATTTGGGACTCGCCTGTGCACAATGGTAAAAGAAAAACTCGTTCGGTTTTGTTTCCCAGGGAGGAAGAGCTCTGATCAGAACAAGTGGCAAGGAATTCAGGGGAAGGGGGAGTCCTTATGCGACCTCTTGACTGGCTTCATTTCCTGTCCCTCCCCTTTTTGGAAGACATTGACCTCCTCATGTAAGGCGATGAGTAAAAAAAACCTCCTTTGGTTAAACCAATCTGCTGAATGTACACAAGCTATTTGCTATGCCCTTAAGACTTCCCTTTATTTTTTTTTCGAAAGGAAAATGCATCTAATTGTTCCGCAGGGAGGATTTCTGCCTTGTTCTGAAAGTTAAAAAGATGAAAAGTGTTGAATTGAGAGGAGGGGGAGAAAAGCCTGATTTGGGAGAACATGGGGACTGGAGAACTTGAAGTACTGGAAGAAACCATTAGCAGAGTACAAGGTCTTGGGATATCAGTTAAAAAGCCCCTTGACTTTTTTTTTTAACCAGGCAGTAGGCTTAATCTGTGACCCGGATAGCCCAGGCAAGCCCGATCTCATCAGACCTTGGAAGCTAAGCAGGGTCAGCCTTGGTCAGTAATTGGATGGGAGACTTCCAAGGAAGACTTTCAAAGAAAACCAGGGTTGCAGAGGCAGGAAATGGCAAACCATCTCTGTGAGTCTCTTGCCTTGAAAACCCCAGCAAGGGTCACCATAAATCAGCTATGATTTGACAGCACTTTCCCCCCACCACCACATCACCCATTACCTAAACCTGCCTGCCTTCTAAACCCACCACCTGCCATCCTGGTAATTCTGGGCCAATAGAACATGTCCTGGAATGTGGAATGGTATGATATAGCTTAATCTCACCTTGACCTGGATAGCCCCGGTGAGCATGATCTCGTCAAATCTCAGAAGCTAAGCTGGGTCGGCCTTCGGCAATAACTGGATGGTCAAGATTGCCACGGTAGGCAATGAAAAACCACCTCTGTTAGCCTCTTGCCATGAAAATCCCACCAGAAGTCACCATCAGTCAGCTATGACTTGACAGCAGTCTCTACCAGTACGTCAAATATGCGAAATAAGGTGGAGGGGTTAGTGAAGGGGAGGGATGCCGTTTCCCATTAACTTTAACCAAAAAAAAAAAACCTCCAACAGTATAGTATACAGTATTTCAAAGCCAGCCAGCTGTGATGAAACACCTGAGTCCGATCTCTTTTGTAAACATTAAAAGTTCCATTTCACTAGGTAAAGAAGATTGGCTGCTCCTATCCCCACGCCAGCAACCCCTGGAATGCAAAGAGAATGCACTCTCTGTGTTTCGGTTGAAAGAATTTTGGAGTTGCCACTGCCAAGTGTAAAGGCTTCAGGGTGGGGAGGGCATGTGAGTGTGCGGAGCAGCTGGTCTTTGTGTAAGTGGCCCAGTTCTAGCCCACCCCAGACCATTAATTTCCCCGTACCTTTCCAGGTTACAGGAGAATGATGCTAACCAATGCAGTTTATATCAGCGGTTAGAAAGCTTGAGGATGTCGACCAAATCATAAATAAAAAGAAATGAAATTTTTAAAACCTTGCTTATTTTTAAGTCCCCTCCCTCCACAAGATAATATGCACAGAGAGCACATCCTTCCCTGTTGGAATTCATGGCTGTGGGCCCCCGAAAATTTCATTTACACAATTTGCTTTATTGTGAAGAAAGGAAATGGGTGCTGACCTTTGAAAAGGTGCTAGAGGAGTGGATAGGGTTGCCAGCTCCAGGTTGGGAAATTCCTGGAGATTTGGGAGGCAGAGCCCGGAGAGGGTGGGATTGGGATTGGGAGGGACCTCAGCAGGATATAATGCCATGGGGTCTACCAGGGGAACTGATTTCTGTCGCCTGGAGATCAAGAATCCAGTAGCACCTATAACAAAATTTGTGGTAGGGTATGAGCTTCCATGTCAGAGCTCACTACTCGGTACCTGAAGAAGTGAGCTGTGATTCACAAAAGCTCATACCCTACCACAAATTTTGTTAGTCATATAGGTGCTACTGGACTCTTGCTCTTTTCTACTGCTACAGACAGACTAACACGGCTACTTATCTTGATCTACCACCTGGAGATCAGTTGAAATTCTGAAAGATCTCCAGCCCCCACCTACAGTGTGCCACTCCTAGCCCAAACAGGTGATGTCTTTGTTAGTCTGGCAAAGTTTGTTGGCTATCCATGTAGAGGTTCCATGATAGGAATTCAGGGAAGTGATTAAAGACCATAGCACATGGCTGGATGCTTGAGTTATCATCTAGGAAGGGTCTACTTCAGATTTCCCCTCCCTCTGTCAAAACTAAGCAGTGCAACCTCTTTTTCCTCTTGGTGATATTAAGACTGAACCTTACAGGATTGCCACATTGATAATGAATTTGAAGGACTTCAAATGTTCTCAAGAGCTCCATGGGTGCTAATTATTAATGGATCGTATCCTACCACTCTGCTCAGCTCAGCACAGCACCTTCTTGTGGCAAAAGAGACTCTTCCACTGAAAGAAGGATCCATGCAAGTGGAGCAGTAGTATCAGATGCATTTTAATTAATTATAATATAATGCTCCTTAGCCCAGGCAGAGCCATTCCATAATCAATCACAAGGCAAAGTCAACTGTCTACAGCCAAAATTTCAGAGGGCTCCAGTTATGTGGTTACAGTATACATATTAAATATTGCTTGCGTAAATATTGTTTTATATGGCAATTTCTTTCTAAATAGGGGGACAGGGTTAAGAATTCCCAATGTTTCTACTTATTTGATTGCAATATATATATATATATTAAAAATCTGCTTGCGAAGGTTACCATCTCTCCATCTCTTTCTGTCTCTCCCGCTCTCCTGACACCTTTTTCATTTGGTCCTCAAAGGACAATTTCCGTGCTATTCAAGAAAAGCCTGTCATTGGGTCTTCATTTGCTTTATGTGTTATTCAATGACAACTTTTCTCTTCTTGACGGGTCTGGCAGAGGCGGATCAATCTAATTTTATGTACAACTGTAAAGATGAATGATAAGTAGAAAGAAACCCGGCAAGTACAAGCTGAATAAATTATAAAGGGCAATTCATGACAGGGACGAGGTCTCAGGAGACACTGATATGATAACAGAAACCAAAGCAGAATTTATGAGGGAGTTAGTTAGCGTGTACTGAGGCTCTTAATTCTTCAGGGTAGCTTTTACAACTTTTTGTGATTGGAACAATCAAAGTATTTCATTTTAAAGAGGTGCCGTATATTTTGCGCTTGGTCTCTTCTGCATATTTGTGATGGCCTCGTTTTCTGAGCACAACCCTCAATCCCGGGAGGTTCCTTCCTTTCAAAGGGCTTGCTTTGGTCTCCAAACCATGCCTCATGCATAAGCAAATGCATAGCAGGGAGCCATTTGGGGAAAAGCCAGGGTCTCAAGCCAAGAAGAGATGTTTGGCGTGTTCTACCCCCTCCTAGAGTCTCACAGGTGCTCTCTGTAGCCACTCTTGTGGTTCGTCATTTCAGCCAGGTGCACATTTCAGCCAGGCAATTGTCTCCAGGTTCCATTGTGCCATGTCTACGAGTTGGAGTCGACCAAAGGTCCAGCAGAAGGCCATGGCCCCACCCATGCACATGTTCCGTGGCTGTTGAATTCAACAGCCACGTCTGCTGGATTCATGCCGTGTCTGAACAACCTGTAACCCACCAAACTGGAAAGTGCCTCCTACCATGTTTTCCTGTGGCCTGCCACCAAATGCTTTATCACTTCTTGCTTCTGTAATTTCACTCCAGCACCAGAGCAAGCTCCCTTGTAGGCTGTGTCTTGACAAGAGATGGGCATGAACCGAAATGCGAACCAAAATTAAGCACGAACCAGGGTGGTTCGTTGTTTGTGAATCACAGTTCATCAGATCCCATTTCTGACGAACTGCCACGAACTTTTAGGCTGGTTCGTTTGGTTCATTATTTGGTTCATCACAGCAGACAGCCTGGTGCCAATCAATCAATTTCCTAGGCAACAGGGGATGGACTTCCTGCAGACCTTCTGCTGACCCAGAAGTGAAGTTCTGCTGGCCCGGAAGTGACCATTTTCTGACCCGGAAGTGACGTTTTCACGAACCAAACAGACCGGTTTGCAAACCAGGGGCAGGTTCATGAAAGTTCATGGTTCATGGTTTGTGAAATTTGATGAACCACAAACCACATGGTTCAGGTTTTTTCCAGTTCGTGCCCATCTTTAGTCTTAACTTGGTGGGCACAGGTTGTGTAAATCCATTATGTGTGGGGCGGTTTTGTATTATGGAGCAATGAGGTAACTGGACAAATGGGAATGGTCCTGTGTTGTTTGTGCGTGTGATGTGCCATCAAGTCACTTCTGACCTTTGGCAACCCTATGAATGAATGACCTCCAAAACATTTTACCACAATAGCCTTCCTTGAAAACAGAAGGCCGTGGCTCCCTTTATTGACTCGATCCATCTCATATTGGGTCTTTTTTTTTCCCCTGCTGCCTTCAAGTTTTCCTAGCATTGTTCTCTTTTATTTATTATTTAATTTATAGTCCACCCTGATCTAGACAGCCCAAGTGAGCCTGATTTCGTCAGCTCACAGAAGCTAAATAGGGTCAGCCTTGGCTGGTAACTAGATGGGAGACATCCAGTGAAGACGAGTGTTGCAGACTCAGAGCGGAACTACAAGTGACAAAAGGCACAGATTGGACACTTGTCAGCTTCCCTCAAGTTTTGATGGGAAATGTAGGCAGCTTGGTGGAATGTTGGACAAGTGACAGTTGAAAAGTCCATTGAACAGCAGTCGGAGAGCCAAGCTGCAAGACCAGGACACCTACATTTCCCATCAAAACTTGAGGGAAGCGGACAAGTGTCCAAGCTGTGCCTTTTGTCACTTGTGGTTCCACTCTCAGGCACTATAGCAAACCACCTCTATTAGTCTCTTGCCATGAAAACCCTTCCAGGGGTCACCATGTCAGCTATAACTTGAGGGCACTCTCCACCACCACCAATTTATAGTCCACCTTTCTCACTGAGATCCAAGGCAGATTACACACTGCAAGTGAATGCAGTATAATCGGTAGTTCAGTAACACTAAAATGCCTTGGCAGATGAGCAGTGTGACCGATTGAGATCTGGTGGCTCTCCTCCATATGTCTAGAGAGGCTAGAGAGAAGACTTTGGGGGTGGACAATAGTCAAATTCAGAATATATAGTTTCTGTATGTTAATATTCCAGCAAGCTGAGCCAACTCACCAGGACTCGAGGCTAAATTCTTACCCAGTCCTGCAACCTCCCTCTTTTTAAAAAACTGGGGCTTGGATCCTATTAAGGTGTATCCGGCTCTGTTGCTCTCCAAGACAAGACTGAAACATAAGTGGGCATATCTAATGAAAATTTAATCAGCCAAATGGCTTCAGTAGGTCAAATTTGGGGGCTTTGGTGACTTTCAGCCGCCCTTGGTGATGCCCTATTGGTTAGGAAAGAAATCTGAGCCCCAAGTGAGCTGCATTTGTTCTTGTTTCTTTTTGGAGTGTTGTTTTCCTCTTTCTTCTTCCCTCCCTCCAGCCATCCCTGCTTTTTTCTTTCTTCCTTTGCTTGAAATTCAGCATCTTGAACAGCTTTAGCTGAGTTGTAGTTTGAAAGCCTGCTGCCTGGCCAAGACCTCCTGTGGAATTTCAAATGAAGCCAAAAGAGGTTTGATAAAAAAAACAAGGAGGCATCTCAGGGCAGCTTTAGGATTACAGAAGATTGTATGATTGGGTTAAACAATTTTTAACTTTCTCTGCTTTGTTCCCACTGAGTGTGCGTGTGTGAGCATGTGTGTGGGGGCGGGGGTGTATGTGTGATGAACATAAGCTCCACTGAAGATTAATCAGTTGATTGTGACAAGTGTTTTCCTGGGCTCCGGTCCGGTGTGTGTTGTATTTTTTCGTGTGTGTGGTAGTGGTGGTGGGAGTTTATTATTTACTGATTTAAAATATTTATATCCTGCTTTTCCACCCAAATAGGGCCCCCAAGCCAGTGAACAATAGATATTGAAACATTTAAATCATTAAAAGAACATTTTAAATGTATCTATAAATACAATTAAAACATACAGACATATAAACAAGTGAATGCATACCTCCACAACCGGTGAGGAGGGCCAATAAGAGTTTACAGGGGTATTCCAAATGGGGGAAAAAAGTCTTCCACATGCTGGTGGAAGACTGGTGGAAGACAATAACAGAGAGAGGAAGGGTGTTTTGTTGTGGGGATAATAACAGCATACTTTGTAAACCACTCTGAGTAGGCATTAAGTTGTCCTGAAGGGCTGTATATAAATCGATTGTTGTTGTTGTTACTTTATTATTATTATTATTATTATTATTATTATTATTTATTAAATCTCCCTGGGGAGTGAGTTCCAAAGTCTCACGAGATGCCCAACACGTGGCAGGTTGATGCAAGTTTACCGGGGAAGTGTAGGCAGGCCAGCAGTGGCAGCAGGGCCAGAAGGATGGGAGGGAAAGAGTCAGCAAAAAGAGCCCAAAGAGAGCTTTCTGCCGCTGCTAGCAAACTACCAGCTGCAGGCTCCCCTCCCTCCCTCTCCCTCCCATCTTTCTGGTGCTGCTGCTGCTCTGACATGCCCTCCCCCACCCCCGAGCTCCCGGAGGAAAAGCCGATCAGACCAGCTCGACTCGACTCCACTTGGGTTTTCCTCCAGGAGCTCGGGGGTGGGGTGAGGGCATGTCAGAGCAGCAGGTCAGGAGGGAAAGAGTCAGCGAGTGACACTTGAACAGCAAATGGATCGAGTGGAGAGCAAGTGGAGGGCAAGGGAACAGGGAGGAATACACTTGCTGTTCAAGTGTCATTCATCACTTGTAGTTTGGCCCTCACATGTATTCCTCCCTGTTCACTTGCGCTCCACTTGATCACATAGTGATCAAGTGGAGTGCAAGTGGAGCGCAAGTGAACAGGGAGGAATACACATGAGTCTGTTCACTTGCCATTCAAGTGTCATTCGTCACTTGTAGCTTGGCCCTGTGCATCCCTTCCAATCAACCCACTCCTGCAGTATCACTCTACAAGCATCAGCTGGACTAGAAAGACTAAAAAGCTGTACTCTTCACCTTCCAATGTAGCTTTGACTGAGGAGGAAGTAGAAAGGGGCCTGCAGGTCCAAGCATGCCCCCAAGGCCCATGGAAACCAGCAGCCAGCCTTGCCTCTGGAGTCTTGCCTCTGAACGCCAACTGCGAGTCTCTGGAGTGACTTTGTGCTGCTCCTTAAAGTGCCCCCTTCCTCCGAGATGCTGCATTTGGCAGCTCCCCAACAACGTCAGATCCTTCTGATTAGTTTCTGTAAGTACAAGGACGAAATTAAGCCGAACCTATTTTTCAAGGAAGGAACATGCATTTCACTATTTCTTTTTTAATGGGAAGCTTCTGATTCCTCTACATTACTGCTCTTCATCACCACAAAGCCTAAAAGGCTTTGAAATATGGGTTACAGAGAATTTTCCAAGTGTTAATCAGGGCTGTGCCATTCCGTGATTCCAAACGAGGACACCGAGAATATGGCATGCAAGCCGAAGCACCAAAAGATTCCACTTCCTGAGAATCTTCGCATTCATTGCTTTTATTTTCTTTTTTAAAAAATCAAGTTTCTGTGGCTGCAAAGCTATTGGAAATGTGTATCCTTCGAAGAAGACAAAGTTCATTTGCTGAGAAAGCCATGCTTGAGATTTGTGTAGTACGTTCAAGATTTGCGTCCAGTAGCACTTTATTTTTTTTTGTTAGAATTTTATTTGAAAGAAAAAATACAAATAGCAATACAACGTGCATATAACCTCATACATAATACAGAATACTAAATTTAAGCTACAATAGAAAATAATATTTAGAATATGTGGTAACACAGCTAACTTATGGAATGTTTCTCTTTCCTTAATTACATATACCTAAATTTTCATCTCTATAATCTTTAATCAGCCATCTATTTTATATTTTATACTTAACATTTTTAAGCTCTCTATTTTGTAATTAATCTGTTTCCAGGGTATGAGCGTTCAGGAGTCAGAACTCCCTTTGTCAGATAATAACGAAGGGAACTCTGACTCTCGAAAGCTCGTACCTTGGAAATCTATTTGGTCTTTAACATGCTACTGGATCCAAATCTTACTCTTCCACTACAGACCAACACAGCTACCCATCTGAAACTATCTTCATAGTATATTCAGGTGTTCAGAACGCATATATTTTAATTCCTACAACTGCCCTGTAAGGTAGACCACTGTTCTGTCCCTGTCTTACAGAGGCTGTGATAGTGGTGAGTTCACCTGAGGCATTCGCTGCTGGGCCTTTGGCAATGGGGTTCTTTCAGGCACACTCATGATTAGGAGAATGTCCCTGATTGATTGATTGATTGATTGATTGATTGATTGATTGATTGATTGATTGATTGATTGATTGATTGATTGATTGATTGATTGATTGATTGATTGATTGATTGATTGATTGATTGATTGATTGATTGATTGAACTTGTAGTCCACTTTCCCCACGAATGGACTCAGAGCGGATGACATCAAAATTACATTTACATTAAAATTTGTTCATTTCAGCCATAATAAATAACTGTTCAGTCATATGCTGGATCATAGCAAAAGCCCATCCAGACCAGTATGCTGTCTCTCAGATGGGCCAAATGGATGCTTAATAACAATAATAATGACATTCGATTTATTTACCGCCCTTCAGGATGACTTAACACCCACTCAGAGCGGTTTACAAAGTATGCCATTATTATCCCAACAACAAAACACCCTGTGAGGTGGGTGGGGCTGAGAGAGCTCCAGAGAGCTGTGGCTAGCCCAACAGCTGGCTTCAAGTGGAGGAGTGGGGAGTCAAACCCGGCTCTCCAGATTAGAGTCCCGCGCTCTTAACCACTACACCAAACTGGCTTTTCCAAGAAGCCCTCAAGTAGAGTATGAAGACAGCATTCCTCCCCAGCAACCGGTATTCCAATTAGTCTGTCTGTTCTTCCAAGTAGTTCTGGGAGGCAATTCATGGCTCTCCTCTCCTCCCCACTTATCCTTACAACATCCCTGTAAAGTAGGCAGATGGAGAGTGGCTAAAGTTCTCCCTGCAAGATTGATGGCAAAATGGGGTTTGATCTTTGGTCTCCCATGCCTGAATCCAGTGGGTTAACCATTGCACCATGCTTGCTGTCTCACCTTCGGATGATCCACCTTGCCTTTTGCTTGCTTCCATTGTGAGTGATCCCTGTACCCAAAAGAGCAACACGAGACCCCAAGAATGGGTCTAACTAGAGGTTTTTCAGGTTTTAATGGCTGAACTGCAACTGATTCCCTCATTCTCCTCCTGTTTGGGCTCTTTTCATAAGGGGGAAACTCTGGCGAACACTTAACTCTGGTGAACACTTTGGGTCACCCCATTCTTGCTTGGGGTGGTAAATTGGCCACTCCATAGTCGATCTTAGCGTGCATAGCAAATTTGCTAAGACATGCTGACCTTAGATTGGGGCTAAGTTTGTCAGATCCAAGTTGGGAAATTCCTGGAGATTTTGGGGGGGGGGCGGAGCCTGAAGAGGTTTGGGAGTAGAGGGACCTCAGCAGGGTATAATGCCGTAAAGTTCACCCTCCAAAGCAGCCATTTTCTCCAGGGGAACTGATCCCTGTGGTCTGGAGATCAGTTGCAATTTCTGGAGATCTCGAGGTACTAACTGGAGGTTGGAAACTCAGGGCCAAGCTAGAAGTGACGCCTGACACAGGTTGGACACGTGTCAGCTTCCCTCAAGTTTGGATGGGAAATGTAGGCGTCCTGGTTTTACAGCTTGGCTCTCCATTACAGCTGCAAGACCAGGATGCCTACATTTCCCATCAAAACTTGAGGGAAGCTGACACATGTCCAACCTGTGTCAGGCGTCACTTCTAGCTTGGCTTTCAGTTGGGGCCCACTGTCTAATTACCTCTCCCCATCAGTAGATACTTCAGATTGGTTAGCCAGATTTTTTGGATTGCCCCCTTCATATCAACAGGGCTTTGCCACTGGATTGTGGCATTTCTTATCCCCACTGACTTCTGTCACCTTCTTGTGGTGGGTTCAGTCCGTTAACACAACCTTGTTTTCACCCATGGGATGTTTTCCAAGTCCAGCGAAATGTGCATTTCTGATTCACCACATTTCTAGAATCGTCAGACAGACGGTATGTTTTGGTTCAGCTACTTAGCAGTGACTCACCTGGAGCCAGAGAGGTTGTGTAGCCTGCCTCCGTGCCATAAATGAGAAGACATCGACAGAGGGCACCACCACTGATTAAAAACCCACATTTTTGAATCTGAGATCAGTGTATTAATTACACTGATTAATGATTAAGTATCTCTATTCTGAAATCCCTGCCAGTGTTATTGCAGTATTACTGCCCCTTTTGAGAGAGAGAGAGAGAGAGAGAGAGATGTAGGGTGTGAAGTCTACCAGCCTGCTGTTCACAGGGGTCTATATTTTATTTATTTATTTAATTATTGCATTTCTACACCACCCTCTCCATCAGATGGGCTCAGGGCAGTGTAACAGCATACAATTTGTAACATGCAGTTTAAAAACAATAAAAAAACATTATAAATAAACATTAAAACATATGCAATACAATTTCTCAATTGGCGGATATAAATATTAAAATACAGCATTTTAGGTGCAGGGCTTGGCTCTTACATAATGACCTGCATCACACTTTATGAGCTCCTGCATGGGTGGTGGATGGTCTTCAGTGGTATGGCCGGTGAGAGGACAGCGTAGCCCCCATCAAGTGCCTGGCGGAACATCCATCTTGCAGGCCTGGAGGAAAGATAACAAATCCCTCTGTGCTCTAGTTTCCTCAGACAGAGAGTTCCACCAAGTCAGAGCCAGGACCGAAAAGGCCCTGGCTCTGGTAGAGGCCAGACAGACCTCCCTGGGGCCAGGGACCATCAGCAACTGCTTATTGGCTGATCGAAGTCACCTCTGGGGAACATATGGGGAGAGGCGGTCCCAAAGGTATGCTGGGCCCAGTTCGCATAGGGCTTTGTAGGTCAACACCAGAACCTTGAACCGGACCCGGTACTCAACTGGTAACCAGTGCAGCTGATGGAGGATGGGTGTTATATGTGCCATGAGATCCTCTGGGCTACTTAACCCTGATCAAGCCACCATCAAGCATCATTTAAAATGGATTTCCCACCCTTTGGGTGTTTTTCTACTACTTCTTCACCAGGGATTATAATTGCATTTCCATTGCAGAGGTTATGAGGCCACAGACAGCTCTAAAGTTGAGAAGGGGCTGTGGCTCAGTGGAACAACCTGTACTTTGCATGAAGAAGGTCCCAGGTTCAGTCCTGGGCATCTCCAGTTTAAAGAGAGCAATCAGTAGACAATGTGAAAGACCTCCACCTGAGACACTGGAAAGCCACTGTCAAAACTTATCTTTATGGTCTGACTGCATACAAGGCAGCTCAACGTGTTTGTGTTAGCATGTATCGTGCTCATTGCAAGAGAGTTCAGGTCATGTGCTACTTAGATTTTCTGATTATTATGAGAAGAGTTCTTGCGCAGCTTGGCAAAGGAGTAGAGCTATCATACAAAGAGGTTCCTATGCTATTTGACCAGTGGTCTGATTGAATACAAGGCAGTGTAATGTGTGTGTGTTCCCATGTACTGTGCGCATTGCAAGAGAGCTCAGATCATGTGTTACTAAGATTTTCTTATTGTTATTGTTATTAATGTCATTTATAGTCCGCCTTTCTCACTGAGACTCAAGACGGATTACACAGTGTGAGATTAGTACAGTCAATTTCAAGGATTTCCATAAACAATGCCACAGGATAAGTTTACAAAGACATAGCGTTAGCAAGAATCCAATACAGAGTTGAAGAAATGCTGAAACAGAACATAAGCAAGCCATTCTAGGGCTGACATTAGACAACATGAAGCACGGGTAGTACATAGAAGCACCTATTTAAAACAACAGATAGTATGTAAGGCAACAGAGTGGTGGAGTCTGTGGTCCTTAACACTTTAGCAAAGCATCTGAGAGCCCCTCCCTACAATACAAAAGCCTTTTTGAATTATTATAAGAGTCCTCGTGCAGCTTTGCAAAGCAGCTGAGCTCTCATGCGTAGAGGTTCCTTCGGCAGTAGATTCTGATTCCTCAAGCAAAGAGGCTGACAGCCTGGCCCCTGGGGCTGACGGGCATTATCCCTTCCTTCCGAGTGGCCTGCAGTTGGATGGGGTTGGCAGGGTCAGTTATGCAGATTTGTGCCATCCTCTATCTGTAGAACTCCCCTCTGAGCAGCTATCCGAGACATCTGGGGGCCTGACAGAAGCAACTTGAGCAGAGGCAGGAGACCGGCTTTCGTTGCAGAGAAGGAGACCTGCCTTAAAATTGGGAGTCTTTTGCCTGGGGCTGGCGAGCCTGCATACATCTCACCCCGGCCAGCCTCTGCTTCTTGGACAATTTCCTCCGGCGTAATTGCATTTGGGCCCAGGATTCTTCCTGCAGACCTTGGCGCGCACAGCGCTTGAGCCAGTGTTATTAGTTTACACAATAAATGAAGCCCATTAGAAGCGGATAATCAGCTCTCCAAGAAGGCCACCTCTCTCCTTATCTGAGGAGGATATGTTAAGGCTCGGGAGTTATTAATCATCTTTCTCCTGGCAGATAGCTGGAGATGAAGAGCTGCATTTAGCTTCTTTCTTCCTCATTCTTTTGCATAATAGTAAAGGGTCCAGTCGCAACTTTAAGATCAACCAGCCCAATCTGCTGTTCATGAACAAGCTGTTTGAGAGGCCCCATTCTAAACGAAGAGGTGGTCATTGCATGCCTCGTTCATTGTTGTTCGTCAGGCCAAACAGTCTGGCACCTGCAATCAATTCCCTTGGCAACTTAGGCAGGGATTGTCTGAACTCTGTCTGAACTCCTGCTGTTGCCCTAGAAACCCCAATCTAAGCCCAATTTAGCTTGATAGGCAGGTCTTCCTTTCAAGTGTGCAGCTCCAAATTTGTTACAAGGAAGCAAAGATCAGGGGGGAGGGGGGCTCCCAGCTCTGGCTTAGTTTGCAGACAGCAGAGAGGGAGAGAGCTGCTGTTGGCATTTTGAGAGAGAGACAGGGAGAGTGCATTGGAGCTTGAATTTTCTTTGTGTGTGGTGGGATAGGGATCTACCTCTTCAGGTTCCAGGGTTGCTGCCAGGCTCCTGGCCAAGCTATTATTTATTACTGGTACCTTTCCTGCTGCCTGCTCAGGTAAGGTTTCTGGGAGTGGTACGGTAGGGATCTACCCCCTTCAGGTTCCAGGGCTGCTACCAGGCTTTGGGGCCAAGTTATTATTTATTATTGGTACATTTCCTGCTGCCTGCTCAGGTAGGATTTCTGAAAGTGGTGTGGTAGGGATCTTGATGGCTGGAGGAGAGCCTGCTGGCCCCCACAAACAACAAACAACGAAGATGTTCGTGAATAGGTCATGTTCATCAATGTTCATTGTTCGTTGTTCATGGATGGCAATGAACAACGAACACCATGTTGGTGTTTTTTTCTGTTTGTGCCCATGTCTATTTATAACAGCAGTAAGATGCCCAACAGTGGGACCATGAGCTCTGGATGGGGCTTTCCTTGAGGGGTATTCTTGGAGGCGTGAACCTTTCATTATGTACGTATGTGCCATCAAGTTGCAGCCAACTTGGAGACCCCCCCCCCAATGAGGGGCTGTCAAGGGAAGTGAGGTGCAGAAGGGGTTTGCCATTGGCTTCCTCTGCAGAATTTTCCTTGGCAGTCCCCCACCAAAGTACTGACCCTGCTTAGTTTCTGAGATCTGATGAGATTGTACTTTATCATATCATTCCACTTCCCAGCCTTTTGTTGGCATGTATATATTAGCAAAAGACCCATTGGCGCGAATGCACTTGACCTTTAAGACTTCTTGAGTGACTTCCTTGTCTCTCTCAATGTTAGCAGCATCTCTTTGGTTAGCTGGTTGGGCCTTCAGCTTGCAAGGTCCTGTGGGACCTCTGTGAGCTTGATGCAGGCCTAGTTGTCACAGTGCCTCTGGCTGCTGTTGGCTCAGCTGCTCTGATGTCCCACTAGGCCTTGGGCCCAGAGAGGTGACCTGCTTAGGGGAGATGGAGAAGCCGTTTTGATTCTGAATCCCGTGGGAAACTTTGGCTGGGATTAAACAGCGCCGGTCTGGACTTGCTTCCTGAGTTTTGAATGATAGGAGCTGAGCGGCCTCTGAGCCTCCTCCCGGAAACAGACAGCTTTTGCTTATGAGATACAATTGTCATAAGCATGCCGAGCGCGGAGGGTGAGCCGGGAGCTGAGGGCATCCTCTTTACAATGCCACTGTAACATGAAAAAGCAGACCTCCGTATTATTTTATAAAAATGAAAGACAGGAATTCCTTTCTCGCCTTGTGCTGGCTTCCATAAACTTGATTCTGACATCTGTAATAAAACCTGGATGTGTTATATCGTTCAATAAAAAGCCATTCCCACCAGCAGCTCGGGCCGTTGAGAGTTGAGGTCATGGCAAAAATAATAAAAAGAATACTCCTTTCTCTCTCCCTCCCTCCCTCCTGCCATGTTTGAGTTGGATTCTTCCTCTCTACATTCTCCTGTACCCTCTGCCCTCAACACAAAGTGGTTTTGTAGATCTTTTAGAAAGAAGGCAGCCTTGTAGCTACTCCGAAGACCTCTTCCAGTTGTTTCAGGAGAAGGGACAAACTTATTTACTGGGAACACTCCTTGAGTTGAATCTAGACTAAATCTTCATTTTCTACTGATCCCCCCTTCTTGTTGTAGACCCTCTCCCCATCTGGTTGTGCCGTTCCTGAATTTCACATATCCCCCAAGAACAGCATTTCATAGAGATCAGTGGGAGGGGGAAGGTAGGAAAGCTCTATTTGTCCATTAGAAAATTTATGCTACGTCCACCCCTTGTTTTTAGCATCCTATCCCTTGTAAATCACTGTTGCAGCTTTATCCCCCTCTTTCCATTTTATAGACGATTAAAACAACGAGAGAGAAAGAAACTCAATGGCTCTCTGCCTGGTGTCTCTAGATTAGAAATTTGATAACGGTGGTGGATGTTTGTGGTCTGTTTCTGATGTTAATGCCCTGGCGTGAGCACTGAGGCTCCGTGTAACATGGATCCTGCCATTGCCAAAGTAAATTTTGAACAATTGATATTTTTTCTGCAAGGGTTTTTGAGCATGTTTATAACCAAAATAACCAATGCTCTTCTGGCTTTTAAGCAGTAGAAGACGGGTGGTTGCAGCTTAAGTGCATGAGTTGTAGAGAGAGTGGTGGATAGCCCTCAAAAATGTGTAATCGGACAGCAGTCCTTGCTATGGATCCAAGCCTTGGAAGGTGTATTGGAGACCATCTAGTCCAACCTGTGCTCAGTGCAGGAAATCTGAAGCTAGAACATTCCTGACTGATGGCTGTCCAACTTGTGCTCAAAGATTTCCAGTGAAGGAGAACCTTCTCTCACTTCATAGTTCATTGACTCCATTGTCAAAGTGCCCAATTCAGACTGAGCCTGAGGTGTAAGTGGGGGCTTTGGCCTTCCATTAAGTTGAAAAACTTACGGATAATGATGCCTGTATTTGAATTTCTCCAACAGTGGATCTGCAAGAATATTTCAGGTCGGGGGGAGGCTGAGGCCCCTTCTCCACACATCTTATGGACCTGATCTGATCTGCACACACACACACGTGTGTGCATGTACGCACACGCACACGCACACACACACACACACACATATATATACCGGGTGCTGGAGAAACAGAACTCCCAGCACACATGACCCAGTCAAGGATGAACATGTTAATTTCATTGTTATGGATATCGTTTTCCCAACTCCTTTCTTCTGTACATTGGGAGATACTTCCTCATGGAAAGAACAATTTGGCAACAGAATGGTGGAAGAGGAGAGTACTTTCCCGGTGGAGGTCTTCAAGCAGAGACTCAACAACCATCTTTTGGGGATGTTATCATTTTGGATTTACTGCAGGGAACAGGAGGTTGGACTAGATGTCCTCTAGCACACTTCCGTTCTCGTTTTTGCCCTCTTCCTTTGCAGTCCTGAGATGAGTGCATATCAGTGCCTTGTGTGGCAACTGAGGTTTGTGTTCAGGTTCTAGAGATGGAAGCACAGTCTTGGCATGCTTAAGATATTGGCTGGAACACTCTGGCATTGTGGTTCAGAGAGGATCTCTGAACCTCAGACAGCTGATTTGGGAGCTAGATCCACCCAGACAAGCAGAAGCTTGTCTGAGTAGACAGTCCTGGGGCTACATTGACCAGTGGTCTAATACAGGCTAAGACAGCTTGACCAATTCTCTTAGAGCAACCTTTTTTGAATCTGTGGGGAGGGACCTTTGGAATTCTGAGACAAGGTTAGAAAAGAGTCCGTTAGAAAATAGTCCACCTTTAAGACTAACCAACTTTGCTGTAGCATAAGCTTTCAAGAACCACAATGCATCTGGTGAAGAGAACTGTTGTTCTCGAAAGCTGATGCTACAGTAAAGTTAGTTAGCCTTAAAGGTGCTACTGGACTCTTTTCTATTTTGCTACTACATACTAACACCTCTAACTCTTCTGGATCTGAGACAAGGTTGTGGGCTCAGTCACAAAATGGACACCACGGGAGGCAGAAGAACACACACACACACAGAAAGTCCAAGTAGAGGGGTAGTTTTAAAAATGCATTGGGGAAGAGGACAAAAAACCAATAATGTGGTGACAGCTGCCACCAAAACAACCTTATTTTATTCTACACGGCCAATCAAATCTTCAATGGACAATCTGAAACCAAGCTGCAGAAAATCCCCATGTGAAAACACTTGGTAGGCTCCAGATAAGGTGTTAGCAGGCCCCATGGTGCCCACTGGCACCATGTTGGGGACCCCTTGACTTAGAGATTCTGTTTCCTATGGATAAACGTTGCTTTATCATCTCTGGGGCAATACTGTTTTTGCCTCTGCTTAATGCACAGTTACACTTGCCAGCTAACTCCGGTGGAATTCAGTTGCTTCTATTTGATGCTTTGTACCTGAATTCTCTCCCCCCCCCCACCTTCAGTTCCAAAGCCTAGTTACATTCCTTGCCACATTTCAGGCGCTGGCTCAGATCAAAGCGCTTTCAGGATCAAATAGCCTGCCGAACGCAATTCTTGCGGTTCCAACAACATCTTGCCTTGACAGAAACGCGTTTCCCGGCTGCAGATTCCAGAGCCCATTGGGCTGTGTTCAGGGGATGCTTTTGATTTCCCCAGGAACCCCCCCCTTTTTTTTTCTTCTCTTGGTTCGGTTCCTCCCCCCTGCCCATGCAAAAATTTTTAAAAAGACAGAATATGTTCTTGCTGGAGAAGGAGATAAAGACATGTGAGGAATAAGTTACAGCTCAGTGGCTTTGTAGTAGGGTTGTTATGGGATGGGGAACTTCTTTTTCTGAAATTCACTTTTTTAGATATAACTATCAATTCCTTTTCTTCTCTTTTTTTCTTTTTTAAAACCAGGGTTTCTCTTTTGTATCAACAACATCAACAGTGTGCTTATATACTACACTTCTGGACAGATTAGTGGCCATTCAAAGCAGTGAAAAAGGCCAGTGTTATTATGATCCCCCATAAGGCATCTGGGACTGAGAGAAGAGGCTTGCTCAAGGCGGCCACCTGCAGAGCTCCTGGCCATAGTGGGAGTCGAACCGGCAGAGTGCTCATGCACAACCCTACCACTTAACCATTATGCTACAATAGCTCTTGTAATAGCTGCACTTATACACTGCCCTTCTGGGCAGATTAGTGCCCACTCAGAGTGATGAGCAAAGTCAGTGTTGTTATTCTACCCACAATACAGCTGGGGAGCTGGGCTGGGAGGATTGGCTTCCCCAAAGCCACTAGCAGAGCTCATGGCAGTAATGGGAGTTGAACCAGCAGAAAGCCGATTCACAGCCCAACCACTTAGCCACTATGTCACAGCAACTAGTGCTCGTGACAGAGTGTGTCAGGAATGACTCTACAACGGTTGTGGATGGGTCCTTGTACAAGTCAGATGTGGATGGAAAGTTTTGGCAAATGGCAGCCTCAGTTGCCGTCTTCTCTCAAAGGCTGTCACCACAATGTACTTCTCTGTGGAAATGCTTCCACTGCAAAAACACAGCCTTGATTTGTCTCTGTTCAGCCCTGAAGCTCTGTGGGGTATCTCGGGCTCTCATATGTTTTCAGCCTCACCCACCTCACAGGGTTCTCATGAATGTGAAATGGAGGAGAGGAGTCTGTTGTTAAGCTACGCTGAGGTCCGTTGAGAAAGGATGAAATAAAAAGGCGATGAAAATATATGAAGAACATTCCGGTCCCACATTTCCACTTTCTGTTCAAGGCTTGTTATGAAGAACAGTAGACTGTAATTATTTAGTTACTACATTTTTATTCTACCTTTCCCTCATGGAGGCAAGTACTACATGGTTCTTCTCTCTGATTTGTCCTCTGTAAAGTGTACACTGTTCTGATGTTGATGATGGTGATGGTGATGGTGTTGATGTTGATGTTGATGATGATGATGTTGATGTAGTTAATGATGATGATGGTGACGGTGATGTAGTTAATGTTGTTGATGATGGTAACGGTGATGTTGATGTAGTTGATGTTGATAATGTTGGTGTAGATGATGGTGGTGATGTTGATGATGGTGATGTTGATGATGGTGATGTTGATGTAGTTAATGTTGATGATGATGGTGACGGTGATGTAGTTAATGTTGATGATGATGGTGATGGTGATGTTGATGTAGTTGATGTTGATGGTGATGATGTTGGTGTAGATGATGATGGTGATGATGTTTATGTAGTTGATCTTGATGATGTTGGTGTAGTTGATGTTGATGATGACAGTGATGGTGATGTTGTTGATGTTGATGATGGTGATGTAGTTGATGTTGTTGATGATGGTGATGGTAATGTAGTTGATGATGTTGTTGATGATCATAAATGTTGGATCTTACAGATCTGTTTGACTAGCAGTAGCACTTTCCTTCACTTTGCAGCAGAGGAAAACAGCACCACTAACAAATCAAATATGCGGGATCCAGTTTGATATTTTAAACATGGATGTTCATAGAATATTTACAATGCAAAAAAAAAGCATTGATTTTCACAATATGTTTTAGGTAATCCTGAATTTCCTTAGGAATTCCTCTGTCAGCAATGCAAGATTTGAGTCCACTGACATCTTAGAGACCTCCTAAAACTCTAGTGTCTGGGATCCGCAACCCAGCCTCCAGCCGCAAGCCCTGACATCTAGAAGATAATCAGTCTCGGTGGACAACTTTCTAAACTTCAACTTGACCATTACTCCCCTTCTCCCTCCTACAATGCGCAGATGCCAAGTGTGTTACGGGGGGAGGGGGTAGGTGTGCTTCCCATTCTCACATAACCCAAGAGTACAGCCCTCAAACATTCTACACATGGGAACAGATGCACATATCTAGTTGTAATGCACATGCAATTCAATCCTATGCAAAACAGCAAGATTCAAGTCAAGTGACGCCTTCAAGACCAACTCATTTTTCAATGTACAAGTTTTCGAGAGTCAAAGCTGCCTTCCTCAGATCTGAGACCTTTGACTCGGAAAAGCTTATATCCTGAAAATTATGGAGTTTGTCATGTTCAGTAAAACTTAAGATTTGAGGACCATTCATGTAAAGATTATGTACAGCATAGACTTAACAAGGAAGTCCTGGCTGAGCCAAGTAGTGACAGATCCTGTATCAGAAGCAGAGAACCTTTGCAACGGGGAGAACCGTGTTTGGGTTAAAGAGTTCTTCATTCAAAATACATTATAATAATAACATTAATGATAACATTTGATTTAAATACTGCTCTTCAGGACAACTTAACATCCGCTTAGAGCAGTTTGCAAAGTATGTTATTATTATCCCCACAACAATCACCCTGTGAGATGGGTGAGGCTGAGAGAGCTTTGAAAGAGCTGTGACTGAAGCCAGTGGAGGAGCAGGGAATCAAACCTGGCTCTCCAGATTAGATTCCTGCTGCTCTTAACCACTAGATCAAACTGTCTCTCCTGCACCAAACTGTCTTTCCAATAATTGGCTTAGTATTGTCGAAGGCTTTCACGGCCGGAGAACGATGGTTGACATCGTTCAACATCTTTTCCACACTGTGACACTGAGAGATCTCTGTCTTTTGGTGCTACGCCTCTGAAGATGCCAGCCACAGCTGCTGGTGAAACGTCAGGAACTACAATGCCAAGACCACGGCAATAGAGCCTGGAAAACCCACAACAACCAATTGGCTTAGCTTTAATAGTCTTTACTTACAAGGTTTCTTTAGAATGCTGTTCATGTTTTTGCAAAATTTGAACTTTTGAAATTGAGAGAGGCTTAAGCAATAGAAAAATTAGCAGAGAACATGCCTGGGGGAGAGAAGTGGGGCTCCATGAGGAAAGAAGTCAAGGATTGGATCGTGTATTCTATTGCAGATAAATGGGGCCTCCGTTCCCAAATGTGCCCCCCCCCAACCATGCACAGTTCTTTAAACAACTGGGGCACTGTCCCCTTTATAGTTTATAGAGAGCGGCTGTAGCAGAGTGGTTAAGTGGTTAGGCTGTGAATCAGCACTCTACTGGTTCAAATCCCACTACTGCCATGAGCTCAGTAGGTGGCCTTGGGTGGGCCACTCCTCTCAGCCCCAGCTCCCCAGCTGTATTGTGGGGATAATATAACACTAGCTTGTTCACCACTCTGGGTGAGGCACTGATCTGTCTAGAAGAACGGTATAGAAGTGTCGTTATTATTATTTATTATTAGTTTAAAGCAGGACCCCCAAACATTTTAGTCCATGGAGACCTTTGGAATTTTGACATGGTGGTGAGTGCAAACACAAAATGACCATCAGAGGACATAGAAACAACCACAAAGTGGTCGCTGCAAAAAGGCAGAAACACGTACACGCTCAAACAAAGGGAGCTCAAATGGAGGGAACATGATCAGTAGTTTTTAAAAACACTCTGGGTAAGACGAGTGAGAGAAAGAATAAAAACAGCACTGCCCCAGGGCAGCTGCCACCAAAACATTATTTTAATCTGCAGAGCCAATCAGATTGCCAATGGCTGAACAAAAGCCTATCTGTTTTTTCTAAAAACACTGGTTGGCATCATGGTGCCCGTGGGCGCCAGGTTGGGGACCCCTGGTTTAAAGGAGAAAGGAGGGGGAAAAAGGACAGATGATATGCAAAAGGAAAAGAATTCTCCTTTATCCTGAACAACATCAAATTCCTGTTCACTCTCTACTCACCGTTCCTCTTGTTCTCCTTATTAGATTGCTCGAATACTAGATTCTTACTTGCTAACTTCCCCTTCAAGTATCTCATTTTTTCATTGCTGTTCACTTCATGCTGCGTTTTTTCCCAATGTTTTTGCCTCTGCCACGTTGAGTGTTCTGCCAAACAACTGGGGCATGTGGCGGGGGAATATTAAGTGGATATTCTAGGCCCTGGATTTGGTTCATGGGCTGGGGAAAATCTATCATGTCTGCAAAGCACAGCCACAGGAGGGTACTTTCTAGGGTATATTGCAAGTTCCCACAGTGGGATATTGTGGGCTGAGCACATTCCAGAAAACAAGTAAGTTTTAGTCTTTGGCATCTCCATCTGGAAGGATCTTGGGTTATGAAGCAAACTCTGAAGAAGAACTCGAATAGATCCTACCAGTTTGACCAGACAGTACCAGACTGAATAGATCCAAGGTCTGATGCTATATAAGGCAGTTATATTTGCAAGTTATTAACTCCTGTTAAGTTGGATACCTTTTCCCTCTGTGGATGTACCTGCTATTTCAGAGGGGCAATTCAACATTTTCCTTCCCTACATCTTCAATGATTGAAATACCTCTCCAGTGGTTTTTCAAACAGCTGCATGAAACTGTTAATTAATTAGCATTAACAAGAAGAAAAAATGTGAGCCTAGCTTCTCAACCCTGCTATTTTGGCCCCCAAAACCTTCCTTTTCATTACACTTCTTCTTTGTGCAAATTGGACCCACGTCCACACCTTTTTCTGTGACCTCCCACCGGGGATGGGTGCAGGTTTTTCAATCCATTCATTTGCTAATCAGTGCTTTGCATTGTGCATAAGCACATGAATTACTTTTATGTACATTATGTGGATGAATATCATATTAATTGTGTACAAAATCCATGCTACATGTGTATGCTACAAACATATCTGTAAACCCAGCGATGAAAAATGGGGAGTTGAAAAAACCCACTAAACAAGTATAGAAAGGAGCAAAATAGGAGACATTTGCTAATTTTTAATAACATGACTATTTTTTTACATAACGGAGAAAAAATACAGGATCATATGGAATATATTGTTAGGGAAAGGGACTCGTGTCCTTTAAGTTCTACTGACACCTGTGGATACTTTTTTTCACCTCTCGTTGCCTATTTTCATTTTCTTTTTTCTTTTGTCCTCAAAACCTTCATTCTATTTTTGAGTAGGAGGCTGGAGAAGGAAATAAACTTTACTGGAGATCAAATCTCATTTTTTTGCATTATGAGCACACTCGCCTTTTCTTGTCACGAGAATATAAGGCAGGGACAGTCGCAAATTATGATAAAAATAATTAAAATAATTGTGCGTTGGTGCCCTTGGCTCAAGGAGGACAAACTGTTACTGGGGAATAAATTGGATAAGTGGAATGAATCTTGCAAATTCATTTAATGTTAGCAAAGGGGTGGGGTGAGAGCTGGAAATCAAGGACACCTTGGATCAACCCCGGGCCACTTAGCTTGAGTTGTCGATTTCTATCCCGCGCTATTCTTAAGGCTGAGCAAGAGTTACTTCTCCCCTTTCGTTCTCATTGCAGTTTGCAGCTGTTATAAGAGACTAGAATGGGATCCTTGTAGAAATCTCCCCGTGCCCCAGACTTGTCTTGTACAAGGATAAGTGAATGTTCTCTATTTCATTTTGCTTTTATAGTGCTTAAGCAGTTGGGCTGCGAATCAGGACTCTGCTGGTTTGAATTCTATGACTGCCATGAGCTCAGCAGGTGACCTTGGCTAAGCGACTCCTCTCAGCCCTAGCTCCTCAGTTATGTTGTGCAACACTGACTTTGTTCACTTCCCTGAATGGGACACTAATCTGTCTAGAAGAGTGCCATATAAGCACCATTACTACAAGAGCTGCTGTAGCATAATGGTTAAGTGGCTGTCCTGTGAATTAGCACTCTGCTGGTTCAAATCCCACTACAACCATGATTTCTGTAGGTGGCATTGGGTAAGCCACTCCTTTCAGCCCTACCACCCAAATGCATTTTGGAAATAACAATAACACTGACTATGTTCACCGCTCTGAGTGGGGCATTAATCTCTCTAGAAGAACAGATTATAAGTGCATTTGTTATTGTTATTGTTATTGTTATTATTATTATTATTGTGTCTAGATGGGCAGTATATAAACACACTGTTGTTGCTGTTATTATTCTGATATTATTCTATATCTGCAATTTCAGTTTTCTGCTTGTTAGTGGTTTGGATTTTTGTTTTGTGTTATGCAATGTCGAATGGTTTTTATATTCAATTTATATATACAATATACAGCATTTATATGCATAATCCTGATTTATTGGTGCTCAGATAACAGTGAAGTATGTCAGCAGAAGTAGTCAGTAGCTTCATTAGTCTAAAGCAAAATCTGAAGTCATGTGATACCTCTCGTTAAGATCAACCCAAACGACACAAAGTGTGCAAACTTTCAAGCTTTCTAAAACATCCCAGATGTTGAAAAAGGGAAGAGGGGAAAGAAGTTTCAGGCTATGCCTGCATCTGTTATAAAAATGAAATGATTGAAATAAGAGCTCTCTTTACAAGAAAAAAATGGATGGGAGGAAATAGTCGAGTTCGATTCACATGAGGAAATGACAACGTCAAAATGGATCCTTGGGATTAAAATGGCAGCTGGCAACAAATTCCAAACTCCCCTAGTCTTGTAGAACGCACTGGGGCTGTCAGGAACATTAAAGTTGTGGCATTCTTTCCCAGTGGATGCATATGAGGAAGTTATACACACCAAATTCAGTTCGTGCAGACAGACTTGGCTACTTTATTGGAAGACTTCATCTTGGAGAAAAAAGCTGAGGATTTTTAAAAAATGCCATTTCTACAGATGTGGTGCCCTGACCTGGATAGCCCAGGTGAGCCTGATCTCAGAAGCTAAACAGGATCAGTCTTAGGGCCAAGCTACAAGTGACGAATGACACTTGAATGCCAAGTGAACAGACTCACATGTATTCCTCTCTGTGTACCTGCAAGTGGAGCGCAAGTGAACAGGGAGGAATACACGTGTTCACTTGCCGTTCAAGTGTCATTCGTCAATTTTAGCTTGGCCCTTAGTTAGTGATTAGATGGGAGACCTCCACTGAAGACCAGGGTTGCAGAAGCAAGCAATGGCAAACTACCTCTGTTAATCACTTGCCATGAAAACCCTACCAGGGGTCACCATAAGTCAGCTATGACTTGAGGGCACTTTCTACCACACAAATGTGGTATGTGGTGTAGTAGTAGACTGTTGGACCAGGATCTGGGAGATTTAAGTTCAAATATTCACTTTGCCCTGGAAGCTTGATGGACCACACACTCTCGGCCTAACCTGGGTTGTTGCAAAGATAAAATGGAGGAGAGGAGAGCCACTTTGAGTTCTCATTGGGAAGAAAAGTGGGGTATAAATGGAGCAAATAAGATAAATAAAAATGAAATATCCCATGATACCACCCCCCATTGCGAAGTCACAGAAGTCAGCTTTCCAAGTTGTCCAAACTTTTGCTTCATATGTTTTCAAACGTGTATCTCTGGTCTCTTGATCCAAAGGTAATGAAATATGTAGCAACAGATGCTTACCTGAGGCAAAACTGCCACAAATCTCAGACCCACTGACACCAACCAAATTCTTAGCATCTGGATTTCTTTCAAGCAGCTGTTTTTTTACTGACCTGAAGTCAACTCTCATCTCTGTCTCAGCCATGGCTTATCTTTATTTTAGAAAGTGACTGGCAGTGGCTAGAGTTTCAGTGCCGAACCAAATGCGGTTGAGTCCTTCATGGTGGAAGCTTTGTTGAGTATGATCCATGCTTGTGCTGTTTGTCAACACAGGTACAGCGATACACATTTGGTGATAGCCCCCTCTTTCGTGGCGAATGAAGGGTATATGCAGGAGAAAGCGTGTGAAAGATACCACAGGGATGCCAGCTATACCATCAAGACTAGAGGCCTGTTGTGGTGATTTCTGTGTTAGATGGAATTGATTTTTGGAATTCTGGGGCTGAGAAATTAAGGTGGCAAAATAGGGCTTTGCCAGAGAGGGCAAGTGAAGACCTCTGTCTCTTGGGGAAAACATGGTGAAATTGTCAAAGCTGAAATGACCTGAGAATCTCTGGATTGAATAGCATAGAGTAGCAGGTGGTAATAACAATAAGAAAAACGTTCAATTTACATACCAGTGTGATGGACTCAGCTTCAGATGCTGAGGTTTCCAGAAAGTAAGAGAATGATTGACATGCCCCCCCCCCAGATGTGGCTAGCCTGAAATAGCAGTTGGGGATGGAATGTAGGGGAAGCTGGCAGTTGGAGTTGGAGGAAAAACAAGGGAGTGGAAGGGAGTTGGAGCCTGGCTTTAGACCAGAGAGTGTCAGCCAGAGAGTCCTCTGTGAGAGGAAATAATGTTTGTGAAGCACTAGGACTAAAGTGGGGAAAACCAGCACTAACTCCTGCTTAGGCTTAAGATATCTGGGTCTTATAGAGGGCCAAGGAAGTGGGTAGAAAGGAGTCTCCCCTTCAGTGCCAGGAACAGGGTTATAGCTCATAACTATAACGCCTGCCCAGTATCTAGCAAGGGTTTGTCTCAGTGGAGCACCCTCAAGTCTGGAGAGGAGGGAAAGTTGTGCTGTGTTTGAGTATATAAAGTGTAACATCTGTGACGCAGTGCCAACTTCTGAAAGAAGCTAGCAACCTAGTGTTAAACCAAGTGTTTTGTGCCTCACACCAGTGAAGTTCCTGTACAAAAACCTTTCTGTTTTTTTCAGTTCAAACACCTGCCTACCTGCCTTTTGACTTTAACCTACTGTAAATAAACCTTCTGTTACGTTTTGAACCTCCCCAAGCCTTGTGTGCCACTTTCTGCTAAAGGGAAGCGCAAACCCCTGATCTGTCCCCTACTAAGACTTGGCTGGGTAACCATTTTTAATACTCCTCAAGGGTGGGACAAGAAGGAAAGTTGAGGCTTAACATCAACCACGATACCAGAGGCATCCCAGCCCAGTATACAGCTTCATAGGCTTAAAGAGGAGAAGTTTTACCTCAGGGTAGGGGAAGGCCAGCCTAAGCCTGAGTTGGACGGGGGTTTGTGGCAACCGGCCTTCAGGATGACGTAATGCCCACTGAGAGCAGCTTACAAAGTATGTTGTTATTGTATTGTCGAAGGCTTTCGCAGCCGGAGAATGATGGTTGTTGTGGGTTTTCCGGGCTGTATTGCCGTGGTCTTGGCATTGTAGTTCCTGATCAATCCATATGCAAAAGAACCTCCTCAGGATACAGTGAAGCCTCCCACCATTAGCATTCCACACCCTAGGAAACTCTTACAGGATGACTCAGCTCAACCCCACCCCTCCTGAGTAGATACAAATGACCTACATCTTTTCCACACTGTGACACTGAGAGATCTCTGTCTTTTGGTGCTACACCTCTGAAGATGCCAGCCACAGCTGCTGGCGAAACATCAGGAACTACAATGCCAAGACCATGGCAATACAGCCCGGAAAACCCCCAACAACTATATGTTGTTATTATTCCCACAACAATCCCCCTGTGAGGTAGGTGGGGCTGAGAGAGGTCCTAGAAGCTGTGACTGACCCAAGGTCACCCAGCTGGCTTCAAGTGGAGGAGTGGGGAATCAAACTCGATTCTCCAGATTAGAGACCCGCGCTCTTAACCACTACACCAAACTGGCTCTCTCCGGTAGTGTTGGATGGGTGCAAAGTATGAGAGTAGTCAATAACAACAATAACAACAACAACATTTGATTTATATACCACCCTTCAGGACAATTTAACACCCACTCAGAGCGGTTTACAAAGTATGTTATTATTATCCCCACAACAAAACACCCTGTGAGGCGGGTGACACTCTGTGAGATGAGTTCAAGTAAGTCATGAGAAACTATAGGCAAGACTTAAATCAGTTGGTAGTTAATAATATTTAACATTTTTTCTAATGCTTTCTAATATCAAAACAAGGTTATCTATAAATTAGAGAACCAGGGGCTGGGGCATTGAACTGTGATCTGGAAGACCTAGGTTCTTCCATTCAGCCATGGACCTATCTGGGTGATCACAGGTGTCTGTCTCTTTCTGTCAGCCAAGCATAATTTATTATGAGGATAAAATGAGGAACAGCCACGTATGGGGTGTCCTGAATTCTTTAGGGAAAGAGCAAGATACAAATGTACTCAATCACCAGTCCATGCCCAAATTGTTATTTTGAAATAAGGTGAAGCTGAGTTTGCATAAGATTTTAGTGTGTTCTTGCTTGGAGCAGGGGAGATTTGAACCATGGTTTTCCTGTTTGAAGATCCAGAAACAGAAGGATGTCTTTCTGGGGACCAAGATCAAGATAATCCAGACTATGGTATTCACCATTACTAGGCACGGATGTGAAAGTTGGACACTAAAGAAAGCTGTTAGGAAGAAAATTGATTCATTTGAAATGTGGTGCCGGGGGAGAGTTCTGCAAATACCATGGATGGTCAAAAAGATAAATAAGCGGGTTCTAGATCAAATCAAGCCTGAATTCTCCCTAAAAGCTAAAGTGACAAGACTCAGAGCCAAGCTACAAGTGACGAATGACACTTGAACGGCAAGTGTATTCCTCCCTGTTCACTTGCCCTCCACTCAATCCACTTGCCATTCAAGTGTCATTCGTCACTTGTAGCTTGGCCCTAAGGCTATTGTACTTTGGTCACGTCATGAGAAGACAAGATTCTCTGGAAAAATCAATAATGCTAGGAAAGGTGGAAGGCAGCAGGAAAAGAGGAAGACCTAAAACGAGATGGCTCGATTCAATAAAAGAAGCCACGTCCTCCAGTTTGTAAGATCTGAGCCAGTCTGTTAACATTAGGACATTTGGGAGGTGTTTCATTCATAGCATCACCGTAAGTCAGAGACGACTTGACGGCACATAACACCAGCACGAACTTATACCAGTGCTCTTACTGCCTCCCTAGCAAGTTCTGTATCCACAGCTCTGCTCTTGCCTCTGTTTCTCCATTGACTGCCTCCCAAATTATTATTATTATTTATTATATTTCTAATCCGCTCTCCCCACAAATGGGCTCAGAGCGGAATACAACATATATAAAATACATCATAAAAATAAATATGCCCACTACTCACCGTTTACACTGGCTCAGGGAATAATCTGGCTCTCTTATAGTATCATTACAGAGCCCCTGAGCTGAACTAAGAATCTTAAAGCTGATGCAACAAAGGGGGTAGATGGACACACCTCAGCAGGCTTCTTCGGCTTCTCAGCCTATGCATCTTTTTCAAGGATCAGAACAGAAGTGGATTACCCATAAAGTTTAATACATTTGAGAGCAGAGGCCCGGCCACATTAATTCCCTGTTGTACAAAGGATGACGCCTGGACTGGCCGTGCACTGCATCAATGCATACGATTGGAGGTTATTAATTTATTTATTCTGAAATAAAACTTTAAGCTGCGTTTCCACAATAAAATTACTCAATGTGGTGTGCAAAACAGTGATAAAAAGGGAGACTGTACAGAGGCGCAGACACATAAAAACTGAACTCATTACATCTTTAATGCCATCCTTTCTTAAAAGTACAGATGGACACTATTGCGATTTTTTTAAAATTTGCATGCACCGAATCAGGCGGTTGCTGAGAATTTTGAGAAGTCGTATCAAGATTCCTTGGATTTGCAACAAAATAATACTTTGCTTGAGGAAAAGGTAAGAGCAACTGTGCTTGTTCAGCTGAGTGGTCCATCTAGTCTTGTCTTTCTAGTCTTGTTCAGCATCCTGGCTACCGAGATGCTCTGTAATCCGCATATGCAGGGCACAGGGACCAAAACTTGCTGGCATAAATAACAGTTTCCTGTCTTTTCTCTTATCAGCCCTGTCAAGTAGGTTAGGCTGAGAGTGAATGACTGGTCCTTTTACCCAAATAGGATGTTTCTTTAATTGGTTGGGGGAATTAGCATTAAAGGAGACAAACGAGAGGGGGTAACTAGGAATCTCCACCAATGGCTATGGGGATTATTCCATTAGAGAACTCTCAAATAAAACAGGCAGATGTTGAACCACAAAGATTTCTTTATTTAAAGAGAAAACAAACAAACACAAAACACACACAGCACATATACAAGCCTAGCTAAGAAAAGAGAGAGGAAAATGGGACAGAGTAATTTGGGATAGGGTGATAATTAGGAGTCCCGGAGAAAGGGGAGGCAACAATGAGAACAACCAGTGTTTCACAACGAGAAGAGGAGGCTCAAGCCTCCTCTTGAGGGTAGGTGTATAGATCCAGAACACACAGAGAGAATGGCTGTTTAGGGAGTTCAGTTACAGAGCAAAACATACACTGAAGGCAAATTGACATCTTCCCTCCAAAAGCCATCAGTTAATGGTTTGTCCGGAGGTAGCACGAAAGGTGAGAGAAGTTTGCTAAGTTTAGCTAGAGTGGACTTCCAGGTGTAAAAAGGTGCCTGATGACCCAGCAATTACCAGATGGGAAAAGTCCCCATGTTTGGGGTGCTCAATCAAGGTAAGCAGTTGAGGGGAAGTGAAGCTGGGTGTGGACGAGATAAGTCCAGAGTTCCTCTTGGGAAACCTCACTGTAATGTGTCTCCTTCTGGGGTGTGAAAGGGCTGTAAGTCAGTCGGCTGCTTATGGCTCACATTCTGGTAGTTTTCCAGGCTCCGCCTTGGGCTGGCAATCCACTCTGGGCCAGGCAGTGCCTTGTGCTTATGGCATATGAGGAAGGGGCATTTTTGATATTACTCCCATAAATTGCCCTCTCGGTGTGAGAGGGGTTTGACTGCTAACATCCCAAGGTTACCCAATGGGAATCTGAAACCTATTGCCCTTGCCCCATCCTACCCCAGAACCCAAGCTATTGTACAACACTGCTTCTCACTGCCAAATAACATGCAGTAGATAATGGGGGAATTATAGCAGTGCCACCGTGCCAAGCCTGTCGTCGAATCCTTAAGTGATGAAACAAGGACACAGTATATTTTCATACTAAAAGCTTAAAATCATAGTTCTGCACGATGTCTGTGCTGCAAATTATTTGTTGACAAACAGGCTAGTAAAATCTCTTCTGTGGGCCAGTCTATACATTATTTCCATGGCTGGGCAAAATCCTCTGTCATCAAAGACGTGCAAGGTATTTAGTTTGCTTCTATTAAATCGGTGGAGGTACGAAGTGGGCAGCAGCTTATACATATGTACGTGGTGGGGGAGATGAAAGACCTCTTTTGCAAGATACCATTGAAGAAAAAATAGGAGCACAATATTGGGAGCAGAAATACTATCCATGAATCAATGATGTAAATGTGTTTGGAATGAGAGGGGCTGCCAGAATGTAGCGGCTGCCAAAAACAGGAGATTCGTGTCTCCTCCCCAGCTCTTCCCTCTTTGGCAAAAAGTAGGATTCACATATTTTAATAAAAATAAGTAATTAAATATCTAGTAAAACATCATATACTGGGATGTCACTGCCCTTGGAGTTTCCTGGCTCCACTGCTCCACTGGATTGGCTGCTGCTTCCAGGGATGGGGTACTACCTAATGGCATCATGTTTATGTCGAAAAGAGTCCAGTAGCACCTTTAAGACTAACCAACTTTACTGTAGCGTAAGCTTTCGAGAATCACAGTTCTCTTCGTCAGATGCGTGGAGGGTCTGACGAAGAGAACTGTGATTCTCGAAAGCTTATGCTACAGTAAAGTTGGTTAGTCTTAAAGGTGCTACTGGACTCTTTTCGATTTTGCTACTACAGACTAACATGGCTAACTCCTCTGGATCTATGATCATGTTTATGTGCTGTTCTATTTTACCAGTGAGAAAGAGGAACAAGGAGGGCTTCTGTTTCCAGCAGCAGCTGTGGTAACATCTAGTTCCACCCAGGGCTTTTTTTCTTGGAAAAGAGGTGGTGGAAGTCAGTGGGTTTCAAGCACAGGGGGCAACTCTTGGTGGGAGGAAGTGTCCCTGGTACCACATGCGTGCACTCAAAGGACCACACAATGACATCAAAGGCTCCCTGGACCACACAATTACATCACTTTGGGTCAGTTGGAACAAGGAGGAGTTTTTAAAAGTTTAAATCACCCTTGGTGAACATGGTCACATGGTTGGTGGCTCCGCCCCCTGCTCTCCAGACAGAGGGGAGTTTAGATTGCCCTCTGTGCCGAAGGATGGAGGGCAGAGGGCAATCTAAACTCCCCTCGGTCTGGAGATCAGGGGGCGGGGCCACCAGCCATGTGACCATTTTCAAGAGGTTCCGGAACTCTGTTCCTCCACGTTCCAGCTGAAAAAAAAGCCCTGGTTCCACCTTTGTATTTCTACTTCATGGGGTTCAACATCACCATGACCCCTGGATGATGCAAATAAGCTATCTGAGCTAACAACAACAACATCATCATCATCATCAACAACAACAACATGTGCTTAATATATACTGCCCTTCTGGACAGATTGGTGCCCATTCAGAGTGGTGAACAAAATCACTGTTATTATTAATTAGTCGTTAAACAAATTAGTGTATATTTTAGGAGTGAATTTCACTTTTAAATTCTCTTTTAACTATATTTATGGTTTTAATTGTATAAATTAATTCTAATATGTTTTCAAACTGTTGTATTCCGCCCTGAGCCGTTCGTAGGGAGGGTAGGATAGAAATCCAAAGTAAATAAAATAAATAAATAAATAACCCCTCCTGCACAGTCCAGCTTTGCTGGTTCAGTTCCCATACTGTTGTGTTTTTTTCTTGACTATCTACACCCAATTTGCTGCTCCAGCTACTATGTGCCTTTTCTGTGGCTTTTCTGGGAGCGCTTGTACCCCAACTTTTTAAAAAAATCATTTTTCCACTCAGCTGTTCCCCCATGTATGCTCTTTATTCCATCTTTTAGTGTTTCATCCTCTTCCCTCTCACCCTATGCCAGCCACTTTGTTGTGATTGGCCACTGTTGTCTATCCAGCCACTCCCTCCCCCCTTTCCATTCGTCCCCCTTCCCTTTATCCTCTCCCACTTGTTTGTTTGTTAGTTTTTTACAGCTAGCATAGGATTGATGTACCAATGGGTTGAGAGGAAGAAATCCAGGAAATAAATTGATCCAGCATCCTAATGATGCAGCAATTCATCATCACCAATGATGATAATAATAACAAAATAATAACATTTGATGTATATACCACCCTTCAGAGTGGTTTACAGAGTATGTTATTATTATCCCCACAACCGTCATCCTGTGAGGTGGCTGGGGCTGAGAGAACTCCAAGAGAGCTGTGACAGACCCAAGGTCACCCAGATGCCTTCAAGCAAAGGAGTGAGAAATCAAACCCGGCTCTCCAGATTAGAGTCCTGTGCTCTTAACCACCACACCAAACTGATGGAACGACCTGCCTGAGGAGGTTGGGAAAGCCCCTACCCTCCTGGCTTTCCACAAACAATGCAAAACTGAATTATTCAAAAAGGCCTTTTTTCCTCAGCTAAGAGGGTGGTATTGTAGGAAAGGGATCCCAGATGTCTCGCTAATGAGTTAGAAACCATAGATTTCACCATTATGTTGCCTTACATATTATCTGTTGCTTTAAATATGTACTCCTATATCCTACCTGTGCTTTACGTTGTTCAATGTAAGTCCTAGAATTGATTATGTTCTGTTTCAGCAATTCCGCAACCCCATACTGGATCCTTGCTAATGCTATATCTTTGTAAACTTATATTCTTTTACCCCATGGCATTGTTTATGGAAATGTTCTTGACACTGTATGGAAATGCCTGCCCTTGTACTAATTGTACTAATCTCACACTATGTAATCTGCCTTGAGTCTCAGTGAGAAAGGCGGAATATAAATAACATAAATAAATAAAATAGCAATGAAAGCACCATTACTCATCAAGCCCGAAGCATTTTGACACTGTGCCCACTAAAAAGAATGGCACCACAATGACCAAACATGAGAGGTGCAAAAAGGCCCACACAAGCCGATTCCATGCCTTTCAGCTTGATTTCTGGGATAGTGAGCAGTTATGTCCCTGGTGCACAAGGAACTATTATCCTCATGATATGGCTAGGGACCTGGGGCTGCGAGGAGTGGCTTCCCCAAGGCCACCTACAGAGTTCATGGCAATAGAGGGGGCCGAACCAGCAGAGTGCTGATTTGTAGCCCAGACACTTAACCACTATGCTACGGCAACAAAGCACTGAATTGGTGCAACTTGGGGTGCAGATGGCCCCTTTCACCTTTGGTGCTCAATCTTTTATTGTCACGTGCCACATTATTACCAGCCCTGTTCAGGCATTCCCATTGTATGCATGTAGAGGGGAGCAAGCACATTTCCTCTGGCACATCCGTTCACGCAGCCAAAGATCTACAAGTCCCTCATGGAGCATCTCTCCTCCACAGGGAAAGAACCGGATCATGTGGAGGTGCTGAAGAGCATACCGATCCATGCTCATAGGGGTTGGCTTCAGAGGTTCAGCTGCGCATCTGGGGGCAGGGCCAGAAAGTGTGATGGACACACACACACCATGCAGATGTATGATCTTGAAGCTCTGGACAGGCTTCAAGAACAAGAACATACACATCTCGAATCCAGACAAGACAGACTTATGCCAAACGGGAGAAAAAGGGAGGGAAAGAGACATTTTTTTCACAACCAGGTATGAAGTGTTGGACTATTGTTGAGAAAAGCCAAAGGCCTTTGCCCTCTGTCTCCAGCAGGGTTTGATGTGCTTCTAATCTGATAATGATAGTCTTTGAACATCTCGTGCACTTGTAGTAGCCAAAGTGCCCGCGGATGCTTCTCTGTTATCAGGGGAAGAATCTTGCTGCTGCTGCTGTTGATCTACGTGTTTCCTGCCATAAAAGCTCATTGCAGAAGCAAAGGTCACCTGGAGGCTGTGGGTAGCCTCGCATTATGAAATGAAACTCGAGGCTTCTGAATGCATCAGCAACCGAGGCTGGGAAAGCGAGTGTAAAATTGAAGCAGGAGAGGGAATGGCTGGCGACTTGGGGCCAAGCTACAAGTGACAAATGACACTTGAATGGCAAGTGTATTTCTCCCTGTTCACTTGCCCTCCACTCAATCCACTTGCCAGGCAAGTGTCTTTCGTCATGTGTAGCTTGGCCCTTGGTTTCTGAAGTTCTGTGCTGTGCCTTGATATCCACACACACCCCTTTGTGGTTTCCGATCCAATAAAAAAGTATTAAACAGCTACCTCTGGAAAGCAGGGAAGTGATACGCTGAAGCTAACTAGCATAACCTTAAAATGAAATTGCTAATATAGGTTGGGATTTTCTACCTTTGTTAGCAGATGTGGTGGCAAAGGGGAGGAATGAAAGAGGAAAGATTGAGGTTCCAGACAGAGAGTGGCAATTCCCCCATCACTACACTTGTAATTAATTTAGAAGAACTGACGTCCCAGATGAAATGTTAATCTGAACTCCAAATTAATTCTGGATCTGGGCTAATTCTAAACCTTTTGGGTCTTGGTGTGAGGAAATGGTGACTTCGCTGCGCAACGGGGACTGGAAGCCGCAGATCCGACTGGGGGAAGAAAGGTCCTATCCAGTCAATTCCCACCCACCCCCAAACACAGACTTTGTGTTGGGAAAAATGAGTTTATTTCAAATTTATTTATTTATTTCAAATTTCTATTCTGCCCTCCCTGTGAGCAGGCTCAGGGCAGATGACAACATATTAAAATACAATAAAAATTTATCTACATTAAAACATCATTAAAACAGCAGTGTATTTCTATTAATACACATTTAAAACAGGATGGTGGACAGCCTTCACAGGGATGGTTAAGATTTTATACACCCCTTTTTTCAGGCCGGCAGAGGCCCAGCCTCAGCCATATGCCTGGCGGAACAACTCTGTCTTGCAGGTCCAGCGGAAGGATAGTAGGTCCTTCTGGGCCCTGATCTCAGCAGACAGAGTGTTCCACCCAGTAGGAGCCAGGACTGAAAAGGCCCTGGCTCTAGTCAAGGCTAGGCAGACCTCCTTGGGGCCAGGGACCATCAACAGCTGTTTGTCCCCTGATCGGAGTGTCCTCCGAGGAATATATGAGGAGAGACGGTCCCATAGATACGCTGGTCCCAGTTAAAATTTAATGTCTTCCAGAGAAAGAGAAAAGTATTATGATCATTTCTGTGGTCACCAGGTTCTATTTGCAAGTCCCAGGCCATAGCCAAGTTCTTCAGCTGATCTGCCAGATGCCATACTCAGTTTTGGCCTTTTTGGTTCTGCCAAACCAAACTGCCCCCGATCTCCCAATCCCCTCCTTGCAAGTTTCAGAGAAAAGTCTTGCTTTTGGAGTACATGTGCACGGAATTGAGCTGTCAGAACATCACACTGATAATGTCAAGACATGAAAAGGAACCGTTCTATTCTGCTCTGCTGTGGTCCTGTCCGAGTCCTGTGTCCAGTTCTGGGCACTGCTCCTTAAGAAAAATGTAATCTTTTGAATCAGTTCAAACGATACCAGCAAATATTTGTGTGTGTCTCTGTGTGTGTGCTGTTAAGTTGCAATCAACTCATGGCAACCCCGCAAGAGTTTGTTAAAGGAAATGAGAAGCAGAGATGTTTTGCCATTGCCTTCCTCTGCAGAGTCTTCCTTGTTGGTTGCCCGTCCAAGTACTGACCCTGCTTAGCTTCCAAGATCTGACGAGATCGGGCTATACCATGCTGCCTTCTCTCTGCATGAGCAAACATAGTGGTCTGGAGAACAAGTCCTTCCAGGAAAGTCTAAAGAAACTGTCTGTATGTGTAGCCTGGGGAAGAGAAGCCTGAATGGAGATGAATACCTGAAGGAAGAGGGCAAAGACTTGTTCTTTGGAGAGCAGAACGCAAAGCTAGAGCTCATGAAACTTCTTTGAAGTAGTAGGAGAAAGCTCTTAGCAGTGAAATCCATTTGATAATATAATCAATGGAGAGCCATGTCATTTCCACACGTCTCCCCCTTCCGAAAAATAGCGCAAAACCTACGGAATGACACGCCTTCATGGCACAATTTTCCATCATGACTTTGCTTCATGGCTCGTTTTCTGACGTCATCACGCCATGAAGCAAAGTCATGTCAGGAAATCGTGCCATGAAGGCGCATCGTTCTGTATGTTTTGCGCCGGGGAAACGGCCTCAGTTTGGTGCAGTGGTTAAGAGCGGCAGAACTCTAATCTGAAGAACCAAGTTTGATTCCCCACTCCTCTGCTTGAAGCCAGCTGTGACTTTGGGTCAGTCAATTAAGAGCGGCAGGACTGTAATCTGGAGAGCCAGGTTTGATTCCCCACTCCTCCGCTTGAAGCCAGCTGAGTGACCTTGGTTCAGCCAGAGCTCTCTCAGAGCTCTCTCAGCCCCACCCACCTCACAAGGTGATTGTTGATGTGGGGATAATAACAACACACTTTGTAAACCACTCTGAGTAGGTGTTAAATTGTCCTGAAGGGTGGTGTTTAAATAGAATGTTGTTGGTGTTGTTGTTATTGAATAAGGCAACTTCATGTGTTCTCTAATATGGCTATAAAGTATCCATAAATTTAAGGAATTCAGATAGCAATCCTAAGACGGTCCACCCAGACTCCTACTTAAGTCTTCTCAATCTGTCTTACTCCCAGGAAAGTGACCATAGGATTGCACTGCAAATTTCCTGTAATAGTGGCTGTTTCCACACATTTTACTTGCCTGCGGAACATCGCACAAAAGACCCGGAAGACAGCGTCTTCTTGGGAGAACTCACACCAGGAAGACAATGTTTTCTGGGAGTTTTGTGCGAAATCGTGCAAAACTCCTGGATAACACTGTCTTCCTGGCGCCATTTTGCGCAAGAAGACGCTGTCTTCCGGGTCTTTTGCGCGATGTTCCGCAGGCAAGTAAAACGTGTGGAAACGGCCAGTGTTTGGGCCCTGACCTGGATAGCCCAGGAGTGCCTGATCTCATCAGATATTTTTATTACTACTACTTACAAAGATGCAGCTGTTTTGTACCAGACTTCGAGCAAGAGGCTGGACAGCTATCCATCAAGGACCCTTTAGCTTTGGATTTCCAGGACTGAGCAGAGGGTTAGACTAGTTGGACTATGGAGCCCCTTCTAGCTTGACAATCCTAAGATTTCTTGCAAAGACATCAAGAATCCAGTTCTCCATATTGCAAAATAGGAGGGAGTCGATCAATGTTGAGGGGAAATTGCCCTGAAGAAAAATGGAAGAGGGGAAAAGAGATCTGCTTTTATATCCTACCCAGAGTTTCAGATTGGGTAGCTTGCGCACATAACTCCCAACTGCCTTAGAGGTTGGGAAGCATTCAAAATCCGGTTGGAGGAGGTGCATCGATGTCCTATGCATTCACATTCAGCTCTTGTGCTTAGGCTCTCCCATGCTCTTGCGGGGCTCAGCATCGCAATGCAAGCTTGCGCTCATCCGTTCTTGTTATTAAAACTATTTATCGGAGGGGACTTCATATTTTCTTTTTGGATAAACTGGAGATAATACAATGTGCTTGTTTTAATTTGCAAGGTTAACTGATCTAATTATCTGAGTGTGTTTATTTAAATCCTTTTGTGCTCTTCACCAGTGCAGGTGGCTGCTTTGTATGCCGGGAACAGGAAGTCTCTTAAAATGAGATGATAGAGCTCAGCGGGCCTCCTTGTAGGAAAAGACTTTTCTAATAATGCATGAATTTATTAACACACAAAAGATAAATAGAGGGTTTATTTACATTAAACAAATTTCAGGAGGAATCTTTGTGTGTGTGTGTGTGTGTGTGTGTGTGTGTGTGTGTGTGAGAGAGAGAGAGAGAGAGAGAGAGAGAGAGAGAGAGAGAGACACTGAGCTATCAATGGCCAAATAGCTGTTCTGACTCCCCTTGGAGCTGGACCTTCGTTATTTAAAATATTTATATTCTACACAGCTCACCAAAAAAGGTTTGCAAAGTGTCTGGGAATTTCCCAGATAGGACTAGATTTGGTCGTGGCGTGGGTGTAATAGTCTGCTGGGAGCATATGTGTTCATATGTAGCTATGCCTCGTGCATACCATTCACATATAAACACTGCTAACACATGTACCGAGCAGTGATGTCATCTTTCGGGGTATGAGGATCATGGAGGCCAATGTGATGCTCTGCCAGTCGAAAAAGAAAGCAGGCTTCCTAGGCTGTTAGTAGTGGTTAAGAGCGGCAGGACTATAATCTGGAGAGCCAGGTTTGATTCCTCACTCCTCCACTTGAAGCCAGCTGGGCATAAGAGAACATAAGAGAAGCCATGTTGGATCAGGCCAATGGCCCCTCCAGTCCAACACTCTTGAGTCATACAGTGGCCAAAAAACAGGTGTCCTCAGGAGGTCTGCCAGTTGATAAGGGACACTAGAAGCCCTCCCACTGATTGCCCACCCCACCCCCCAGACACCAAGAATGCCTTAGACAGAGAGTTGCATCTGTACCTTGTGGCTAATAGTCACTGATGGACCTTTGCTCCATAATTTTATCCAATCCTCTCTTGAAGCTGTCTATGCTTGAAGCTGCCACCACCTCCTGAGGCAGTGAATTCCATGTGTTAATCACTCTTTGGGTGAAAAAGCACTTCCTTTTATCCGTTCTAACCCGACTGCTCAGCAATTGCATTGAGTGCCCACGAGTTCTTGTATTGTGAGAAAGGGAGAAAAATACTTCTTTCTCTACCTTCTGTATCCCACACACAATCTTGTAAACCTCTGTCATGTCACTCCTCAGTCATCGTTTCTCCAAGCTAAAGAGCCCCGAGCGCTTTAACCTTTCTTCATAGGGGAAGTGTTCCATCCCTTTAATCATTCTAGTTGCCCTTTTCTACATTTGTTCCAGTGCTATATTCTTTTTGAGGTGTGGTGACCAGAATTGTACACAATTATTCCAAATGAGGCCGTACCATTGATTTATACAGGGGCGTTATGATCCTAGCTGATTTGTTTTCGATTCCGTTCCTAATAATCCCCAGCATAGTGTTGGCCTTCTTTATTGCCTTCACACACTGTATTGACATTTTCAGTGAGTTATCCACCATGACTCCAAGATCTCTCTCTTGGTCAGTCTCTGCCAGTTTGGACCCCATCATTGTGTATTTATATTTGGGAATTTTGGCTCCAATGTGCATTACTTTGCACTTGGCCACATTGAACCTCATTTGCCATGTTGACGCCCACTCGCCCAGCCTCGACAGATCCCTTTGGACTGCCTCACAATCCTCCCTGGTTCTCACCACCCTGAACAATTTAGTGTCATCCACAAACTTAGCCACTTCACAGCTTACTCCTAACTCCAAATAATTAATGAACAAGTTCAAAAGCACCGGACCCAATACTGAGCCCTGTGGTACCAGCTTCTCAGAGCTCTCTCAGCCCCATCCACCTCACAGGGTGATTGTCATTGTGGGGATAATGATAACAACACACTTTGTAAACTGTTCTGAGTGGGTGTTAAGTTGTCCTCAAGGGCGGTATATAAATTGACTATTATTATTATTATAAACATGCCTGGGACAGAACTAACCGACCTGTCCAGAGGCACATGATTACGAAGAAACCAGGAGATGTGGCTGAATGGAGCATTCGAATTGGGCACTCCTGAGAAGAAAAAGAAGCCTGCCTTCGTGGGAAACTGCTATCTCTGATAACATTGTGTGATGGAGTGGACGGAGGCCTCTAGAACCGGCATCATCCAGATGTAGTGAAAAAGTGACTTCTGAGGTGGCGCCATCTGAATTGCTTGGAAGAACGAGGCGGATAAATGCCCAGGTTCTAATACTTCAGCTTGTCAACATCCTCGTTTTTGAGGAGGCTTAAAGGTTTTTCTTACAGCTATGGCAGGAATTATTTTGTTGGATTTAATGCTCTTTAACCATCCCCTCTATCATGATAGGAGAGCCGAGCCTGCCGTTTCTCATTTTGAATTCTGGTGAGGGGAGATCAACCACTGATTCTTCATGTCTCGCTGTTGCTCTAGCAGAGGTCTTGTATTTTTTTTTTTAATGATGGTAATTCCAGCCTCTTGACAAACATGATGAGAGATACTCATTTGATTTTTTTAAAAAAAACTCGGGAAGGGGGTTGCTTAGGCAAACACACTTTGGGGGCAAGAAGCCACCTGGGGGTCTTTTGGAGCACAGTTATGGGGGATTTAGGATTGGGCTAAGCTACCCTTTCCTTTGCTAACATTTCTCAGCTCTCAATTCTTCCCCCCACCCTGGACAGGCTTTCGTTTTTTTATAAAAACAGAATCAAGGCTGAGTTGTGCATGTAGCTAGTTAGCCTCTTGGAACGTTGCCGTTTGCATATAAGGAAGTCACTGGAACATTTAATAAGGATTTCTGTATAATGAAGTACTACTCGCGCCACAATTAAATGATGGCATTCGTTGCCAGTGGACGCAGTGGTAGCCAGGAGCATAGATGGCTTGAAAAAGGAATTCAACAGCTCTGTGGTGCAGTATTCTATAAATGAATATAAGCTACGGTGATTAAAATGAGCCTCCACAATCCGCGGGGGACATGCCACATGGAGGCTTAGGGGTGCCCAGAGACCTGATCTGAACACCCTTCATGCCACCTGTGGTGGAAGGGGGCCTTTCCTCCCACTGGTAGATCCTGCTCTGCCTACCCCTCCCTTTCTGCCTCTGGCCAGGCACCTGAAAAGGCTGTCTCCCTTCCCTGTCTCCGGGTAGTTGCTGCCACCATTGTCCCTGTATGGGGTCCTGTTTAGGCAAGACAGCCTCCTAACCTCCCTCTTCTGCTAGTGGGCCCAACGTTTTCTTGACGACAAAGAATTGTGATTCAATTCATACAGATTTCTTCACGGAGCAGCCATTACACTCATGGAATATCAGCCAAACGTTATGTGGGTGGCGGAATGGAAAGGTATTCATCCTTTCTAGGGATGCCAGTTTCAGGTGAGGAAATTCCTGGAGATTTAGGGGATGGAGCCTGGAGACGGTGGGTTTGCGAGGAGCATGGACTGAATAGGGAATACTGCCATAGAGACCACCCTGCAAAGCTGCCATTTTTTCCAGGGGAACTGATTTCTGTTGTCTGGAGTTCAGTTGTCATTCTGGGAGAACTTCAGCCACCACCTGGAGATTGGCAACACTAATCTTTTCCACCATCATGCTCAGCAACCGGTAAATATACGAGCACAGTCCTAGAGAGTCAGTTTATAGGCTAAACTAGGCTAAACTAGTGGCACTGACTAGTCTGGATGAAGGATTGCCAGCTCCAGCTTTGTAAATTCCTGGAGATTTTCAGGGTGGAAACTAGATAGGGTGGGATTTGAGGAGGGGAGTGACCTCAGCAGGGTATAATGCCATAGAGTCCACCCTCCAAAGCTGCCATTTTCTCCAGGAGAACGGATCTCTGGGCCTGGAGATCAGATGGAATTCTGGGAGATCTCCAGCCATCCCCTGGAGGCTGACATCCCATATGAATGTGAGTGGAAGCCCGTCATCAGATGTGACCGTGAATTGCACCTTCAGCAAAGGCCTTTCAAAGGGAAAGCTTACTGGCATATGAGCCACTGTGCACTTCTCAAAGAATCTGTCCTTGTAGTTCTCATTTTTTTCTGTAGGTAAAACTGCAAGATTACTTGTGAGTGGTGGGGGAAATGATCAGTACATCAAAACTGAGGGCCCATGTTTGTGACCTTCTCAGTCTATGACTGCCAGTTTTCAAATCAGCCCATCATGACTTCCAGCTCTTGATGCCACATGTCTAGGGTTGCCAGCCTCCAGGTGGTTGCCAGCCTCCAGGTGTCTATAGCACCGGCGGAACTCCCTTTGTTGCTCAGGGTCTATAGCCTCCAGGTGGTAGCTGGCGATCTCCCAGAATGCCAACTGATCTCCAGGCAACAGAGATCAGTTCCCCTGGAGAAAATGGCTGCTACAAAGGATGAACTTTATGGTGTTATACCACAGAGATTCCTCCCCTCCACAATCCCCGCCATCTCCATGTTCCACCTTCCAAATCTCCAAGAATGTCTTAACCTAGTCCTGGTAACACTACACGTCTCTGTGTGGTGGAATGGCTGCTGACAGTGCCCCCCACCCCGCCCCAAGATGGCCTGGGCCAGATTTCTTTAACAGCAAGGATGAAAAAGGGGGGGACCCCACAAACTCAACCCAAACAAGCAGGGGAACAAAATAGAGGGGTTAAGTAACAACCTAAATATATATTAGAGAGAATTTATTACAGATGTGCACCAATATAGATTAAAAACAAGTCTAAAACATAAGGCCTGAATGGAAGGCTACATATACATACTAAAACTTGCTAAAACATCTCAAAATACAGATGATGGTACAGTACAATAACCAACCCAAATAGACCAAGGTCTGGTCGTTTTTTACTGTACCTTGGTCTATTTGTGTTGGTCATTGCACTGTACCATCATCTGTATTTTGAAATGTTTTAGTATGTATATGTAGCCAGTTTCAAACTTCTTTTTAATCTATATTGGTGCACATCTATAATAAATACTCTCTAATATATATATATATATATATATATATATATATATATATATATATATATATATATATATATATATATATATATATATATATATATATATATATATATGTTGTTACTTGACCCCTCTATTTTGTTCCCCAGATTTCTTTAAGCCATTAATATCTCTTGACCACTGTAGTTACCTGCCGAAAGTACAGCCAGATTGATTTTGGCATTCAACATGTGCCTGAGCATCTCAGCGCATGATGAGTGCACCTGACAACTGCAGCTGCTCTGACGGGCAAGTAGGCCTTCAGACACCTGCATAAACTTAACAACACAATTCCATGCACGGTTACTCAGAAGGAAGTCTCAATAAGTTCAATGGGGCCTACTCCCTGGTAGGTGAGTTTAAGTTGGCTCCCCTAGTGATATATCCTTCATCAATTTGCCCATCCTTATCCAGCAAGGATTCTTATTTCACTGATGGCTCCAGCAATATTGTACCTCTCATTTCCAGCCTAAATTTAACATCCAATTTATAACCATTTTTTTGCACCTGTTCCAATCTGAACTCATCATTTCTGAAGACGAGTGACCAATATTGCAGATGTGGCCTTGCTTTACACTGTTCTACAGTATTAATATTTCCTCGTCCTGATCAAAAATGTTTAGCCAAAACCATCCACATAACTCTCTCTGACAGGTTTTGCAAAGTGCAAAAGAACATGCTCTTCTGAAAAGGAGGTAGCATGGTGTCCAAATTAAAAAGAAGGTAAATTGAGGGCCCAAGGGGATTAATCTTTTATCTGTAACATCATCTTCAGGATTATTTTTGGTAAAAGTGGATAAATAATATTGATAATTGAGTGATTATTTTTTTTTCAGCTTTTGCAAACTGTTTCACAACGTGCATGCCTACTTTGTGTGTGTTTTCTCACAATCTTTAGAAGCAGTATAACAGAGACTCTTTGCATTTTGTTGGTGGTCGTGTAGGTTTGTATCATGTGCATATGGTATGCGGTCTGTATACAGTTTTATGATATTTATGTGGACAATGATACGTCATTTATATGTTTATGTCATTTATGTGTTTAATTTCAGGTGGGTAGCCTGGTCTGTAGTAGGAGAGCACGATTCGGGTCCAGTTACCAACTCGATTTATTTAGAAATTCTTTGGTGTCACATGCATATCTGGGCACATTGGTCTTTAAGGTGCTACTGGACCCAAATCTTGCTCTCACACAGTAATATATTGATACAGAGATATAGAGTGATTCCGCACATGTTGGATAATGCACTTCCAATCCTCTTTATAGATCATTTGGAATGGATTTTTGTGTGCGGAACAAAAAATCCACCTCAAACGATTGATAAAGTGCATTGAAAGTGCATTATCCAACATGTGCGGAATCAGTCATAGTTGAAAAAAATGCACATTTAAGCTGAAAACTTCATACGAGGAAATAGAACACGGCACAAAATCATGTGTTTGATTTGCGCAAGGAGGCGAAGCAGAGATTTTGGGTTTGGAACAACAGGGCAGCAAAATCCAAAATTGTCCCTTAATTGGACTATTTGTGCAACTAAATCATTGTTTTCCTTTTCTCAGATACAACACAAATGTTCTCCCATGTGCAGCACGCATCGGGCATCCGTGGGTTTTCTCACATATGCTGGGAAAATGACAGATTGTGTCATTCGTACTGCCCACCTCATCAAAAAGGAATCAAGAGTTATTTTTGCAAAAAAGGGACTGAGGCAGGGTAAGCTTAGCTGGGGGGGAAATGAGAGCGTGAAAGTTCACTGGCTGCTTAATTGCGAGGGGGTCCTTTTGTCCCCGTGTGTAAACACAACCTTGTCAATAGCAGGGAAGCTTCAGTGTGTTAATTAATGATTTACTCACACTGACCCTTGCCCCGTGGTAAATAAGAGGGATTTAGTTTGCTTCCATTAACTCCTCGGTTTACTCAGCAGAAAGCAAGAGGCTCTCTCGTCTCCTGTTTTCCCTCCCACCCATGTCTGCCACTGTGTAGGAAGGGGCGAACTCCAGTTTCAAATCGCTTTCCATTTCGTTCTCAGCTAGAGTTATGCAGTCATTGATTGCAATGGGAAGGTAAAGCATGTGCTTAAATTTGTCCTGATGCTTGGATCCTAGTTTGAGAGATGCTGTGAGTCCAAGCTCATGTTCTTGGAATATAGCCTGGTTGAATATGGTAGGACTTAATTCCAGGAGAACAGGCATGGGATGTGACCACTAGCTTCTCACCTTTCTTCATTTCCACCCTGTTCTTTGGACCTTGATGACGGGTTGGTTTATAGCAGGACTTAGGCACTGTAGCACTTTAAAGACCAACTAGATTTCCAGGGTATGCATACCTGGGAAACCTAGTTGGTCTTTAAGGTGGTACTGGACTCGAATCTTGTTCTTGAATCTATCTTCAGGTTTGGTTTCGGTAACCTTGGGCCTATTGGCCTTTTGCTATTAAAATCAGGGCTCATTTCGAGGGAGAACTCACAGGAACGCAGTTCTGGCAGTTCCCCAAAGAGGTCACATGTCAGGCAGCCCCGCCCACCTGACTCTCAGCCATTTTGGGCTTGTTTCGGCCTGGATTGGGGCCGAAACGGCCCGGATCGGGCCTCTGACGGGTAGTGGATCACTCTCCTGTTCAGCAGCGGCCCGATCCTGACCATTGTGTGCCCCTTTCCAGCCATTTGCAGCCCCTTTTTGCCATTTTGGGCCCAATTTCGGCCCTGAATGGCCAGGGTTGGGTCCAAAACAGCCAGAATAGGTGATGTCAGGGGGTGTGGCATATGCAAATCAGTTACACAAATGTCACACTTCTGGTGATGGCAAGAGGTATGGCATATGCTAATGAGTTATGCTAATGAGTTCCTCCAGCTCTTTTTCTACAAAATGACCCCTGATTAAAATCCTACATTCTCTGCTTCCGAAAATCAAATATAAAAAGTCAAAATACGACTATCATTTCTGCTAGAAAAGCAAAGCAGAACTGGATTTCTCTGCATCCACCCAAGCTGGGAAAAACTGTGGTATGGAAGCTAGAATGCTTGACTGGAGTCCACACTGTCATGCAGCTCAGCGGGTGACTTTGGGCCAGTCACTCACTCTTCCCTGTGTCACAGGTTTGTGGAAAGGATAACATGAGAAAAGGTGGACTATCTTTGCTTGTTTGAGCTCCTTGGGAAAAAAACGCAGGCTAAAAATGTTCCGGGTATATGTGGTGCCGGAGCTCAGTCCAGGGGTGCCAGGGACCTCAGGGACAGTTGAAAGAAATGAGCGGCCTGGTTTCACAAGGAGTCAGGTAAGAATCTAAGGTCAAGAGATGAAGTCACAACAAGTAAGAAAGATTCCATAAGCTGAGCAGGAGGAGGGAGAAGCTTATGTTTAGTCTGTGCTAGGCTGGTTCATTGCTGATGAATTGTCCAAAATGCAGAGGAAGGCTGCAAGCTAAGAGCCCAAGGAATCTTAATTGGTTCCAGCTCTCATGTGCTGAGTCCCCATCAGGTGATACATCAATTCTGGTGGTGTTTGCAGCCCAGATGGTGCTGTTGGGTTACAAGGGAGCCAGATTCTTCTATATTCTCATAAAGTATAGATCCAGAAGAGTTAGCCGTGTTAGTCTGTAGTAGCAAAATCAAAGAGTCCAGTAGCACCTTTAAGACTTACCAACTTTACTGTAGCATAAGCTTTCGAGAATCACAGTTCTCGTCGTCAGATGTGTGAGGAATTCTCTTCGTCAGATGCACATCTGACAAAGAGAACTGTGATTCTCGGAAGCTTATGCTACAGTAAAGTTGGTTAGTCTTAAAGGTGCTACTGGACTCTTTTCGATTTTGCCATAAAGTATACATACCATAGATTTCCCAGCAAGTCTTAGATCTGCCTCATGTCACTTCTGGGTTTCACCTGGAAGTGATGTCACAGTGCATACAACCCTGAGCAGAGTGGGCAGGAGAGTTTCTCATTTTGTCGGCTCCACATGAGGTATTTTGTGCTTGTGCAGCAGCCAGGGTTTCTGGAGCCTGAGGCGAGATACCTAATTGCGCCCTTCGCCCTGTGATGTCACTTGTGAGCATCCCCCTCACCTGAGGTGGGCAGCAGCGGCGATGGGGCAGGGAGGCGAGCAGAGACATGGCCTGCTTCCAGGTGGGGGGGGGGTTGTCCTTCAGAGTTCAGCGCTCGAGGTGGCTGCTGGCATCGCCTCCATGGATGCACCGGGCCTGACAGCAGCAGAACCTGGAAAACTCTTCTCTTCCTCCTACACTGTTCTTGCATGGGGATAAAAGCTTGAGAGAAAGGCAGGAGTTCGCTCTCCCTTGGTGGTGGCTTTCCAAGCCCATTCGGAAAAGCCTGCTTTTTAAATATAAGCCATTCCCCAGAGCTGCTGTGTGACTGTGCAGAATACAGATTGGCTCCATGGAGAATTTGTGAAAGAATTAACATTTAATGTGACCCTTAGGTTCAAACAGAGCACTTCCCAAGGAGCAACTTGAAGACTCTTTGTTCAAGACGGTACCCGATAGGGCTAAGTTTTGTGTTTGTTCAAGTAAATCAGGCATTGGGAATCTAAAAACTCCCACAGACATTCTACCTCCAGTATACAGGAGTGAAGCGCAAATGCATGGACTGATTAAGTTCTTGGGCAGATTCTATTTTTCAGAGCAGTGTGCAAATTTAATTTTAAAAAGTTGTGCAGATGGGAAATAGTTACATTAAAATATCTAATTTTTGCAGGATTTCTTTTTTAATCCAAAGAGCTCAAGAGTAGCTTATGTGGGGTTTCCAGATAAGTGTCCCATCCAATCCTAGACCCAATTTATGAGATTCAGGCAGAGAATTACATCTGGCAAATCCTTGCTTCTCCCCTGGCCACCTCCTGAAAATAGCACAGAGCGAAACATAGGTTCCCTCCAATAAGAAACTTTGTTGAAAATCTGCAGTCTCTTCCTAACAACCAACTCTATCCTCATATTGGATGAGAGTCCACTGCTCAAATGCTATCTGAAATGCGTTTGTGTTTATTAGGCTAGACTCTTGTGCTTTCTGCCAGCTTAATATCGTAATAATTCCCATGTTGGCTTGAGCCTTGCTACTTTTGCATGCTGCTGTGGCGAGAAGCATAGGCTCACCCCTGCAATGTTGAGACCCCCCCCCCCGATACTGCACTGACTCCACATGTCCATGTCAATACATTCCCATAACATGCACAGCACCTGTGAATATATATTTCTTCCAGCCAATCAGGAAGCAAGTCTGAGAACCAATCAGGGTTGCACAATTGCTTTGCTGGGGCAGGCTGAGGACCATCTAGTCCAGCTTTCTGTTTCCAGTGTTAGCCGGCCCGATAGCTGCATGATGGTGTTACCCGCTTTTTATTGTTTGTCTCTAGCATGTGGTGAGTAGAGGTGCCCTGATTGGTTGGATGGAAGCAACTAGCTGCACAAACGCCTGATATGGAGGGGAGCACCTCGAGGCGCATAGACAAATTAGAAATGTTGAAAGGCAATCCTGTTACTCCTGCTCATAGGGAGAAACAAACATTTTGGTTAAGAACGTAGGGGCCCAGCTAGATCAAGACAACAGTTCATCTAGCCCCCCATTTTGTTCCCAACAGTACACAATTACCTGCCTCTCAGAAGCTCAGTATCTATCTATCTATCTATCTATCTATCTATCTATCTATCTATCTATCTATCTATCTATCTATCTATCTATCTATCTATCTATCTATCTATCTATCTATCTATCTATCTATCTATCTATCTATCTATCTATCTATCTATCTATCTATCTATCTATCTATCTATCTACAGGGCTCATTTCGAGGAGGAATGCGCAGGAACACAGTTCCGGCAGTTCCCCAAAGAGGTCACATGTCAGGGGGCCCCGCCCACCCAACTCTTGGCCATTTTGGGCCCGTTTCAGCCTGGATTGAGGCTGAAACAGCCCGGATCGGGCCTCTGACAGATGGTGGATCACTCTCCCACTCAGCGGTGGCCTGATCCTGACCATTTTAGGCCCTTTTTTGGCCATTTTCAGCCCCTGTTTGCCATTTTGGGCCCAATTTCGTCCCTGAATGGCCAAGATTGGGTCCAAAACAGCCAGGACAGGTGATGTCACGGGGTGTGGCATATGCAAATCAGTTATGCTAATGACACAATTCTGATGATGGCAAGGGGTGTGGCATATGCTAATGAGTTATGCTAATGAGTTCCTCCAGCTCTTTTTCTACGAAATGACCCTGCCTGCCTGCCTGCCTGCCTGCCTGCCTGCCTGTCTGTCTGTCTGTCTGTCTGTCTGTCTGTCTGTCTATCTATCTATCTATCTATCTATCTATCTATCTATCTATCTATCTATCTATCTATCTATCTATCTAAGCAGAAATGAAAATAGGAAGAACCTTACTTAATATCATTTCTCTGATGTTTAATTATTACACCTATATATTTTGCTACAGAAAGAGTAATGGGATCATTTGTATCTGATAATAACCATGCCACCCTGCGCTGCCATATTCCAGAAGCCCAGTAACAAGACATGAAAGCAACACCTTTCCTCTGTTGTCTGCCTTTCACAGCTGGGATAAGAAGAATGCTGCCCCTAATTATGGAGGTTCCACCTAGCTAGCTGCCACAGTTAATAGCCGTGACAGGTTGGTTCCAGGAGACTGCGTTTGCCAGAATGCTCAGCAAAAAAGAACCTGTGGTCATTTCGTCTATTTTGAGCCATGCAGATATATGCTAATTTAAACCTGTATATTGCCACTTGCAATGACTGTTCTGTATTTTGATTAAGCGGGAAGATATAGCTATGCTGAGGTCAGGTCAGTTCAGTTCAGTTGGCTCCACGCTGTACCTTGCTGTGGGCTTATTAGAATGCTTTCTTCCTGTAACTTCATAACCTCAGCGACGAACCTGCTCCCATTCTCCCCCCGCCCCCCAGCCCCAACACCTCTGTTACTCTCATGCTTTATGAGTCCAGGGCTCTGGGCTCTATTAAGGTTCAGTTCCCAGCCAGTAAAAATGAGGAATTAGTTCCTGCCATTCCCTGAAAGGAGTTTTAATGCACTCGGTCGCCTGCGAGCCCAGATGCAATAGTTCTGTTATCGCTGAGAGTTGTATAACATAGAGGCTTAATAAAGCTTTATAAGGGAAGGATACAAGATGGTGTTTGCGCTCTGCTCCTGGAGACCCCGGCAACAGAACACCAGAGCCCCTTTTGTTTGTAGCAAGTTTCTTTGTCACATTCAGATATCCCTTGGTCACCAGCAAGAGAGAGACCTGCTTCGCCTGTGGATGGGTTCGCTGCATTAATTCAGAGGACTTTTGACAGGTTTCCTTTAGAGAACGGAGGGAAAATGTCTACAGGCTTTTTGTCTTGGAACATTAATCTGTTCCCACAACGATCTGGTTGTCTTGGATCTCTCCTTGTGAGTTATTAAGAGTGATCTACATTTTCGGGGTGTTTAGTCATCATTATTATCCCCCACTACTTCTTTTTGTATCCCTTCAATTTGCTCAGAGGGGCACGTTAACGGGAAAACAATTCTGCCAAGTGACACAGAACTGAGAATCAGGCACGTAAAAAAACCCGGCTTCCTTTGAAAAAAATTACAAAGCATGCATCTAGCTCTTACGCTCTGCAGAAGAAACAAGACCTCTGTGGGCAGTATTCTTTCCCTCTATGAAATTATAAGCACCTGATCTTGCCTGTTGGTGAGAAAAATGCCCCTTCTCAGGGGGTACCAATGAAAAATATTTAGCATTCTAATAATCACACTTGTCTTCCAGTTTCCTCCAAGGAGCTCCACGGTGATGTGTATTAGTTTATCTGATTTTGTTCTCACAGTGACCCAATGAGGTAGTTTGGGCTGAAAGAAAATAATGCCATCCCATTAGGGTTGCCAGGTCCCATAAGTCCCCCAGCAGGAGACTGGGACGCTGGTACTTACCCTGTGCCGACTTCTCAGTTCTCTGTTGTGCGCCCCTTGCATGCGTGATCACTTCTGGGAAGTGACGTCATCACACAGGTCAAAGGGCAGCCTGAGAGCACATGAGTGCTCCCTAAAGAGCTGAATCACCCTCCCATGGGCCCAATTCAGCCTAAAATGGACCTGTCATGGGGCACAGGGGCATGCTGCGCTGCCTGGGGATGCGCCCATGCCACTGGGGGATGCCTCGGGGGGCACGACTCCTGTTGGCCAGGTAGGGGGAGGAAGTGGGAACAGGAGATCCCCCGCCCCCAGTGGGGAAATGGCAAGCCTGCATCCCATGGTCCAGGAATGCTCAGAGAGTAAGTTTGCAAACCTCCAGGTAGGGGCTGGGGATCTCCTAGAATTACAACTGCTCTCAAAATGGCAGCGATCAGTTCCCCTGGGGAAAATGGTTGCTTTGGAGGGTGGACTCCATGGCATTATACCCTGCTGAAGCTCCTCCCTTCCCCAAACCTAGCCCTCCCTAGGCTCCACCCCCAAATCACTAGACATTTCCCAACCTAGAGCTGGCAATCCTACCAGTGAGTTTCATGTTGGTGGAGGAATGCAGACCCAGATCAACCTACTCCAAGCCCCCAAAGATTATGCTTACATATGATTGCCAGGTCCTCTTACCCACTGGGCAGGGGCAGGAGTGACCTGGCTCTTACCTCTTTCTTGCTTTCTCTCTATTTTTTCCCCATGGCTGCACAGTGATATCACTTCTGGTGATGTCACTTCCAGTGATATCAATGTACAGGCAATGGACAGCAGGCTAATTTGGGGCCCAAACTGGCCTGCAGCTAAGCTCAGGAGTACTCTTGGGGTGGCATGATGATGTCTGTGATGTCATCATGCTGCCCCAGGAGCACACCTGGGAGGCCCATTCCCATGCCTTCCTCCCCTGCCAACCAGGTAAGTGGAGGCGGGGGGGGCAGAAGGTGAAAACGGGGCAGTCCCCACCCTGGGGGAACAGGATTCCTATTCTTACATATCTCACTTTTCTCCCTGACCCCGGACTGAAAGCAGCTTTTCACATCACTGCTCCCTTTTCCAATTAACCCTCATAACAACAACCTTGTGAAGGTAGGTTTAAGCTGAGAGATTGTGGTGGGCCCACAATCACCTGGTGGGCTTCCATGGCAGAGCGGGAATTTGAACCCAGTTATTTCTTCATCCACCAAAAACTTCAGAGTGAAAGGGAAGGGGGGGTAAAGGAAAGGTTAAACAACCCCCCTACAAACCACCTTTGTTAGTCGCTTGCCACGAAAACCCCACTAGAGGTTGCATAACTTGGCTATGACTTGACTTAGGATTTCCACTCCTTATTCATCTATTCCATGTGCTGTTCCCAGCAATTCTTCAACCTGAGGAACCATTTAAAAAACATTCCTGAGATGATTCCCCACCAACTAGGGATCAGATAAGCTGATCGGTGGCCTCTTCATGAGGCAACCAATCACTGTGTGCCGGTGAGTGGAAATAAACGTTACTAAGTACCTAGGGATGCTCAAGTGCAGAATTGTATGTGTAGTCCTCAATTCACATGCAGGCTGTTCTTGCTCTGCGCACATAAATGCCGCTTTCACGAGAGCTCCCTTTATGTGATTTCATCTGCCAGCAATTCTTGAGAGCAGAGTGCCAGTTCACCTCTGTTTTTGCTGTGAGAACAAGTACTGTAGGCTCCTTTGACTTGCCAATTTGCATTTCTTTAAGGTGTGAGAAAGTGTCAAGAGCCACATTTGAATGGATGAATGTGGGGGAAATGGGGATACTTTTAGCAGTTGAGGAGGAATTGATATCAAATGTATGAATTTATTCACGCAGACCAAATTGAAGTGTGACTGTGCAAGTGAGTGCATGGAAAGTTGCGGGGAGGCACATAAAATGAGGTTCATTTCATCATCCCTAGGTACTTAGTAACATGTATTCCCACCCAGTGTCAGGAAACCAAGTCGGAGTTAGTGCAGGAAGCATTGGTCTTGCTCTACAGAGGCTTCCTGCTGACATGAAGCTACACTGAAATGAAGGTAGTAATCTCAGCCTTCACACTGAATGAGTGAACCTTTTCACAGAGCTTCATAAATCCACCTGAACATTAAGGCTTGATGGGGTTGAAGAGTTTTGCAAAATATTCCCCTTCTGGCTCAGCTCTAATTAGGGCAGCCAACTTCAAGGGACAGGACATTTTTTTCTCCAGGCCTTGCTCTAATAAGTACTTAGGAACTGTAGTCCAAACAAGCAAATGCCAACTCTCCTCTAAGGCTGTGACTTAAAAGGGCAGACCAGCATGGTTAGAGAGGAGCTATTTAGCTCTTCTGTTTTGGTGGGAAGAAGAAATACATCCATATATCCCATGTCAAAACCTTATGCAGATCTAGTTTCAGGTAGATATCCATGCCGGTCTGCAGGATTTGTGTCCAGTAACACTTTAAGAGACCAAGAAGACTTTCAGGGTATCAGCTTTTGAGAGTCAAAGAAGAAGAAAGCGTTGTCAAAAGCTGATACCCTGAAAACCTTGGCGGCCTCTAAGGTTCCACTGGACTCAAATCCTGCTGTTCTTGTATAGATCTGTAAAGTTTCCCCTGCAACAGTTAAAGTACCACAGGGAGGGTAATTTTCCAAAGGACATGGCGCCGGAGGAAGGAGTTAAATAGCATCTCTGTCCTGTGCCGGTCTGAGTCTTTAAATCACTTCCCCTGCAGCTTCAGGTTGTTTTAAAAAAGAAAACCCTGGGGGGAAATATTCGTGGAACTGAATAGTTCTGCCCACATTATAACTGCTAAGTGCTATTAGATTTTCCTTTATGCTTAAAAAAAATGAAAAAAATAAAAGCAACTTTCCAACAAGTTTCATATTACAGTTCTCTCTCGGAGGTATTCTACAACAGGAAAATAATTATATGCCAATACATGATAAACAGGTTTTTTAAAGATACATATTGAACCTTGCATATAGTCTATTCATAGAATATGTTTATTAAGGAGGAATTCTAAAGTCCCTTGCGCCTTCACACATTACAGAAGGATCTAGTTTCATTTCCTGATGCCACCACTGAAGAACTTTGAGTTGCAGGAGTTGGAAGTGGTTTCTTTGGGCCGGTAGCTGACTCACAAGGAGTACAATTATGTCCCTCTTTGCCACTTGTTTATATTTTTGCCAAGCATTGTCAGTTCTCAGATTTTGCTGCTGTTTTTTAAAAATGCATTAATCTCGTGTCGGCATGTTGTGTGGTTTTTACACACAAAGTGTATGGTGGGATTGACCCTACTTAGGCTTGCCAGGTGCCTGCATAAGGTGATGGATGAGAGCGGAAACACACAAGATGAATTATGCGTGAAGAACACTGGATTTGTCCTGCAAGTGTCCCTGGGAGTGGTAGTTAACCCTCCCCTGCTCCAAGCAACGGGAGGAAAACCGAGCGAAGTGGATTTTCTTGCAAAGAAAAGCCACTCAACTGGAGAGATTCTCTCTTTCAAAAATCCAATCAGCTGGTTTTCCTTCAGGAGTTCAGAGACGGGTTCAGGGTGGGGATGTAACAGGACCCTTCTGAGAGAAGAAGAATGGGAGGGACTGGGTTTCTCTCTCACTTGCAAAACACCTCGGCTTTTTTCCTGCCTCTTGTTACATCGTTCTCAACCTCCCTTCACCCCCATCCTGAGCTCCTAGAGGATTTTTGAAAGAGAGGAAGAGAGAGAGTGTGTGTGTGTGTGAGAGAGTCCCTCCTGTTGCGATTCTCCCTGGCTGAGCTGAGATTCACACTGAGTGGCTGTTTTTTTAAAACTACCATTCCCAGGGATTCCCAGGATCGAACACTTGCCCATGCGTCTCATGTGTTTTGACCCTAAGAGACAGCAGAATGGTCAAAGGGAGGTGCAGTTGTCATTCCCATATAATGGTGTCACTTCTGGCACTACCCAGAAGAGACGGCATTACACTGGGGCCAATTCTTTAGCAGTTGGCCCAAAACATACCATATAAGGCAACAGAAAATGACACAAACACAAAAAATTAAGAGTTCATTTTACTCAAAAGGTAAGAGAAATTGAAACCATGATTTTCAGATCCAATCAGCTGGAGTAAGAAATCCTCCCTGCTTGGACACACAATATAACCTTCTTGGAGCCTTTATCCTAAATTACCACTATTTAAGAAAGAGAGAGTCATGCAAATACATTCAGTGTAACAGCCAAGCTTACAAAATTCTGACACATTTCCCTGCAAAAACAGATCATACACTCTCGCAGTTTTTGTATTAACCATTCAGAGAAACACCTCTAATCAATATTTACTTCATATTCCTCTACAACCTTGTTCAAGCTGAGAAGCAGATTACAATAAAATTCCCTATAAAGATGGCATTTGAAACCTTTGGCAAAGCCCTCATCAACCCTGTCTTAAAAACAGTCATAACAACTATATATATATAGATAGATATATAGATATAGATAGATAGATAGGTAGATAGATAGATAGATAGGTAGATAGATAGATATGTTCGTGCCCATGTCTAGTTCTGACCACAAGCACTTGGTGTGTGTGTGTGTGTGTGTGTGTGTGTGTGTGTGTATACACACACACACACACACACACCAAGTGCTTGTGGTCAGAAGTAGACATGGGCACGAACAGCATTACAAACAGAAAAAAACCAAGAACAGGCCGCTCGGCTGCCTGTGAATGGGCTGTTTGTGATGGCCATTCCAGCCGAACAGGCGGTTGGCACAAGCCTCGTTCGTTGTGCTCGGCCACCATTCGGGAAGCTAGACACTCAGGCGCCTTCAATCAATTGCCTCGGCAACAGAGAGGGGGAGTGCTTGAACTCTGTCTGCACTCCCTCTGTCGTCCCGGACACCCCAATCAAAGCCCAACTTAGCTTGATGGGCAGGTCTTCCTTCCAAGTGTGGAGCTGCAAATCGGTTACAATTGGTAACGTGGGAGCAGACACCAGGGGAGAGGGAGGGAGGAGGGGGTGTTCTGTGGCCATTGGAACTCCAATCTCATCCTTGTAAACCCTGTTAGGCAGTTCTGACTGCCATCCACTGGCCTCCTGCGTTTCTCAATCAGTCCTCAGCTTATAAAAGGGCACTTTGCTCCCAGTTCTGGTTTCACTTTCAGCAAGCAGTGGAGTGGGACAGAGCTCTTAATAACCTTTTGGGAGAGAGAGAGGGAGAGTGCATTGGAGCTGGGCTTTTTTCTGTGTGTGGTGGGTGGGATAGGGAGCTATCCCCTCTGGTTCCAAGGCTGCTGCCAGGCCCTGGGGCCAAGCTCAGTGGGCACCTCGGCTGAGGGCTCACCCTGATTATTAGTGCCTGATCTGGTCAGGTCTCTGGGAGTGTTGGGCTAGGGGTCTACCCCCTCCCTCCGGGAATGTATAACTCCGAGATCCATACTGCAATTTTGACCAAACTTGGATGGTGGCTGGAGAGGAGCCTGCTGCACATTCCCGGTGAATATGGGCTCTCTAAGTGCTAAGGGGGGAGCTCTGGTGCCGATGAACACCGAACACCGAACACGTTCGGTAATGGGACATGTTCGGGTCCGGTCGGCTGTTCATGTTCATCATTGGGAACGAACACCGAACAGCCTGTTCAGGGTTTTTTTCCTGTTCGTGCCCATGTCTAGTTAGAACCTGACTTCTGTATTACTAGTAGTGTTGCCAATTCCGACTTGAGAAATCCATGAAGATTTGAGGGCAGTGTCTGAAGGGGGTGAAGTTTGAGGAGGGGCGGAGTTCAGCGGGTATGTGGTGCCACAGAGACTTCCTTTCAAAACTGCCATTTCCTTCAGGAGAATTGTTTCAGGTGGGTGGCCATGTCGGTCTGTAGTAGAGGAGCAAGATTCAGGTCCAATAGCACCTTAAAGGCCAACTAGATTTCCAGGATGTGAGCTTTCAAGAATCAGAGCTCATATCTGACAAAGGAACCTGTGACTCTTGAAAGCTGTGTGTGTGTGTGTGTGTGTGGTTCCCTCAAGTCAGAACTGACTTATGGTAACCTCTAGTGGGGTTTTCATGGCAAGAAACGATCAGTGGTGGTTTGCCATTGCCTGCCTCTGCAATCTTGGTCTTCATTGGAGATCTCCCATCCAATTACTAACCAAGGCCGACCCTGCTTAGCTTCTGAGATCAGACGAGATCAGGCTCAATTGGGCTGTCTAGTTGGTATTTAAGGTGCTACTGGACCTGAATCTTGTTCTTCAGGGAAACTGAAAATCAGTTGTGATTCTAGGAGAACTCCAGGCTCCAGTTTTGAAGCTGGTGACTATGACAGCTTTCAAAGAAAAAAAAATATGGAAGATAAGACTTTCTGTGTCTATTAGGCACAATGGCTAAGTGGAACTTCATGTTCAGAGGAGGATCCTTTTGAATACCATTTTTGGTATTATGGCTGTATTTTATGGGTTTTAGGGGGGAGGATGAGATGGTGGACTAGGCATTTCAATTCTGCCAGATGAATTATTCTTCTCTGGAAAAGACTACCGGAGATAGAAACCACAGATAAAGTTCCGTCTCTGGATGAAAACTGATGAAAACTTTGGAGAAGCAAGCAAACCTGTTATGTTTTGTGCAAGTAAGCAGGGAGAAAGAAACATCTCTTGAAAGAAACCCCTCAACAAATTAAATCTTGAAGCCCAAAGACAAAGGAATGGAGAATTAATTTTTCCAGCGATATGAAATGCTCGGAATCAGATAAGTCTTGTCATTAGAGAAGGCACTAAGCAGCAAATGTCTGGATAATACCGCCAGCTCTGAGCTTCTCTCAGAACATCTAAATACATTAAATCCATAAAAATAAATGAAAGCAGCTGCAATTTTATAGAAATAAAAGGCTCTCATATTAAAAAATCCAGCTCTTATGGAATGAAAGGGGAAAATAATAATAAAATTAAGGGGTGGGGGAGAGGGAGAAGAGAGAGGCAGTTGGGAGCACCACCTCACCAACAAGCAAAAGGATTCCTTTGAATATGGTACGGGGCCTCCACAATTCTGGAGCTTTATTTGAACGGCATGCAACACCCTGCAGATATATAGCGGGTTGGATCCTATCAGCTTTTCTACTCAGTCGCATCTGATTCCCTTCTCACTGAAATTGCAATCTTGTGCAAGTTTTGCCTGTGACCATTCCACCCTTCCCAGTGCTGTGCTTTTTCATGGGCCGTTTCCACACTGCTTACCAGCCACGGAACATCGCACCAAGCTCCTGGAACGACAGCGTCTTCCTGGTGCAATTTTGTGCGAGAACAGTAGTTCTCGCATGAAATTACCCCAAGAAGATGCTGTCATTCCGGGAGCCTGCCGCAATGTTCCATGGCCAGTAAGCAGTGTGAGAACAGCCATGGTCAAAAAAAGACTCTTCTCTCTTTTTCACCAGTGGAAATGCTGGTTGGATCCAATATGGTGGGTCTATTGTCTGAGGCCCATTAGCGGATAGGTTCATGTAGAAAGGATTGCATGCAGACAGAAGTGCTCAAAAACCACTGGTCTAAATTGCACATTTAGGTTGTATCAACTTAAACAGGGACAAAAGGAGAGGTTTACACTCAGATCTTGTTATATGCTGCTGGAAAGGAAATCCTAGTCTCTGTATTCAACAAGATGGTTTGCTGGCAAATGCTTGATCGGTTGGCCTGTGGGATTTCTGTCCTATGGAACCCATTGGGGGATTGCATGAGGGATCCAACTGGTTTCTGTTGTCCCATTGCAACTAGCAGTGGGATTTCTGTCCTATGGAACCCATTGGGGGATTGCATGAGGGATCCAACTGGTTTCTGTTGTCCCATTGCAACTAGCAGTGGGATTTCTGTCCTACGGAACCCACTGGGGGGTTGCATGAGGGATCCAACTGGTTTCTGTTGTCCCATTGCAACTAGCAGTGGGGTTTCTGTCCTATGGAACCCATTGGGGGATTGCATGAGGCATCCAACTGGTTTCTGTTGTCCCATGGCAACTTGCAGTGGGATTTCTGTCCTACGGAACCCATTGGGGGATTGCGTGAGGCATCCAACTGGTTTCTGTTGTCCCATTGCAACTAGCAGTGGGGTTTCTGTCCTATGGAACCCATTGGGGGATTGCATGAGGCATCCAACTGGTTTCTGTTGTCCCATTGCAACTTGCAGTGGGGTTTCTGTCCTATGGAACCCATTGGGGGATTGCATGAGGGATCCAACTGGTTTCTGTTGTCCCATTGCAAATTGCAGTGGGGTTTCTGTCCTATGGAACCCATTGGGGGATTGCATGAGGCATCCAACTGGTTTCTGTTGTCCCATTGCAAATTGCAGTGGGGTTTCTGTCCTATGGAACCCATTGGGGGATTGCATGAGGCATCCAACTGGTTTCTGTTGTCCCATTGCAACTTGCAGTGGGATTCCTGTCCTATGGAACCCATTGGGGGATTGTATGAGGGATCCAACTGGTTTCTGTTGTCCCACTGCAACTTGCAGTGGGATTTCTGTCCTACGGAACCCATTGGGGGATTGCATGAGAGATCCAACTGGTTTCTGTTGTCCCATTGCAACTAGCAGTGGGATTTCTGTCCTACGGAACCCATTGGGGGATTGCATGAGGGATCCAACTGGTTTCTGTTGTCCCATTGCAACTTGCAGTGGGATTTCTGTCCTACGGAACCCATTGGGGGATTGCTTGAGGGATCCAACTGGTTTCTGTTGTCCCATTGCAACTTGCAGTGGGATTTCTGTCCTATGGAACCCATTGGGGGATTGCATGATGGATCCAACTGGTTTCTGTTGTCCCACTGCAACTTGCAGTGGGATTTCTGTCCTACGGAACCCATTGGGGGATTGCATGAGGGATCCAACTGGTTTCTGTTGTCCCACTGCAACTTGCAGTGGGGTTTCTGTCCTATGGAACCCATTGGGGGATTGCATGAGGGATCCAACTGGTTTCTGTTGTCCCACTGCAACTAGCAGTGGGGTTTCTGTCCTATGGAACCCATTGGGGGATTGCATGAGGGATCCAACTGGTTTCTGTTGTCCCATTGCAACTAGCAGTGGGATTTCTGTCCTATGAAACCCATTGGGGGATTGCATGAGGGATCCAACTGGTTTCTGTTGTCCCATTGCAACTTGCAGTGGGATTTCTGTCCTATGGAACCCATTGGGGGATTGCATGAGGGATCCAACTGGTTTCTGTTGTCCCATTGCAACTAGCAGTGGGGTTTCTGTCCTATGGAACCCATTGGGGGATTGCATGAGGGATCCAACTGGTTTCTGTTGTCCCATTGCAACTAGCAGTGGGATTTCTGTCCTACCGAACCCATTGGGGGATTGCATGAGGGATCCAACTGGTTTCTGTTGTCCCACTGCAACTTGCAGTGGGGTTTCTGTCCTACCGAACCCATTGGGGGATTGCATGAGGGATCCAACTGGTTTCTGTTGTCCCACTGCAACTAGCAGTGGGGTTTCTGTCCTATGGAACCCATTGGGGGATTGCATGAGGGATCCAACTGGTTTCTGTTGTCCCATTGCAACTTGCAGTTCTTGGCAGGGTCTGAATAGGATTTGGAAGAGTCTGCCTACATTCAATTCAAAATTCAGGGAAAATTAGATTTGCTAAATTTCTCTTGTCGGTCCCAAAGACCGACAACATTTCCCAAAGTATAAGCTTCTGAGAGAGTAGATACGAAGGGAACTTAACTTTTGAAAGCTTATACTCTAGAAAATCTTGTTGGTTTTTAAGGTACTGCTGGACTCGAATCTTGCTCTTCTGATGCAGACCAACACAGCTACCCACCTGAAACAATCTTATGGGTATGTAAAAGTTGTCATACGCATTTTCAGACAGCTGAGATATCTGTACCATCAACTTTGCTGGCCATTTCTCCATCCCTTTTGTTCTATTCTTCCTTGAATGAGCTTAGAGATGAATAAATGGTCTTCTGTGACCTATTTTATTCTTGCAGTTGTCATGAGAGCAAGGCTTCCTTGTGAATGTGTGACTGGCCTCGTGGTCATCCAGTGAGCTACACGGTCAGAGTGGTGATGGTGTTTATAACCCTGGTTTCTCAGATCCAATGCCACAACACTACACATTACTTATGCTGGGGCCTGGGGTCAAAGCTTGGAGAAAAAGTGGAAAGAAAAGGCAGAGCCCTGTTGATGTGGGGTACAGATCCAAGGGCTGAGGTCAGCGCCAAAGCACTCAATTCCCCTGAATTTTACAACTAAGAACAATTAAGTACAATTAAAAACCCACAAACAGTACCACCACTCAGTCTTGCCTCTTGCTTTCTGACACTCCCAAACCAGGTTACAGCTCCCCAGTTCATTTGCAACCTTAAAGTGCATTTTTAACACATCTGGCAACGTGGTGCATGGTATGTTTGAAGTCACGAATGCTGTTATTTTGGATGTGAGGCAACGTAAAATGAGGGCTGAGAGCTTCAAGCTGAGCAGAGCAAGTAGGGGGAAGGAAAGAGGGCTGTATTAACCCTTTCCTTGTTGACTATCTGATTCTCAAAGTATCCCTCAGCAAAGACGACTTTCCCACCTCTAGGAAACAGAGTTCTTCTGTTGTCCCGCCTACCATGCTAAAAGCAGCTGTGGAGTATGTTTGTGAGGAAGAGGGAGATTTTATTGATAAATGGCTGACAAGGAAAGGGTTAAAAGCTGCCTCCTTCTCCTCCTCCTCCTCCAAGCTTTTCTTCTTGTTGTGTTTCTTTGATTTTTTCCCCTCATTGAACTACATTCATTGAACTATAAACACTGAACTACTATTCAGTCCACATTCATACATTTTTAGCTGCACACTAAAGATGGGCATGAACCGGGAAAATTCCAAACCATGTGGTTCGTGGTTTGTCGTGTTTCATGAACCACGAACTTTAATGAACTTACCCCAGTTTGCGAACCGGTTAGTTCGGTTCATGAAAACGTCACTTCTGGTTCAGCAGAAGGTCTGCAGAGAGCCCCAACCTCCATTGCCTAGGAAACTGATTGGTCGGCACCAGGCTGTCTGCAGTGACTCACCAAAATACAAACCAAATGAATTGGGCAAAAATTCATCATGGTTCATAAGAAATGAGCTCCCAGGAACTGCAGGTTTGCTAACCATGAAACGGCCCGGTTCGTGATGAACTTTGATTCGTATTTTGGTTTGTGCCCACTTCTACTACACTTTTTACATACTTTTCATTATATTCTTTAAAAAGACGAGAAGAAGCTGTAAGATCAATCCAGGATACCCTCTTAATAAGATCTGTTTTCTACAATATTGGGAAGGTGGATTTAGAATAAGGTTGTCAACTCTGGGTTGTTGTGAGCTTGTGGAGGGTGTGGTTTGGGAAGGGGAGTGACTTCAGTGGGATATAATGCCATAGAGTTCACCCTCCAAAGTGGCCATTTTCACCTGGGGAACTGATCTATGTGGTCTGGAAATCAGTCATCGTTCCAGGAGATCTCCAGGTTGGCAACCTTAGTTCAGAGAGCACTGTTCTTAATAGACTGACACTAGCTCTACGCTGAAGCCTATATGTGTTTGGAGAGATTTTCTTCCATCTTCTAAGTGTTTTTAAGTGGCCAGAAGTTTGCATTTTTCATGTTTGCTGTGTGAGAATTGGATTTTCCACTGGACTCACACTGGTATGTGCATGGTGTGTGTGGGTGGGTGGGTGTGCACTGCCAGGTTTTGGTTTTTGCCTTGGGCTGGAATTGTGCCAACAATTTTGTGACCCTGTGTAACTGATGTTACTAGGATTCTAGGTTTTTAACTTGGTTCCATGGTTTTTAATCACTTTTGCACTGTGCAATAAATATCTCTTGTATGTTTTGTATTTTCTTGGCCGCTCAACCTTGTTGGTTCCTGACTTGTTTTGCCTTGGGCCTTCAGTGAGGTTTATTCTCATAAACCAGGACAGATTATCCACCTCTTCTCCCCTCCCCTCTTCAAATCTTTTATTCAGGAATATCCATCCAGACCACTGGCGACATTTGTGTGGCTGGTTAAAATATATCAGAACAGCCTTGGGCTCAGGCAGATTTCAACACAGCTTTGATCCTCCCCCCTTTCTTTCTCTGCTGAACCCTGGGCCTTCCATTCAGACACCCCCTGCTATTGTCATATATACATTTCAAGGCAGAGAGGAACCATTTCAGGCCTGTTATAGTGCAAAACTATCCTGCCCTGGTTTCTCAGCTTTGCCGTTGCCTATGGATACAGTTTTTCCAAGAGCTTCAGAGTAACTTTACTTTTTAAATAGGATATCATTGACATTTCCCCCCATCTGAAAAAGGGATAAATTGAAGACTGGTAGGGAAAGACAGCTTGAATTCTGAACTCTTCCGTTCTCATCCCATCTCTTTTGGGAATTGAGTCTCTGCCTTTTCCATCCAAGCAGATTCATATTTTCATGGTCAATCCTATCTAGAATTTTCTTGCTCTGTAAATGGAAGCAGTAGATAACTGATCCAGCGACTAGCAGAAGCAGTTTAAAAAAAAAATAGCCTGTGGTGATTAACCAAATAGAAGTACATATTCCTGATCAGCATAATTATTAAGACTGAAATATTCCAGTTTTCTTTCTGGAGAATTAAAGTTTGCTTTGCCTGGTATATACAAAGCCCTAATTAACATTAAACGTCACCCTCTAATCCCCGAGTGTTCTCTCCTCCTTAGCCTCTCTGATCCAGTAACGGTAGTTATCCTGTCTTAACTGAAATAAATCTACATCTACATATCAAACACATCCCTGGACCTCTAGGAAATGAAATCCTTTAAGTGCTTGTCTTTTGTGTCGGCAGTTTAAAGCTTCTCAGATTGTGGAAAATTGACCGAAAGGTCTCTATTCCCGGACAATCTGGGACATTGTCCACCCAAGCAGGTTAGCTCCCAAAACTTCAGCTAACATAGCTCTTTCTTTGGTTAATTGGTGGAGGATGGAGGGGGGATCAGTTGGTGCAACGTCATTTTGCTGGTTTCCCATATCCCCCCCACCCCCACCTCAACAAACCTGCCTCAGGTCTGTTCCAATGGATCAGGATATTTGATGTTGCGTTTTCCTCTCTGCACGCATTAGTCATTAGAATAGCAAAACTGGTAACAAATCTTCAGGCATCAACCATGCTTTGCATCAATTAAAAAACATCAAAACCAACCCACCCACCCCCCGTCCTGGTTTTTGATTCTGCTTCTTACCATTTGATCTGTTATTTTTTCTTCATATGCTGCTCTAACTCTTCCCTCCTCTCTGAAGACTCATTCCTGTCTCATTTTCATCTTTCATTAAATAACAGCAACTTTGGGTTCCAGTAGCACCTTAAAGACCAACTAGATTTCCAAGGTATGTGTTCTCAAAGTTGGAGTTCCCTTGTTCTCGAAAGTGTTTGTCCTGAAAAGCGAGTTGGTCTTTAAGATGCTACTGGACCCAAATCTTGTTTTTCCACTACATCTGAAACTATTTTATTAAGTCTCTTTCTCTCTGCCCCTTGTACCCTGATTTGGGAGCTTGGAAAGAGAGCTTGTTGAATATGATTTGTTCCTCTGAGATAAAATACTCAGGATAGTTTCAGATAGGTAGCCAGGTTGGTCTGTAGTAGAAGAGCAAGATTCAGGTCCAGTAACACCTTAAAGGCCAACTAGGTTTCCAGGATGTGAGCTTTCAAGAATCAGAGCTCATATCTGATGAAGGAACCTGTGTGACTCCTGAAAGCTGTGTGTGTGTGTGGTTCCCTCAAGTCAGAACTGACTTATGGTAACCCCTGGTGGGGTTTTCATGGCAAGAAACTACCAGTGGTGGTTTGCCATTGCCTGCCTCTGCAACCTTGGTCTTTGTTGGAGATCTCCCATCCAATTACGAACCAAGGCCGACCCTGCTTAGCTTCTGAGATCTGACGAGATCAGGCTCACCTGAGCTGTCTAGTTGTTCTTTAAGGTTCTACTGGACCTGAATCTTGTTCTTCAGGAAAACTGAAAATCAGTTGTGATTCTAGGAGAACTCCACACTCCAGTTTTGAAGCTGGTGACCATGACTACTTTCAAAGAAAAAAAAATATGGAAGATAAGACTTTCTGTGTCTATTAGGCACAATGGCTAAGTGGAACTTCATGTTCAGAGGAGGATCCTTTTGAATACCATTTTTGGTATTATGGCTGTATTTTATGGGTTTTCGGGGGGAGGATGAGATGGTGGACTAGGCATTTCAATTCTGCCGGATGAATTATTCTTGTCTGGAAAAGACTACCGGAGATAGAAACCACAGATAAAGTTCCATCTGTGGAAGAAAACTGATGAAAACTTTGGAGAAGCAAGCAAACCTGTTTTTTTTGCACAAGTAAGGGGGAGAGAATTAAATGTCTCTTGAAAGAAACCCCTCAACCAATTAAATCTTGAAGCCCAAAGACAAAGGAATGGAGATTTAATTTTTCTGCCAAATGCTCAGAATCAGATAAGTCTTGTCATTAGAGGAGGCACTAAGCAGCTTTTGAGAGCTAAAGCTCCCTTCATCAGATATCAGGTATCAGACAAAGGGAGCTTTGACTCTCGCAAGCTCATGCCCTCGAAATCTAGCTGGTTTTTAAGGTGCTACTGGACCTGAATATGCAAGATGTGGTTGGAGAGATAGGGTTTTTATTGACTCATCAGTGTGTTTTCCATTTCCTAATCCCCTAGTTTGAAATGTATTTCTGTCCAGACTGTGAATAATTTGGGCATGTACTGATTAATAGTTGGATGGGTCCTCACCAAGGAAGTCCACAGCTGCTAAACAGTCAGGCAATGGCAAACCAACTTGGAATGTCTCTTGCCTTGAAAATCCCAGCAGGGATTACCGTTAAATCAGCCATGAGTTGACGGCACTATCCACCACCTCGTTCAGAGAGGTCCTGCCCCAAGGGGGAGAAAACCAAAATACTTTGTCTCTGTGGCTGATTCCGCACATGCTGGATAATGCACTTCCAATCCTCTTTAGAGATTATTTGGAACTGAATTTTTCATGTGTGAAACAAAAAATCCACTTCCAAAGGATTGCTAAAGTGCATTGAAAGTGCATTATCCAACGTGTGCAGAATCAGCCTGTGTTAGGGATTGGTACTCCACAGCCAGGAACTTCTTTGACTTTTTCTTTTGATTCTAGTTTTTTTCCAAAGTTTGAACCTCCACGGCCAGTTTCATTTCAGCATCCCACAATTGGAGTTGTTCTCCTGTAAGCTTATAAATTCTGCATAATCACTCAGTGTACTCACAATTCTAAGCAGAATTTCTTAGTGCTAGTCAAATGAAGCACGATTGCTTTAATCTGGAAAACAGCAAGACTCAAGTCTAGTAGCATCTTAAAGACCAACAAGATTTCCAGGGCATACAAACTTTGAAGAGTCAAGCACCTTTTGTCCCGTACCAGATAGAACAGGAGCAGAGATCAATGCCAACAACAGTACATGGGGAAAGCAGCACACATAACCCCACTTTGCTGCTTTGAAAGGAGATAGCCCTTGATGAGTTGGTACACAGTAATCAGCCATGTGCGATCAGCATTAACGTGGACAACATGCCAGATTCTGCCACCATGCAGATGCAAAATAATAATAATAATAATAACAACATTCAATTTATATACCGCCCTTCAGGGCAACTTAATGCCCACTCATATAGGTCTACAAAGTGTGTTATTATTATGCCCACAACAAACACCCTGTGAGGTGGGTGGGGCTGAGAGAACTCTGAGAGAGCTGTGACTGACCCAAGGTCACCCAGTTGGCTTCAAGTGGAGGAGTGGGGAATCAAACCTGGCTCTCCAGATTCGAGTCCTCCTGCTCTTAATCACTACACCAAACTGGCTCTCAGAAACTGCCTGTGGGCAAATCTTTGAACAGACCGAAAGAGCGGCTCGTTTGAACAAAAACAATGAGCATTCCTGACAAGGTTAATTAAAATATTCATCATTTTTTTTTACAAAGTTCTCAGCATCCCTAGCTGCACTAGTGACAGTTTTGCAAGAAATGTTTGCAACCCACTCCCCCAAATTATTTCAGAATTTCTCTACCTGAAACAAGCTAAAAGGAGACCTAACATGAAAGGTGAAGGGTGGGTGGGGTGTAGACTAAAGAAATAGAAAAAGAGAAAAACCAATGCAGTCTGAGAAAGAAAGGGAGAGAAAGAGAAACTTTCTTTATCAAGTTTCCAGGTGCCTCTTGGAGAGAATTTTATGGACATGGTATAAACCTTTGAAAATAGGAGTCTGTAATGGAAATGCTGACAGACCCTTTATACAGTGACATTAAAGCTAGCTGCTTGGAGATTGTCCTTATCTTTCCCCCTGCATTATCCCCACCCCACCCCACCCCCACCCCTTCATCCTTACTTCTCTATGTTTCCTACAGCCCCACGTTTCTTGATCCTAATGAAATGAAGAGAGAAAGTTCAGTTTTCATCTGAGATGGTATTTTTACACTGCAAGTCACAAGTAAAGTTTCTGCCCTTCGTAGCACAGGAGCAACCTTTGACTGCCCTCCTCTTTCAAATTGAAGTCAGCCCTTTCTGGTGGCAAAGCAAGTGATCTACTGTGAGCTGTTGCCTCTGAATAAAACTCAGGTCTAAAAAAAACCCCATTTTTTAATATTGTGACAAATATAAAATCATTGATGATTTCAAAATCATCGCTGGCGCTGCCCTCAAAGAAAACTGGTTTGTTACATTTCCATGTAGTTGCACATGAGAATTCTGGGATGTTTCAGGAACTTCAAATGTTGTTATTTGAAGGCAGGAAGCCTCTGGATGCCAATGCTGGTGCTGGGAGGCAACATCAGGGGAAGGCTTCTTTGCCCTGTTGTTGTCCCTTCATAGTAACTGGTTGGCCACTGTGTGAGACGGAATGCTGGACTAAATGGTGTTATGGGTGGTGAATGCCTTCAAGTCATAGCTGATTTAGGGCAACCCCTGGCGGGGTTTTCATGGCAAGAGACTAGCAGAAGTGGTTTGTCATTGCCTGCCTGTGCAGCCATGGTCTTCGTTGGAGGTCTCCCAACCAATTACTAACCAAGGCCAACCCTGCTTAGTTTCTGAGATATGACGAGATCAGGCTCACCTGGGCTATCCAAGTCAGGGTGGACAAAATGGGCTACTGGCAAAAGAAAAAAGAGATGTGGTTGTCCTTTGACTTCAACCTTCACAAATCCCTTTAAGCCAATTTGAACCACCAGGGGTATAAGTATTTAAGTAAACACATCTAAGCAGTTACTCTTCAATATGAACCTTGAAAAATGGCCTTTCCAACAGGTTACAGCTGTGGCCTCCCCTCTCCTCTTTAAGGGCTGCAGAACTGAGGAGACGCTCAGGGGTCCCAGCATTTTACTTTTATGACACCTCAGTAAGGAGGGTATGGCTGCGAGAGAACAATGGTCTGAATCCAGAACTCTGGTCCTCAGTTTTCACTATATCTTTATCCAAATTTAAGATCAAGAGTCCAGTGGCACCTATAAGAGTAATAAGAGTTGTGGTAGGGTATGAGTTTTCATGAGCCACAGCTCCCTTCTTCAGATACAGCTAGAATGTGAGTCCATCTGTCCTTATATCTTGGAGAGTGGAGTGATTACAGAAGCTGATGATAATAGCCAGTGAATGACAATAGCAGGAGTGATTGGATAGGGTGGGTATGCAGAGGGGTACGGAGTGTGGAGAAAGGGGGGAACATTTTAACCTTCCAAGACATTCAGTTGCTGACCTAAAATTAGCAGTTATCCTGCAGAGGAATTTCAAAGGAGATTCTAAAGAGCAACTGCTGATAATGAAGCTCAAGACAATGCGTCCGCCTGGATTGAATCGAGACCTAGGCTTCCTGTCTGCTGATTTCTCCACACTCACTACCCCTCGACATACCCCACCCTATCCAATCATCCCTACCATTCAGCATTTGAAATCACTCCAGTCTCCAAGATATAAGGACAGATGGACTCACACTCTAGCTGTAACTGAAGAAGTGAGTTGTGACTAGACATGGGCACGAAGAGAAAAAAAACCCGAACATGGTGTTTGTTGTTCGTTGCCATCCATGAACAACGAATAACGAACATTGACGAACATGATCCTGTTCATGAACATGTTCATTGTTTGTTGTCCATGGGGGCCAGCAGGCTCTCCTCCAGCCATCAAAATCCCTACTGCACCACTCCCAGAAACCCTACCTGAAAAGACAGAAGGAAAGGTACCAATAATAAATAATAGCTGGGCCCAGAGCCTGGCAGCAGCACTGGAACCTGAAGGGGTAGATTCCTATCCCACCACACACAAAGAAAATTCAAGCTCCAATGCACTCGCCCTGTCTCTCTAAAAGCAGCTGTCTCTCCCTGAGAGCCAGAGCTGGGAGCCCCCCTCCCCCCTGGTCTTTTCCTCTTGTAACAAGTTTGGAGCTCCACACTTGGAAAGAAAACCTGCCTATCAAGCTAAATTGGGCTTAGATTGGGGTTTCCAGGACAACAGCAGGAGTTCAGACAGTCTCTGGGTCAGGTTACCAAGGGTGCCAGACTGTCTGGCTTGAAGAACAGCAATGAACGAGGCTTGCAACGACCACCTGTTCGTTTAAAATGGGGCCTCACAAACAACTTGCTCATGAGCTGTTCATGGGCCTTTTTGCATTCATAATGCTGTTCGTGCCCATGTCTAGCTGTGACTCATGAAACCTCATACCCTACCACAAATTTTGTTAGTCGTATTGGTGCTACTGGACTCTTACTCTTTTCAGCTGCTACAGACAGACTAACACAGCTACTCATCTTGATCAAACAAATGCACAGAATAGGACCACATATGACTATGTGAAGGTACATCTTACAATACCAAGTCAACCCATCAATCTCAGCGCTGTCATTGCTGACTGTCAGTGGCTCTGCAGGGACTCAGACCTTGAAAGGATTTCCCCGATGCCTGCTCTCTGAGATCCTTTAACTGGAAATATCAGAGCCAGGGTCCTTTTGTTCTGCCCTAGAGAAGCTATATTCCTTCCCCTTATAAGCACAAAAAGAATATATTTACAAGAAGTGTCTAAATGCTAAGAGCTGTGCACGATACATAAAAAGGCATCTCTTGCCCTGTGGCCTTACAGTAAAATGTAATCAAAAATAGAACTAAAAAAAACCCTTCAAAAGTAGGAGAAGGCCAAAAACAATTAGAGACATAGGCTAGCCGAAAGAAAATGAGTCTTAAGGCACTTTTTAAAAAGAGGAAGAGAATCAATTATACTAAATGTTGGCCGGTAAAGAGACCCATAGATAAGGAGCAATAAGGGGAGAAAGCACCAAGACGAGAACTAGAGGCGCAAATAAAGTGTTTAACAAGAAAGAAGAATCCAGAAGAATCCCAGAAAGTGGGGAGAGAAGGCAGAGATAAATGGTATATGGGGTAGTAGAGCTTTTCTTGCATGTTTCCACACACGTTCACTGGGACCACTCTCCATGCTAGTTTTCCCTATTGTTGTTGTTTTTGTTATTGTTTGTTTGTTGTTGTTGTTGTTCTTTTGTTGCTGTTGTTCTTCTTCCACTTCCACTAGATAAGTCTAAATTTTATCATGTTTTTTTACTTGGAAAATATCACTGTTTGGGTCTGAGGAACAAGACGGCTGCACCAGCATTCTGAGAAACCATCATGGAAATTCCTAATCAGGCCAGAGTAGTTGTGAAATTCGGGACCATTCCTGCTGCTCTCCGGCTTGGGGGGGGGGAGCAAATACGGCATTGTTCAGGAATGGCAAGGGAGCCTTTACAGTGGCTGGGCCCTTGTTTTAATAGAACACAGTCAAGCTTCTCCCAGTTCTCCGTTGTGGTTGGAATCAAACTACCCCCTGCCTGCTTCACTGCTTTCCCGACACATGATTTAACTTTATTTCTGGGTTTCTATTTCTCCAAAACACGCAGGACTCAATGTTTTTGTTGTTATACACGGTGGCATAATTCCTGTAGCCTCCGGGCCATTGCACCACCGCTAAGAGATTCCTCCGAGGAACAGTACTGCAATGTTCTACCTTATTATGTGATTAGTCACTCTCTGCAACCTCCCTGCACCCCCTCCCCGTCTAGCTCTGGACTTCTTTGTCTATGTACAACTTAAAAGCAAACAAGCAAGTAGACCTGGAGCTGACACTCAGACAATACCAGGGGAAAAAAGCTCTTAAAGGTCCTATGAATTGTTCATTGATTCATCTGGTTCAGGCTGCGTCCTTATAGAGTTAGTTCTTGTGCTGTCGTTATAATGTAGCAGTCGTTGCCAGGTGGATTTTCCTGTGAAGACAAGACAATCTTAGTGATGACACAATATCCACTGACGTGTGGATGCAGCTTCCGTAGCACCTACTCTGACAGGCAAGAAATACAGAGGGCAGTTACAGGCAGAGAATAACAACCAAAGCAATAATCCCCACAACAACACTATACCTACTACTGATCAATGTTCTTCACACAAGTGCAAATGCAACCGTGTTACTATTTATAATTATTATACACAAGCCCCTAGTCCCGGGCAAAGAAACCTCAATACAATATTTCAATGTTTGCAGATTTACAGAACCGAGTACATAACTTAATATACATAAAAATAGGAGGTTATTCACAAATAACAATCTTCTGTTATGTCCCAATACCTTAGGGAAAACAATATATAGTCCCAATTCCTTAGGGAAAACCATATAGTGCCGTTCTTTCTTAGTGGGGTGACCACTATAAGTTAATCCATATAAGGCTTGTCTTCAGCCCAACGTAGGGTCTCAAAAACTGAAGAACTTACATTAGGCTTATCTTCAGCCCAACGCTGAATTTCAAAAACCGAAGATCTTGTAACTTGGGGAATCCCAAAGAATATAACACCGGTAAATCGCCCTCCAGAATTTCTCAATAGCACTCCGGATACTCTCCTTATATGGATTAATTTATAGTGGTCACCCCACTAAGTAAGAACGGCACTATATGGTTTTCCCTAAGGAAATGGGACTATATATTGTTTTCCTTAAGGTTTTGGGACATAACAGAAGATTGTTATTTGTGAATAACCTCCTATATGTTTATGTATATTATGCACTCGGTTCTGTAAATTTGCAAACATTGAGATATTGTGGTTGTTGTGGGTTTTCCGGGCTGTATTGCCATGGTCTTGGCATTGTAGTTCCTGACGTTTCGCCAGCAGCTGTGCCTGGCATCTTCAGAGGTGTAGCACCAAAAGACAGAGATCTCTCAGTGTCACAGTGTGGAAAAGATGTTGGCAGGTCATTTATATCTACTCAGGAGGGGTGGGGTTGAGCTGAGTCATCCTGTAAGAGTTTCCCAGGGTGTGGAATGCTAATGGCGGGAGGCTTCACTGTATCCTGAGGAGGTTCTTTTGCATATGGATTGGTGCTTGATGTGCTAATCTTCTCTGCAGAGCTACTGTCGGGTATAGAGTGTTTTGTTAGCCTGGTGTTTTTCAGAACTGGAAACCATGCTCTGTTCATTCTTAAGGTTTCTTCTTTCCTGCTGAAGTTTTGCTTATGCTTGTGAATTTCAATGGCTTCCCTGTGCAGTCTGACCAATACAATTGAGATATTTTATTGAGGTTTCTTTGTCCGTGACTAGGGGCTTATGTCTCAGACAGAGGCTGGTCTTTCTCATGTCTCATACAAGACCAGACATGGCCTGGCAACTGGTATGGGTCTGGGGGGGGCACCATAAGTGACAGCACGACATCACTTCCGAGAAAACCTAGAAGAGATGTCACGCCTTTCTAGTATCCACCAAAAAATCTATAGTAAAATCATAGAATTTCTGGCAATTCCTGGAGCAGATTGACATTGCTTTTCGGTTCCTCCTCTGGGAAGTGATGACACACCGTCACCAACTGTGGTATTTCAAATGTTTTTCTCCTGTTGGTCTCAGAAGTGGTGATGGGAAATGGGCTGGGAGGGGGTGGATTTGCTGTCCCCAGAGGGAAATTAGTAGCCCTACTCATACACATTCATCAGAGTGTTTGCATGTCCTGGGTCAGGCCCTAGGCAAAAGAATGAATGGATGTAAATCTGACATTAGAAATCACAATGCTAAAAAAAAAACCAAAACAATGTGAGAACATTTTAACCTTCCAAGACATTCCACTGCTGACCTAAAAGTGGCTGCCCTCAAACACAGAAACTTCAAAGGGAGATTACAACATGAGATTGCTAAAATGGAGTTCATTCACAAATTCTGAACAATGGACACCCCCATCCCCACCCCACCCCATGGTAGAACAGAGACTTAGGATTCTTATTTCTGCTTGAATCAAGTTAATTTCTGCTTGTACCTTTGCATCCCAATGCCCTCCCTGATTTTTGGCTGGGATATAAAGGCTTAGAGTCTCTTTACCCAAGATGCCTTGGCTCAGGGATCTCCATTCCCACTCCTGTCTGAAGAAGGGATCTCTGACTCTCGAAAGCTTACGCTCTGAAAACCTTGTTGGTCTCAAAGGTGCCACTGGAGTCAAATCCTCCTCTTCGACTCCAAACCAACACAGCTACCCACCTAAAGCTAAATAGAACCTGTATGCAAAGGAGCAGCTGCCTCTGAATGTTGAAAGTCAGTGTTTGATTAGACAAAACTCTCTATCCCCATGAGTTTGTCATGTGGAAGCGAACAGCACGGACCGTTCTCCTCTGATGTCTGTCTAGGAAATCCTTTCTCTTTTTCTTGCTCTACTCATCTTGATAACTCCAATTGCAGGCCCTTTAAGCTTTTCTTAATCTAAGCAGAAGAAGAGGAGAGCTGCTGGAATAGTTAACACAAAAAGATATAGTCAATAGGTAATGCACCTGGAGATTTATCACTTTATTGAAGAAATTAATAATTACAACAATCTGAATACCATCACTTAGCGCCTTTTCCCCCTCCTCCAGAATTCGTTAATTAAAAAGCTTTTCTACCCTCTTGAGACTCTTTTACTTTTTCAAACCTTAAGCTTTGATCAGCAATCAAATTGCTTTCAGAGTATTATTTTAAATATAAAAGCAAGAAAACAAAAAAGAGAGATGATGTGTAATCTTTCCTCTTCTCCCAGAAATGATGTCTTGAGACTGTACTCCAGGGAATGTACACACCCCGTGTGTCTTTTCCGTTCTGTGGCTGATTTTCTTTCCGGAGAGAATAGTGCCTTGTCCCCTCCATTCTTAGGAGACCTCTGTGCCGAATGGAGAGATGTTTTTTCACGAATGCCCCAGGTTCCAAGATGTGCAAGGGTTTCTATAAATAGGCATTGCTTTGGTACATGGTTTCAACCAAGTTTGCTTAAGAAAAAAGAAAGGCAAAAAACCAAAATAAACCGACACCAACTTACTATAACAACTTCAAAACGATATGAAACTCTTGTATGAAAGATTTACAAAAATTTACTCACACGAAAATGAATACCAAGTATAAATATATATTTCACAAAGCCCTGAAAGAACAAACATGTAAGGGCAATAAAACAACCAGGGGAGGAAAAATTTCTCAGTAACCAAACCCCTGTGTTAGATGCAACGATACAATCCTTTCAAAAAGGGCTCAAAAGCCTCTGTACAAAGTGATACAAAATGGTACAAATATCAATATATCTGGGGTACATACATGTTGCTTGAACCAAACTTTCAGCAAGAGATGAATAGAATCAACATGTTTTAAAATTGTAACTGAACGGGTCAGCCAGCAAGAGGTCCCGTTTCCGGTATCCCCTTCTTCAGAGCAGTTACAATTGTAATGAATCAACTAGTGCATCTACTTCACTTGTGGCTCGCTCACACGCCAGTTTCACGGGGGAAATTTATTTCTGTTCTTTTGTCCTATAAAAGGGTGATTTCGCAAAGAAGTAATCACATTTTAAAAGTAGGGAGGAGTTAGAGTCTAGCAGCAGAGGACGTGCTTTCCATATAAAAGATCCTGAGCCCCTCTAATGAGAAGAATGTACAATGGCTAGGCTTGAAGTGTACTCTTAGTGAGGGCCAAGCTACAAGTGACGAATGACACTTGAACAGCAAGTGGATTGAGTGGAGGGCAAGTGAACAGGGAGAAATACACTTGCCGTTCAAGTGTCATTCGTCACTTGTAGCTTGGCCCTGAGATCCTGGCCAGCTGGTAGAGAGAGCCTGGCCAGGTGGCCCAAAAATTGTGACACCGCATCCTTTTTTCTCCAAACACTATTGGTGGTGGAGAGTGCCATCCAATCATAGCTGCCTTATGGCCACCCCCAACAGAGCTTTCAAGGCAAGATAGTAACAGAGATGGTTTGGGACAGATCAAGATGGGTTGCCGTGTTAGTCTGTCTGTAGCAATAGAAAAGAGCAAAAGCCCAGTAGCATCTATAAAACTAACAAAATTTGTGATAGGGAGCTTTCGTGAGTCACAGCTCACTTCTTCAGAGGTGGTTTGCCATTGCCTGCCTCTGCAACTTTAGTCTTTGTTGGAGGTCTCCCATCCAATTACTAACCAAGGTTGGCCCTGCTTAGCTTTTGAGATCTTACAAAATGAGGCTTGTCTGCACTATTCAAGTCAGAAGCCAAACACACATGAAACTTAATTCCTTAAACTTACGGATACTTTATATCCATAAGAAAGATCACATGGTTCTGCCCGTGCCCCTCTTTGTCTTCTCTTATCAGTGGCTGTCCACAGTCTCAGGTAGAGGTCTTTCATATCACCTGCTCTCTGATCCTTTTTACTGGAGACACCAGTAATTGAACTTGCAACCTGTTTGCAGACAAGATATTTTACCTCTGAGCCCTAGCTCCTCCCAGCACATTTCTCTAAATTCTTGGCTGCAGTCTCAAAGCCCAGAAGTATCTCTTTGAGGATCAGAGAAGCAATCCAGGCACTTACTGAAGTGCCAGGATCAAGTGCTGGACTCGTACAGGGTTGAACTGCTCTTTGGAAGTCCCTTGGAATGCGACCCAATGAACAGTCCAAGGGAGTGGAGATCTTCTAGGGTTTTATAATAACCCCAGATTGTTTAAGTGGACATGTGACTTCTTGATGAACTGATGAATCTCCATTGTATGGCCAATGGGTAGAGGAATCCTACACCACTTCTTCAGCTGCTCAACAATGAGGGTGAGCAGAGTAATAAAATTCTCAATTTCATGTAGTTGTGCGGTAGTTGTGAATATCCTGCACTGTGCAGGGGGTTGGACTAGATGACCTTGGTAGTCCCTTCCAACCCTATGATTCTATGTGGCAGGACAATGTTGATGACTGCTTGTAGTTCCTTGCCAAATGTGGCAAGCTGGCATATGGAGAGTGGTTGTCTGTATTCTCCGGATGACCCAAGCTTTCCTGTTTAGTTTCTCTTTTTATATTCATTTATATTTTGGTTGGCAGTTTGAATCCTTTCCTTTTTGCAGTTGGTTTTGTAAATTCGTTTGTATTTAATTTTAGGACTCTATTAATATTGTATTATAGATAGAGCATACACCATTTATCCATGTATGCACGTGTAATGCTGATTTATTAACACATCCGTGGTGCTGAAAATTGCATCTGTTTTATTGGAAAAGTGCAGGGGAACAGTGTGAAATTAGAGAATAATAGGCATGATTTGTACCAGAGAGAAGGCACACATCCAGTCAGTTAGTTTTCAGGGGGTGGGAAGTTGAAACAGGTACAGTCTGGTGTGGTGTAGCATGTCCAGGCATAGTGACGCAAAAATGGCTTCCAGTTCCCACAGGATGTAGAGCAGCCCTAAAGTTTGAGGATTGTCAGTTGTGCACTCCTACAATCCCCCTTATAAGAATTTTGTCTTTGTTACGCTTTCAGCTTTAATTGCAGCATCCTGAAAAAAAGAGAAGCTACTTCCCATGTCAATGTTGTATACAAATTTGTGGGGGGTTTAAATTATGGATAATATCTCAGATCATCTTCATTTTATAGATAATCCAATATACTTGATAAACAAATCATTATGTAGGCCGTAGAAACCTAATTAAAGGATTCCATGTTTGGGCCATTAGCAGAGTCTATCATGTGGCATAGGAAGCATGATTATAGGTGGTTGTGAGCTCATTCTGCTGGCTGGTGTGTGTGCAGGAGTGAAAATAACGAAAGCATACACTTTGTTTATATTTAGAAAAGAAATAAGAGTTCTTTATGGCAGAAACTTCATACTCTGATAGGGAAGGATAGAGCCTAACTACCTATCTAGTCTAAGGATGGACATGGATGGCAGGGCAAGGCCTGCATCCATGCTGCCAGGATGGAGGGAGGAGAAGGAGAGAGGTGTTGCCTGGAACAAAGCCATGGAGAGAAAGAGGGAGAGGGAGGAAGTCAGGAGGAGGAAATCCTGAGAATAGCAACCTGCATATCAAAGGACAGTCAGAGCAGTAAACACTAAACAGAGTGCCCTGACCTCTCTATCTTTCTAATTCTTTGGATTGTCCCCTTCTGAAACCTGAGGAGAGGGACTGCACTGGATCCTCCTCTTCTAAGAGTACCAGTCTACGTTCTTTCAACAATGGTTATCTTTTCTGGATTACTTCAATAACGCAGTATGGACATCTTCTGATCTACATACCCATAGTTACCTAGTATTGCCTTAATAATTTTCCAAGCCTGCAGTTCGTTAAACATCGCATTGATATTACGTTAACAAATCATTCCACGACCATTTTGATATGTCTATAATATGAAAATGCATCAGTTTATTGTACATGTATTTTGACAAAAAAAAGTTATATAAATGAAAAGGTTTTTTTAAACAACAACAACAACAACAACGTGCTATTGCCAAAGTATGCAATAGCATAAACATAATTGGGCTGGAGTTTTACTCTGCAACATGCTTATCTTGATGCCTAATCTTAGTTCTCAATTTCTTTTCTTTAACTTGATGGAAGAGATGAGGAATTACTCTCAAGCCATATTGAGTCAAAGTAAAGCACCTTCCCCATTACGAGGCTGCAGTTAGCACGAATCTCCAGTGTCTTATCCAGGTGAAAATATCGTCAATCCATCTTTTTTGACTTTCTGATTAAAACACTAACCTAATCCTAACCTAATCCCTTTCAATTTTCGAGGAGAAATTGGAAGGGTGGGTGTAGGGAAGGAGGGAGAAAACCCATCTGTTAGCTTTAAAGCTTCATGGAGCCTCTTTGCTTATGCTGGTTAACAGGCTCCGTGGATGTCAATTTAATCTATCCCAGATAAAGCAATATGAAAGGTGTTTCATTTATGGGGGGAATTAATTGCTGTCTGTTGGACTGCCGTGTGTGAAAAAAATCCATAATAGTTGTCTTTAAAGAAGAAGGAGGGAGAAAAAACAGGTCAGTAACAATACTGTTACCTCCTGATGCGACAGCATTTTCCTGGATGTTGAACTTGCAAAGTTACATAGATCTCTGTAAGATTTTCTCGGATATCTGATCTAATTGAATCAGGTAGGCACCCGGTTTCAATATCCGTTTAGAACTCCAGTGAAATGGAAAAACAATAAATTTGTACCGGACCAAATTCTGCAGGATGACCTTGGTTACAAATTGGGGACAGCTGTCTATGCTATGCTTTGCCAAATGTACTATTGAGTTTTATCAGTGCACACCAGATTCCTGGGATTTCATGTCGTGTAGGTCTCTAGTTCTTAAGCCTCTGGGTCTAGATTTAAACTAGAAAAGCTTGTACTTAAGGAAGCAGTAAGAAGTGCAACTTGAGATTTACATTAGACCAATGAATATTTATGAATGTTTATATGTTTTATTGAATTATTTTATATATTATTTTAAATCCTGTGTTAATGTTTTATTATTTTTTATGTTTGCTGCCTTGGAGACCCTGTTCAGGTTGAAAGGCGGTATAAAAATATTCTATGCTCCTACTGGGTAGTTCAGTGTTGGTAAAGATGTCATGTTAATTAATTATGCTTTAATTTGGAAAGGTTTCATCTCTGTGTTCAGCATTATGCTAGTTTTCAAATTTCTGGCTACCATCCCTTATTGTATCTGTTTTCATTGAATGATGTAACTGTTGATCGTATTGTATTTTTGCTTTGTGAATGTCTTAGCTATTGATTATATTATATTCAGCTGCAGTATGGATCTCAGTTAGAAAGGCGGACTATAAATAACAACAGCAACAACAACAATAAATATTTGACTTCCAACTCTGTTTTTTTCCAAGCTTGGCTGTTCAGTGTCAGTTGAATTTTGTTCAGATGAATTTTTTAAATTAATTTTTAAAAAAATTATTAAAAAATTAAATTAATTTTTTAATTTTAAAAAATTGCCCTGAATTTTGCCTTCCTGAATTTTGCCTGAGTTTAGAGGAGCCTGTTCTAGCAAGACATCTTCAGGTATTTCTACAAAACAAAACAAAAATAACTTTGTTAATAACAACAACAACATTCGATTTATATACCGCCCATCAGGACAACTTAATGCCCACTCAGAGCGGTTTACAAAGTATGTCATTATTATCCCCACAACAAAACACAGTGACTAGCCCAGGGTCACCCAGCTGGCTTCAAGCAGAGGAGTGGGGAATCAAACCTGGCTCTCCAGATTAGAGTCCTGCTGTTCTTAACCACTACACCAAATTGGCTCTCACACTGGGTCTTAAGATTGGCAAAATCTCAGGATTGGCTCCTGCCTTGTCACCAAATGTTGGTTAAAGTAACATAAAGCTGCTGTATAATGGGGTGGGAGGGGAGAGGGTAGAAAAGGAGGAGGAATTTTGGACATAATGACAAAATGTTTCAATAAAGTTAACTAGGATAGTTGGTGGGGCTTGATAGACAAAATCCAGAAGGGATGCTTGTGCCAGGGATCCATGGAGCTGAACAAATGACATTAGTTCTTTTAGTAGGATGTTTGGTTCTGGCGATGATGATGAGACAGAGGGAGTTTTTGTGTCCTGGGGTTAAGCTCCAAACTCTGAGCTGTCTCTAATGTGATAATCAACCTTGTCGATATTGCATGGATTGAGGGGGGGGGGGAGTATCCACTCTGGGCAAGTTGTCAGAAAGCTTTTTCGGATGAAGTGGGCACTAAGTGGTATGACAAGGAGAAAATAAAAGCCACAGGACTTGTCAATACCCAATTGATTGTTCCCGTTGAATTAACTGAGGACGTTATACAAAAGCGTTGTATTTTATGTTCTGTGCCAAGCCTCTCACCTCAATAAATAACTTTTAAATAACTGACGATGGGGAAAGGGGAATGACATCCTCGGAAGGCCTTTTGAAATCTATTTAAAGGCTTCTGTTCCAATTCAGAGCCACAATTGGCTTCAGAACCTGAATGCCTTTAAGGAAGCTGTGTGGGGAGAGAAATCTGTCCATCTTTGTATGGGGCTTCCTTTTTCTCTCTTTGCAGCCTGACTTACTGAGAGCAAGAGCTGCCATTGAAATTAAATTGGAAAGAAGCATTTTGACAGGTTTTGCCTGGGCAAAATATCTGAAGACTTTGGGGAGAAGGGAAAAGTTTGACTGCTAACGGTCAAAGGACATGGGATAGGAACTCTCGATGTGAATTGGCCCTACAAATTCCCCACCTCATATAGATCAGGGCTATGGTGCCAGGGAAGGAGGGGCTTAGATTTTCCCCTTCACTGTTCTCCCAAGAAAAACTAAGCGCCAGTGAAGCTCACATCACCAGAATGTAATAACATATCCCAGTGAAGTTGTGCCGCAACAAACTTTCTGAACTGTATTCCAGTTCAGCCCTACGTTCTGTTCATTGTAGCAGTCAAGTCCAAAGGTTATAGTAGTTACTGTAGTGTGATATAAAGGACCTAAGGAGTCCCATGCAGCTAATTCTTTGCCCCCTCAGTTGGAAGAATGAGACAGACACAATTTCTTGGAATAAATGGCCGCTTTATTAAACATAACATCAACACTAAACTGCGGCAAGGGCAAACTATGCGGTACAGGTCAGGCCACGGGGTCCCTCAGACCACCGCCCTGACCTGTCTGGGCGAGCCCCACTGCCCCGGGCGTAATCCATTCATGGAATGGCCTCAGCCCGGCCGGCCAGGCAAAGGGTTCCCCCTCAAGCTCCTAAAGCCTCAGCCGTACAGCATGAGGGAAGGACTTGCACCTGGGGTTCCCTGGTGGCAGTCTGCACAGGTGGTGGTAGCCATGAAGCATTACCCTCCGTCCTGAGAGACCCCAATTTCCCCACCGTTGGGGAATTGCCAAAGGGGGTGCTCACCAGCCCGCTCCCTATTTCCCCACTTTCTCCTGCCAGGGGAAGCCTACTAGGCACCACCCTTAAAACACCGACATCCTCTGCTGCAGTACAAGGTAGGCGAAAAACCTACCCCCCCGCCAAGGCCAATCAGGGGGAGCAGGAAAAAATTCCTACCTGGCTCAAATGCAACCGGCTAATCCTGCACTGAAACAGGGAGAGGAGGGTGGGCCGATCGCTTGGAGCAACTGCGAAGTGGGAAGGGCGGAGATAGAAACGGCTCTATCTCCGCCCGCCCCCTGAAAGCCCCGGATGGGCGGGAAAGTCCCATCCTCCATCCGAGGCTGCAAACCTGGCCCCCCGGTCATAGCCACTTGTGGCTGCCGGGAGTGGCCGAATTGCCCCCTCAGTTGGAAGAATGAGACAGACACAATTTCTTGGAATAAATGGCCGCTTTATTAAACATAACATCAACACTAAACTGCGGCAAGGGCAAACTATGCGGTACAGGTCAGGCCACGGGGTCCCTCAGACCACCGCCCTGACCTGTCTGGGCGAGCCCCACTGCCCCGGGCGTAATCCATTCATGGAATGGCCTCAGCCCGGCCGGCCAGGCAAAGGGTTCCCCCTCAAGCTCCTAAAGCCTCAGCCGTACAGCATGAGGGAAGGACTTGCACCTGGGGTTCCCTGGTGGCAGTCTGCACAGGTGGTGGTAGCCATGAAGCATTACCCTCCGTCCTGAGAGACCCCAATTTCCCCACCGTTGGGGAATTGCCAAAGGGGGTGCTCACCAGCCCGCTCCCTATTTCCCCACTTTCTCCTGCCAACGCGAAAGGCCAAGCCTCAGCTTAGGCCCTCGCGCCCCACAGGTGGCCTAGCGCCAACCTGAGCCCGAGCCGCAGGTCATCTAGAAAGATGTCATTGCCAGATGGGGACAAATGGACCCCATCTGCCCTATAAAGGGTGGCATTAGCGGCCTTAATGCGAGGGTGAGGGAGGTAGATGCCGAGGCCAGTAGCTAAGGCTTTTTGAATTGCCCTATTAGCCCTGCGCCTGGCGCGAGCCATACCACGGGGGTCCAACGACTCCCGCCATCTGCGGCGGGGGAGCATCTCCGACCAGAATATATATACACTGGGCCAGCGGTTCTTAATTACCCGAAGGTCAGCAATCACCTGCAAGGACAGGGCTCTGCCTTTCAACAAACCGAGGTCATTACCACCCACGTGTAAGACCAAAATATGGGGAGGAGGACCGTTCCTTCCTCCAAACAAGAGAGGCAGCAACCCAGACCACCGAAGGCCTCGCCTTCCCAGCCATTCAATTGAAGCGTCTTCGCTCAGCCCGAGCTGAGCTCCAATCGGCGTCCGTCTGGCTTGCACCGCAGCCCAGAACACCATACTGTGGCCCGCGATAAGAATCCGCTTCCTTTCAAAGATGCTCCCAGCACCTGGAACAAAATTCAAACTGCGTGAGATGAAAACAACGGGAGAGGGCGAATGTATGACCGAAAAGCAGCCGACCTCCATCTGCCCACCTTCTGAATGGTCTTATCAGCATAGCCCATGGCCGCTGCAGTAGATGCAGCTCCAATCCGGAAGGAATGAGTGCCAAATTTGACACCCACTAAACCCAGCCGCCTCAGCGCTCTATCCGTGACGGCCCAGAATTGATAGCGGGTTAAGGGAGAGCGATCCTGGTGCCTAAACAACACCCCCTCATCTTCGCCCCGAACTGCCAGGTAAGAACGAAGAGCCCGCACCGGGCACAAGGCCTCGTCCTCACAGGGTCCCAAGGTCAACACAGACCCCACCCTCTTCTGATCGGTCTTAGACCGATTAATACAAATCAAAACTTTATCGCCCTCAAACTGGATGTCGCGGGATGATAAAGCCCTCCCAGAGGTGTCCTTCTGCGACTGAGTCACCAACTCGCTCACCCTTAATGCGCCAAAGAACGCCGTGAGAGAGGCGGCATGAAACAACCGGCATTCAAAGCCAGACTTGCAAATCTCCCCCCAAAGAGTTCCAAGACCTCTAAGGATCGCAGGGGAAATCGGCTGCCTCAAATCCTTAACGCCCCCAGACTCTCTGGACCAACCCTCGAACATCTTCCTGAGTCTAAAATCCCCCGTATGCTCCGGCAAACCACGCGCCTTGCTAGCAAATGCTAACGCAGCCATCTGGCCGCGAATGGTCTTGACTGCAAGACCACGAGCCCGTTGGGCCACACAAAATTGCAGCAGGTGTTCTACAGGAATGGGCCAAACCTGACTCAGCCCAACCCCATTTCTAAAGTCCTGAAGCAGTCCTACCGCCCTTTCATAAGACCGCTGAGTGCTGGGAGCAATGGCCATCTGAATAGCTCTGGTCACCTCGACCTGCCAATCCGCCACAGCTCCGGTGGCATCCTGGAGGGAAGGCTGTCGGCACCGGGAGCGAGACGCCGGAAACGATCCATCTGTTGGCGAGACAAAGCGTCCGCCACACCATTGTCGACTCCCGGCACATGTCTAGCCCTAAACAGTATGTTAAGCTGAAGGCACTTCAATGTGAATGCCCGCACCAAAGACATCACCCTAGGTGACTTGGACGTCAGGGAATTAACAACTTGCACGACTGCCATGTTGTCGCACCAAAAATGCACAACATGGTTAGCCAACTCATGCCCCCAAAGAAAGACCGCGACCAGAATGGGGAACAACTCTAAGAAGGTCAAGTCCCGAACTAAGTCGCCCGCTGACCACTCGTCAGGCCATTGTTCGGCACACCAATGCCCGCGGAAGAACACCCCAAATCCTGTGGACCCAGAAGCGTCCGAGGCAACCTGAAACTGTGCCCCAACCAGCAACTCCTCTCGCCAAAAGGTAACCCCATTGAAGGAACCCAAAAATTCCTCCCAAACTTCAATGTCCGCGCGCATCCCCTTGTCAATACGAACTTTATGGTGAGGGGCGCGAACAGATGACATAGCATCGCACAGCCGACGCAAGAACGGCCTGCCAGGGGCAACCGCCTTGCATGCAAAATTCAAAGAGCCTACCAACCGCTGCAACTCAAGAAGGGATGCCTTCTGCTTGCCATGAAATGCAGCCAACAGCTCCCGAAGCTTACTAATTTTATCAGCCGGAAGTCGCAAGGACTGATGCACCGAATCAAGCTCGATACCCAAAAATGTCATGATCTGGGAAGGGCCTTCTGTCTTTTCATGCGCAAGGGGGACGCCCAGTTCCCCCGCCAGGGACACAAAGCCAGCCAATAGGTTGGCACATTGTCCAGAGCCAACAGGCCCAACGAACATAAAGTCATCGAGGTAATGACAGGTGTCCCGGCATTTGAATCGTCGCCTAAGTTCCCACTCTAAAAATGAGCTGAAACGCTCGAAGGCAGCACAAGATATCGAGCACCCCATAGGGAGGGCCCTGTCCAAATAATATTGACCCTCAAAGAAAAAGCCCAGGAGATCTACGTCTTCCGGGTGCACCGGGAGCAGGCGAAAGGCTGACTTAATGTCGCACTTAGCCATCCATGCCCCGATACCACATCTGCGCACCACTTTGACCGCTTGGTCAAAGGAAGTATACCGCACAGAACAGAGTTCCTCTGGGATGGCGTCGTTAACCGACGCTCCCTTTGGAAAGGAAAGGTGGTGAATCAACCGATATTCACCTGGGGCCTTCTTAGGGACCACCCCTAAGGGAGAAACACGAAGATATGGCACAGGAGGCGTGGGGAAGGGACCTAAGACCCTACCCTCAGCACATTCCTTCAAAACTTTGGACCGCACAACAGCTTCCATGCCTGCAACAGAACGTAAATTTTTGGACATGGAAGAAACCCGCGGGCCCTGAAACGGTATCCTAAAACCGTATTTAAAACCGTTAAACAGGAACTCAGCATCCTCCCTCTTGGGATAACGCGGCAGCAAGCGCTCAAGCGCTCTCAGATTTACTGGGCTGGGACCCTTTTCCAGTCGAAAACTGGCCCCCGCCTGAGCGCTTCCCCCCACCACCCGACTTGGCTCTGGGGCAGGAGGAATAAGCATGTTGCCCGGAGCATGCCGGACATTCGTGTCTGTATTTACAGGCCCTCCTGGTACAGACACCCTTTGAGGTGAAGTCCCAACAGAGCAGCCGGGGTTGAACCTGCTGCCCCGCCTGGGAGCGGGGGGGAACAGCCGCCTGTGGGCGGTGGATCAAATGACCGCTATCGGCCCTATCTCCAGAATTGGGTTTCGACGGGGACATCACCTGCAGCCACAGCTGCTGGTGAATCTGGTCCCATGGCATCTGCGGGTTAAGCGCCGCCCTCATCCTGAACTCCTCGTCGTACTGCAGCCATGCAGTACCAACAAAGTCAGTATAACCCCGATAAATTATGTTGAGGTACTGAAAAAGGGACACCGCCCGTAAAGGTTGCGCCCTTCCTAAAACACCCGCATAAATTAAAAACCCCGGGAGCCAATTATGCCACGAACGATCCACCTTACGACGCTTAATTTTCTCCTTGTCCCGCTCCTCCAAATCCTCCTTGTCCTTCTTTTCCAACTCCCGGAAAAGAAGGGTGAACACATCCACGTATTCCCCCCGAACTATCTTATCCCTCGTGGCCTGGGTAAGATGGTCCCCTAGGGGGAGAGCGGTGTCCCCATACGGGAGTGCTCTGTAAGGAACCTGACCATACATACCATAAGGTGGCAAGCCCCAAGGCGAGTAACCACTATACTGCCATCCAAAGGGATGAACGCCCGCGGCCATGCCATCTGAGCCAGGCCAAGGCCCTGAAGTGGCCCCCGGGGCCGGTGAAGCATTGGACACTCCAGAGGCCACACTGGCTAGACTCGTGTGCCCCGGCAACTGCCAAGCTGTGTTGAGTGAAGTGGATGGAGTGGTGAAGCCAGAGGACCCGGAGGCAGCGGCCTGACCCCAGGGTCCCCATGGCCAGGTGCATGCCTGTTGCGGCAAAGGTGACTTACCCTCATGACCACTAGGCTCCACCGCCACAGCCACTTGGCCACCTTCCGGCTGACCTTCTGGTTCGGCACCGCCAGCCACGACCTCCTCCTCCACTGGGCGCTCCTGTGCAGCCACCGGTCCCGAATCCATTGATCCTGTATTGGACTCGAGGGCGGATAGACGGGTTAAAATCTCTTTTCGAAATGCGGCTTTAGAAGCAACCCTAACAGGCCTACTCCGTCCTGTAGAGGAACCAGCCGGGTCCGGCGCCCCCTTGCCCCTTTCCAAAGCTTCCAAACGTTTTAAGATAGCAACATTAAAACCAGACTCCTCATCGTCATCAGAAGATGACACAACAGGGGGAGGCCTTTTTGGAGGTTGCCTTTTAGCAGGCTGCTTGCCCTTGGTTGCTCCTTTCCCTTTTTTAGAAGCCATTTCAAATGACCCTGCACAGGGACAAGGCTAGCAAGGGCCTGACCCCACGAATGCAGCAGGACACCCAGAAAACCACGTGGGGAGGGGGGGAGAAGAACCAGACCCTTCCCCCAAATAATAGCCCTGCACCCAACGACCACAGCAAGTACGGGTGTGGGCCAAAATGGCGGCCGCGACGCCGAAAGAGGCGGACTGGGACCAGGCCAGGGAGGCTGGAAACCCCCGGCCCAAGCTTCCACTGCAGGCCAAACTGGCAGGCCCAGCTGCAGGGAAGAGCCACTCCCCCCCCCTCGAAATGGGCCCCAAGGAAAAAACGGCGCGAAGCGCCCAAACCCGCTCCAGCCGATGCGGGCCGTCGAAAGAAGGCCGCCGCGCCGCTGAGAGTGGCCAGGCAGCCGCCCGTCCCGCGCCTCGCCGCGCCGCCGGTGACTCCCGCCCGGAGCGCTCAAAAGCGGAGGCTGCAACGCAGCGCCGCCAGAAGGGCCGGAGAGAAGCGCCAAGCCGATCCGGCCGCAAAGGCTCCCTCCAGAGCGGGCTCTCCAAGCGACGGCAGAGCGGACTTGGAAGACGTCCTGCTCCTGCCGATCGCTTGGAGCAACTGCGAAGTGGGAAGGGCGGAGATAGAAACGGCTCTATCTCCGCCCGCCCCCTGAAAGCCCCGGATGGGCGGGAAAGTCCCATCCTCCATCCGAGGCTGCAAACCTGGCCCCCCGGTCATAGCCACTTGTGGCTGCCGGGAGTGGCCGAATTCTTCCCGTAATTTTAATCTGCAGTAACATCTTGCAACGGCTTTGCTTTTTGATGACATTATGTAGCTAAACATACTGACTGTACGGTCCCGTGACAGCCTGTGTGGACATTATTTGTTTGACAGGGAGATGCATTTTTAAAAATGATAATGCAGATTGTGGACAGATTCTGCTACAAAGCAGGACACAAAAAATAAGGAAGGGGAGGTTTTATGAAACCATTCACTCTTCTTTTTTTCATCCCAGTTGTTTTGGTAGATGAAAATTATTCATGGTCTCAACATATATTTAAATATACGATGGACAACTGCTTAGTGGAATAGAACATGGTACTTTTTGGAAATGCTACGACCAGTTGGAAGCAACAACAACTGTAAGCAGAAAAAAACTGAGGTGGCCAGAGTTGTAAGCAAAGTGTAGTGTTGTACTATGAAATCTTTTTTGAACCTTTGTGGTGCAACTTGCTTGATCTCTGCCCCACCTTTTCCGTTTTACCAACAGCTTCATCTCTTCCATCATCTCCTACCTTCCTCCATCTCTGTCTCTTTCCGTCTCCATCCTCCACTCCTTGGACAAATAACCCTAGAGGATTTTCTCTTCTTGTCTGCAGAATAAGCTGGGGTGACCCTATGCTAATGCCAAATAAATAACAAAATCAAACCCAGACTTATTAGTGAGTTAGCGAGTAGGTCACCCATCCATGCCTTTTAAATAACTCTTCTCCAATAACGTTAAAGAGGAGAGAGATGTGAATCAACAGGCAAGACGGAGACCTCCTTGCCGCCGAGCGACTAGTGGAGGAGGGGGTCACAGAATTGTCTTCCCGTTAGCATAATGTCACCCGTTTGCCTTCCTTTGTTGAAGGAAAAACTGCCTCCCTTTCCCCTTGTCTCTGGACGACCTTCTCAAAAGTAACTTTGCGAGGCCTCCTTTGTTAGTCTTGGAAAGAGACGCCTCTGCCTGCCTGGTGCGTTGGCATTTGTTGAAAAGGGAGTGATGAACGAGCATTGAAAAACAGCTCGTGCGATTAAGCGGGCATTAAGGTTTTCATGGTTCTCCATATATTCCGTCATGTTCTGATTGTGATTCAAGGCCAATGGGACATGGTATTCTGTACAGGTTTCCACATCATTACCGCCCTTTTATTGCTGTAATGGCTACCAATGTCAATTTTAAGCTTATTGGGGGGGACGACATCTTTTTTCCCTTGGAGGGGAGGGGGAAATACAGCCTGCTGCCTTAGGTTTATGCGGGTCCACATTGAACACATGAAGCTGCCTTCTTTTTGAGTCAGACCCTTCCACCATCAAGTCCACACTGTCTCCACTGACAACAGGGCCAGCAGTAGAGCATCTGCTTGGCTATCGGATGGTTCTAAGTTCAAACCCCAGCGTCTCCAGTCGAAAGAACCAGGCAGTGTACATGAAGGGATAGACCTCTTCTTGAGTCCCTGGTGAGCCTGTGCTAGTCTGAGTGGACAAGACTGACCTTGATGGACCCATGGTCTGATTCATGTGAGTTCACTGGACCACCAGCAGCTTTCTAGGGTCTCTGACACACTCCTTCACACCATCCACCACAACACAACCCTTGAATGTGGAGATGCTAGGGAGATGCCCCATGTGGAGGAGCTGCAGCTCAGCAGTGAAACAGCTGCTTGGCATACAGAAGGTCCCAGGTTCAATCCCCAGTATCTCCATTTATCACGTAGAAGCTGATGTGAACGACCTCTGCCTGAGACCTTGGAGAGCTGTTGCCAATCTCAGTGTGCACGCATGAGTGCGCGTCTGTAGAGTGCAATCAAGTCACAACTAACTTACAGCAAGGCAACTGAGAAGCAGAAGTGGCTTACCATTGTTTTCCGTAGTGGTCTCCCATCCAAGTACTGATCCCGGTCAGCTTCTGAGATCTGATGAGATCGGGTTATACCATGTCACCTTCCCTCCTGTACCTAGGCTGTTTGTGTATGTGTGTACCCTCAAGTTGCAACCAACTTATGGTTTCCAAGGCAAGTTAGAAGCAGAGGAGGCTTGCCACTGCCTTCCACTTGGTGGTCTCCCAAGCTTCTGAGATATGAACGAGATCAAGCTACACTATACTGCCTTCCCTCCCACCAATCTCAGTAGACAATACTGATCTTGATGGACTGATGGTCTGATTCAGTATAAGACAGCTTCCTGTGCTCACATCTCTGCCGCTGAGCCATAGCACCATTCCTCAAAGGATGAACAAGATTTGCAGCCTCACGGCTAATATTTTATTATAAAATAGCAGCTTTGAGTTTTGTTTTCATAAGCATGCCCACTACTGGGCAGTTCTTGTAGCACCGATTTCTGAACAGCAAGAAACCCAGGTAATGCTTCCTTTTAGTTTTTTTCCTCCCCACTTGAAATACACCTTGACTTTGCTGTGTGCTCAGGCATCCGGCATTTAACGCCACATGTTTGCAATTAGCTGGCCTTAATGCAGGAATTCAGCAGTTGCCTGATCGGGCAAGCTGCAGATTATTATGCTGAGAGAGTACGAATTATCCTCCCTAGGAGTGCAGCAATTCTCAGGGCCCTGCTAACTTAATTCTCTGTTTTACAGCTGCCGCACGGGAAGTGGGGAGGGCAGAGGAAACAGCGCTGCCTTTTGACTGTGCTGGCAGCTCTTTGACTTTCAGCTCAGGCAGAGTTGTGGCAAAGTTATACCCTTCTAATGAGGAAGGCCTCTGCTTCACTTTCAGAAAAGTGTATTGTGTTTTGCAGAACTTCACTCATTTGTTTGTTTCAGGGCTGATTTTAATTTAAACTAGAGGTGTGCTGGCTTGAACTGCAACCCCGTAACTTACTGCACTCACAACTCAGCTGTGAAACTCACCAAGTGACCCTGGAACAGTCACTGGTCAAATCCACATTCACCCATTACCCGCATGTTTATCGGATATCTTCCGTTTGCCTCCAGTCCGCGATTTTTTCCTCTTCGTTCACATTCCTGCTTCCAATCTGTCTTTCTCGCGCGTCCCTCCGGTCACACGGCCGCTCTAAAACTGCTTTTTGGGGCGGGACCTTTTTTTCTCGCCCATTTTTTTTTTTGAGCGCACTTTTCCGTTATTTCAATCTTGCCTTATAAAGAAACATCATTGAAGATAATGATGCCTCTCTTTCCCCCACTGACAGCACTGATGGCTCTCTCCCGTTTCTTTTTTGGAAATTTGGAAGCATGTGGGAAGCTTTCGTGGGCATTTCCTATGCAGGACAGTTCAGTGCCTGAATTTTACTGAAGTTTCACTTCCTTGGAGTGTCATTATTTCGATATTTCATAATTTCGATATTACAGTAATATAAAATAAAAAAAATAAAAAACAGTTAAAAAGGAAGTTTCGCGAGTCCGTTCTGAGGATGGATTCACCCCAAAATGATTTTTCAGACTACCAGATTGGATTCAGAAACAGCATAATCAATAAATCCAATGCTATGAAGTCAAAAACAGTCTTTTGCAGACTACGGAGCACTTGCAAGTTGAATCAGCCAATAGGAACTCTCGGAACGGCCGGAGAGACAGGAAGGGGGGGGTGGTTTTTTAAAAAAACCGCGTAAATTGCACATTGGCCCATTCACAGCCACCGTGAAACTCCCGTTGAAAACCTGTGACCACATATTCGGGAGAAATGCGAATGAAATGTGTCTGTTTAATGAGGTAATGTGACCGGCACTCGGGATTGCGTGGGGAATGCGGGGAACATGCGACTTAGGATGAGTAATGTGGATTTGCCCTCTGTCCCTCAGTCTAGCCTACTTTATAAGGTTGTCATGAAGATAAAACAGACAAGGGAAGAAATATATCTGTCATCTTCAGCTTCATGCATGAAGGGTAGATAGGGTTGCCAGGCCCTCTCAACCTCCTGGCGGGGGACTGGCTCCTGGCACTTACCTCTGGTGGTGGTGGGTGCGCCCGCAAGCATGATGATGTCACTTCTAGGAAGTGACTTCATCATGACCTCCCCCCTCCCTCTGTTATGGGCCACTGCGGAGAGCAGGAGTGCTCCCATGCTCCGCAGCGGCTCCGATCCGGACCAAAATGGGCCCAATCCAGGTGGCTGCTGCACGCAGGAGCATGCAGCACCACAGGGGAGCACACACGGAAGGTGTGCACCCCCCCTGGCCATATAAGTGGGGGTGGGATGTGGGGGGTGGGTCAGAGAAGAGGAAGAAAGTGATATCTAGACAGTCCAAACATTTTTCTCTGTGTCACGCAGTGCTGAATTTAATTTAAATTTATATCCTTTCTAGCTTGTATATTTTATAAAGTTATTATCACACCGTTGGGGCCTCTGTGAAGCACGGGAACATGCGCGTTGCTGGGCATGATGATGTCACTTGAGGAAGTGACATCATTACGCCCACTGGGAGCATGCCTGCTGTGTGCTGACCCAGGAGTTTTTGTTGCTTCCTCGGCCTGTTCCCTGGACCTTTCCTTCCCACCGACCAAGTGAGTGGTGGCAGGGGGCAGAGGCTAGGAAGGAAACTCTCCTGCCCCCTTTGGGGGACCTGGCAGCCCTACCTCTTGCTATCGCTGATACAAACTAGGATTCAAGCCCAATCATCCCGCTTGAAATTCGAGGTCTGCTGCCTCAGGACAAACAGCATTGGGAAAACAAAGGCAATGCTTTACAGGGTAGCACAGGAGGTTTGGTTTGCACTGCAAATGCCTACCCAGGCCTTTGTGAAATGGTAAAGAGTCCAGTAGCACCTTTAAGACTAACCAACTTTATTGTAGCATAAGCTTTCAAGAACCACAGCTCCATGTATCTGATGAAGACAACTTTGGTTCTCAAAAGCTTATGCTACAATCAATTTGGTTAGGCTTAAAGGTATTACTGGACTCTTTACTATTTTGCAACTACAGACTAACATGGCTAACTCCTCTGGATCTAGGACTTTGTGGGTTGGCTGCTCCACAATAACCTTGCCAGGGTAACCTGAAATTCTGGTTGCCGTGGGGATAATTTGCATTTTCTTATTGCAGGAATCACTATACCGAGTTGGATTCTACTGAGGCAGATCGTTGGTCTCTCTCTTCCTTTATTTCACTGTTTTTAACACCACCTTTTTCCACCAGAGAGGGCTCTACGTAGTGCAGGCAGGCAAAAGAGTTCCAGGAAACACCAAGGCAGTAGCCAAACGTTTCAGCAACAGCAGCATTCCAAGAATTGTCAAGGATCTAAAAACCACCACCCAAAGCCCTCTTGAACAAGATAGATCTAGTGGGCTTTGTAACACCTGCAGCTTGCAGGCTCCATGAAATTTTTGGGAAAGCTGCTCCAGCCAATCGGCGCTTTTCCAGCCGTTTTTGGCTGGTGTCGCTTTGGTGAGTCCATCACTAACAAGGGAGAGAGACGTGTGAATTATGAAAGAACTTCCAAGCTAGGGTAAACACCCCTAGTTCCATCCATCTTTAAGAATGAGTTCATATATCCGCTGCCGTGATCATAGGTCTACGAACATGTTTGTATAGATCCAGAGGAGTTAGCCGTGTTAGTCTATAGTAGCAAAAATAGAAAAGAGTCCAGTAGCACCTTTAAGACTAACCAATTTTACTGTAGCATAAGCTTTCGAGAATCACAGTTCTCTTCTTCAGGTGCATCTGAAGAACATGTTTGTGGTGGGCATTTCACACAGCTAGACCCAATTTCTGCACTCGTTACTGCTAATTGAAAGTCATCCACTAATAGCTTTGAAAATATTGATAGGATGATATTGGAATATCTTCCTCTTTGCTTGTCAATAGACTACTTCTGATTCAGTTCTGTGAGGTGCAATGCACCAGGAACACCATTCTTAGCATTTTGAAGAGTGGGGCTGGGTGGGGGAGAGAAGGAGGAAAGAGGGAGAAGGAAGAGAGAGGTGCGATACAGATTAAAAGCGATTTCCCTGAGTTGCTAGTCGGGTTAAATGATGGGCGTGCTTCTGAAAAGGTTATGCCAGGAGGACTAATTAATCTGTGAGATGGGATTAGATTGGCGTAACTCTGTTTAGGATCTAGAGGAGTTAGCCATGTTAGTCTGAAATAGTAAAGAGTCCAGTAGCACCTTTAAGACTCTCGAAAGCTTATGCTACAATAAAGTTGGTTAGTCTTAAAGGTGCTACTGGACTCTCTTCTGTTGGGGATTTCACTGTAAGAATGTTTGTTATAGTAATCAGCAGGGCTTCTTTTCAGCTGGAACGCGGTGGAACGGTGTTCCGGAACCTCTTGAAAATGGTCACATGGCTGGTGGCCCCGCTCCCTGATCTCCGGACAGAGGGGAGTTTAGATTGCCCTCCGCGCCGCTCCAGCGGTGTGGAGGGCAATCTAAACCCCCCTCTGTCTGGAGATCGGGGGGGCGGGGCCACCAGCCATGTGACCATTTTCACCGAGGGCAACCCACTGAGTTCCACCACCTCTTTTCCCAGAAAAAAAGCCCTGGTAATCAGGAATGTAGTGCTTAAGCACTCATTAATATCTGCCACTTACAGTCTTCCAGGGGTCCCATGTCATGCTAGGCTGATGGCCGCCACCGAGCTGATCTTTTTGTTTTTCAGTGATGGGTTCCCAGATCATGAAAACAGTTTCCTGCTGGTGGTTTTCCAGAAGCGAGACTTTGTCCCTTTAAAAAGAATGCCTTAAACTCTCATTTATTCAACCAGGCTTTGCGTGATTAAGGTTGCTGATGTTTTCTGGCTGTGGTTTTAGGGTTGTTGGGTTTTTTTTAAATCTCTGCTCAGGTCCATTGATTTTGCTGTTTTATTGTATCTTGTTCATTTTATGCGTCTCGTTTTGAAAGCATTGTTTGCTAAAAAAAAGGGAGATGGATATTTTCTAGATAAATTGTGCAAGTTCAATGCTATTTCAGGAAACAGGGGAGACTAATTACTGGGGAGGCCAAGGGATGGATCATGACCAATAGTCCTTGTCTGGCTGCAGCCTGGTCCTATGCAAGCATTGTTAGTAATGAGTCAATGGTGCTTCTGCCCAGAGTGTGCGAAGGGAATTGCAGCCTTCCCCTGAAAATAAACACTGGTGCGAAATTTCAACCAGGAATTGAAGTACCTGTGGATTGGCTATTATGCTTCTCACTGTCCTTGCAAGGTCTTTCTTTCTTTCTTTCTTTCTTTCTTTCTTTCTTTCTTTCTTTCTTTCTTTCTTTCTTTCTTTCTTTCTTTCTTTCTTTCTTTCTTTCTTTCTTTCTTTCGTTCGTTCGTTCGTTCGTTCGTTCGTTCGTTCGTTCGTTCGTTCGTTCTTTGCTAGACCTGTTCTGTTTTTCAAAGCTCCCTCTATGACTATGGATTGCCAAACTAACCATGACATCCTGAGGCTAACTAACGGTTCCCAGCACATCTCTCCACGAGTTTGGGGGCAGAGAGGGGAGCATGAATTTCACGCATGAATAAGCCATCCAAAATATGAAGCATTAAAGGCTAGAGTTGCCAAACTTCAGGAGAGACCTGAAGATTTCCGTTGTAATTCCAGAGGAGTTAGCCATGTTAGTCTGTTGTAGCAAAATAGTAGAGTCCAGTAGCACCTTTAAGACTAACCAACTTTATTGTAGCATAAGCTTTCGAGAATCACAGCTCTCTTTGTCAGACGCATCTGCAAGAGGGGGTTGTCAGATGCATCTGATGAAGTGAGCTGTGGTTCTCGAAAGCTTTTGCTACAATAAAGTTGGTTAGTCACAAAGGTGCTGCTGGACTCTACTATTTTGTTGTAATTCCAGGAGTTGAATCACTAGACTACAGAGATCAGGTCCCTTGGTGGAAATGGCAGCTTTGGGGAGTGGAGTCTATGGCATTATATCCCACTGTTGTCCCCAAGCCCCAAGTTCCCCAGGCTCCACCCCCAAATCTCAAGAAATTTCCCAACCAACACTTGCAAGCCCTAAAGACATACATGTGAAACTCACCATGGAACTCCAACACTTTACACTGGGGGCAACAGTCGACACGTTTGGCATGTTTTCTTCTAAGAGTTCAGCATTCAAAGCAATGAGAAATCATTACCTTACAAGCATGCATGAGCTGGCCATAAATAGCTATTTTAATGTAGTTCAATATTTCAATTACAATTTATTGGTACTGTTCTTACGTTGGCTTTTAAACTCATTATAGTGTTAAATGCTGTCATGAAAAGAGTTTTCTGTTGTGGTTTTCCGGAAGCCAGGGCAGTTTGGCTAGGGATCCTGATGGTTTTTTACCATCTGGGCATGGAGCAGAGGTCACTGGGTGTGTGTGGAAGAGGAAGGTATTTGTTAATTTCCTGCATTGTGCAGGGGGTTGGACTAGATGACCCTAGAGGTCCCTTCCAACCCTATGATTCTGATTCTAAGCAAGACCCTGTCCCTTTTAAAAAAAGATCTTAAACTCTCATTTATTCATCCAGACCCTTGAGTGAGCAGTGACTTAAATAAATAAATAAGTTGGTAAATAGGTATTTCTATAAGAGTGTTTGTGAGAGGGGGCAGGGTGGGGTGTTACCAGTCCTGCACAGGATTGAACTCTTGATATTTCCTTGTCTTTTTGTGCCAAGACAGGACATGCACACATGACCTCACTTCTGGAGACAAACCCTTTGCATTTCCTCCCCCTCCTAGAAATCAGAATATTCCATTATTAGAATATTAGGATATTTTCTGGCAGCTAAACGTGTGAAGATTACTGAAGCTGTGACATCCTTTGCCAGGATGGCTGGCAAAACCAGGGAACTATTTGTCAGAGCTAAATTAGCCACCCTAAATTAATCCCGAGCACTTCTGAGATCATGCTCTTTATAGAGAATGCTAATGACGCTGTTTGCTAACACTTTCAGCGAGCTCTTTTCTCTTGAAGGATGTTTAAGTTCTTTAAGGATGTTTAAGTTCTCTAAGCAGACTGGGAGCAGCCAGAGCTCTGTTTATGCTTGCTCAAAGCCGGGACTATCCAACCAGCAACTGACTAGACCAAAAGTACTCCATAAACCATGATGCTTTCCAAGCTCCTCCCCCACTCCCGGGTGCTACCATTCCAGAGGGCTAGCAACCTGCCTTTGTTAAGGGGCTTCTCTGTCTCCATAGTATTGCTTTTCTGTGATCCTGGGAAGGAGGACCTAGATGTTAGGAAGCAAATATAGGGTTCCCGGTCCCATGTATGCTTTGTGGTGTTGGTCAAGGGGGGCTTGCAAGAGAGAGTGGTGGTGGTGGTGGTGAGGGGTATATATGTGCATGCGTGCACACACGTGCACATATGTTTAACCCTTTCCTTGCTTGCCAAATCTCTCCTGCGCCATTCCACTTTTAAGCAGTTTGCCCTCAGAACAAAGTAAGCCTGGCAGGAAGTAAGCCTGGCAAGGTGAAAGCCAGCCAAAGAAGAGGGCAACATTTTCAGAGGCGCATCAGAGTGCATGACCAGTGAGTACCTAGCCACGTGCACTGATTCTCCCTTCCATACGCCTGCACCCACCCCTTCAGCCGATCAATCTCCCCCAGTTAATGCTTTCCTGCCCACATGTTCCTCTCCTCTCTGCAACCATGACAGTTTCCAGGTGGCTTACCTGCACCCGCAACGTCACGCCATGTTGCGGGAAAAACGTGAAATATCGCGTTTTCTCACGCGAGTTTTGCGCAACGTTGCGTGACGTCGCACAAAACTCGTGCAAGAAAAGAAAACGCGATATTTCGCGTTTTCCCTGCAACATGGCGCGACGTTGCGGGTGCAGGTAAGCCATCTGGAAACGGCCCATATCTGTTGGAGCCTGTGGTTGCTGAGTTGATTTCTAATTCCACACAAGGATTGCCAAAATCCAGGCAGGGCATAGAGTTCTCCAGGAATTACAACTGATCTCCAGATTGCAGGGATCAGTTCCCTTGGAGAAAATGGCAGCTTTGGATGGTGAACTCTATGGAATTCCTCTATGACTCTCTGTGGAATTCCTCTATGGGTCTCCTTCTTCGGAGGTTTTTAAGCAGAGGCTAGATGGCCATATGACATCAATTCTGATTCTGTGAACCTGGGAAGATCATGAGAGGGAGGGCAGGAAGGGTTGCATCAGCGCTTAGTATTCGTCAGGACTTTTTTCTGGGAAAAGAGGTGGTGTAATTCAGTGGTGGAACTTAGGACTGCACAATGATGTCACTTTGAATCAGCTGGAACAAGGGGGGGGTTAAAGTTTAAATCACCCTTGGTGAAAATGGTCACATGGCCAGTGGCCCCGCCCCCTGATCTCCAGACAGAGGGGAGTTCAGATTGCCCTCCGCGCCACTCCAGCGGCACACAGGGCAATCTAAACTCCCCTCTGTCTGGAGATCAGGGGGCGGGGCCACCGGCCATGTGACCATTTTCAAGAGGTTTTAGAACTCCATTCCCCCGTGTTCCCCCTGAAAAAAAGCCCTGGTACTCGTTACCCATTCTTACATGCCCAGGGTAATGCCAATCACAGCCTTGGTGTCAAGTAACAATTTTCCTCAGGCCAGTTTGGCTAGGGATCCTTATGGTGTTTTGCCATCTTCTGGGCATGGAGTAAGGGTCACTGAGTGTGTGTGGTGGGGGGGAGGTATTTGTGAATTTCCTGCATTGTGCAGGGAGTTGGACTAGATGACCCTGGGGGTACCTAATCAACCCTATGATTCTATGAATTATACCCCGCGTCCCTAAATCCCACCTTCCCTAGGCTCCACACCCAATTTTTTTCCTGCAGAGCTCTCATCCTTCCCCAATCTCTGCCTTCCTCAAGCTCTGCACCCAAAATCTTCAGGAATTTTCCAGCCCAGGGTTAGAAACCCATTTCTGCATGGAACTGCCTTTTAATGTGTGTGTGTGGGGAGGGGGGTGGAAATCAAAGGTTGAAAAGAATTCTGGGGCAATTGTCACAGGATAAGTGATCACATACACTAGCACTTCCCTTCCTGTTTGATTATTCTTCCCTCTCTTTGGTAGTTTGCTGCCTCCCGTTTTAGAGTCCGTTGACTAATGACCCCGGATGTGGAACCCCTTTTTCTTTAATGTAAATAGACGTCCCCACTCCTACAAGTCTCTTACACTTTGCAAAATTAATAATAGAAGATGGGGATTACGTAAGAGGTTTAGATATAAATAAAGGGAGGATGATAAAAAATAGATACTAATAAATAATGGAGATAACAGAATTATGCAATAAGTGTTCCAAGCCAAGAAGAGGGAGGGAAGGGAGGGAAGCAGGAGAGGCCTTCAAAGAGAATCCCTCAGTTCTAAGCCTGCTAGTCTCTTGGTTAGATGCAAGAAATGCTGTTTCTTCCCCCCAGCTCTGGGCTTCTGAATTTCAAAGTTCTGATTGTGTCAGTGAAGCGGAACTGATGAGGAATAAGGAATATTTCAGCGTTCTTTGCTTTTATGTTTGAATTTTGAACAAAATGCATGCAGCTGAATCCCCCACCCGCCCTTACCAAAGTGCATTGCTAAAACATGGCAACGAAGTAACGCCGATGTGATGTGCATGCACAGTTGTGCCAGTGTCCTTTCTGTATGTCTTCCCGGCATCACTGCAGGAAAAGGAATCTTGACGTGGACATTCACACAAGCATATCGGGGTTGCCTTTCTTGCAGTATTTTATCTGCCTATGTGTATCTGTAATGAAGAAGGCAAAGATATGTGGATGATCAAACGGAACGGCTAAGTGCAGTGCTGTGCATCTCATCCAGTTCTAAAATGAATTCTCATCCTAGTGTTTGCTCTTTTAATAGAATTTTTGTCGGTGAGTAAGGTCAGGTTTCCAAGGCCAAACTTAGTGTAGAATAGGGTTGCCAGATGGGGTTTGAAATTATACCAGACCCCTCGGAGGCGTGGGGGCTGCACCAACCTTTTTTTCTTTTTTCTTCACAATCACTACTAGAAGGGACATCACCTGCCAACCCATTTTTGAGTGCCCCGGGCTTGGCTGGCCATTTCTGGGTGGCAGGCCACTTCCCTGGCACCACATATCTGCAGGATGCTCAGCAGCCAAGCTGGGTACTTGACAGAAGAGGGGCCAGCCCAGTGTCTGGTATCTGGGGGAATGTTTTCTCAGACAGGCCCCCAAAATACTGGAGTATCTGGGTAAAAACCGGACACCTGGTAACCATATGTGGTAGCTTTTTCCATATAGTAAATCAAGTGCCTCTTGCAAAACCAGAACTACTAAAACTTGTAAGACCTCTGCAGAGCGAAGACAGATATTAAGATTTCAGGAAATGAAAGTACTGTATTTTGGAGCTCCATAGATGAGGCAAGTGATACAGGCAGTATTCATCACCTATTGCTGAGGATAAGTTAATAATTGAATATACTGGTGTAATGGTCTTGCTCCTTAATAAGCTGGTGATAAATCTTCTTGATTAGCTGGCCAGAAACCACCTTGCTTACTTGTTGCAGCCCAGTGGTTTAGAGACTGAGCTGTGACTCTCCCTCTAGAATTTGGCCAATGGTTGCTCAGCTTTCGTTGTTCAGCTTTCATTTCTTCGGTGCCTTTTCTGGGACTGCAACAAGTGCATTCTCAGTAAAGGTGCCAAAAAAACCCAGAAGCCAAACAGCCTGCAACTGTTTTGCAAACAGAGACATCTGGATTCCTGGGGGAAAGCCGCCAGTGTTCCATAAGTAGGCTGTCCCTACAAGGGTGTGTGGAAATGGCTTTCATTAATTTCTCCAGGAGTATGCCGGCTGCTTTCTCCTTTTTTCCTTTGACTAAGCCAAGCTAAACATGACGAGTTACTAGAGTTCTACATGTGTCTGTTTAGCTCAAGGTTTGATGGGAAGTGTAGGAAGTGTAGGTCCTTGCAGCTTTAACTTTAAGGTTTACAGAGTGGCAGGGAGGGAAGTGCAGGCATGGGGCTCTTGCCAGGAGGCCCCCCTTCCCCTCCACTGGGTGTGTGTGGCTGTTTCAGGGCCCCTCTCTTCTCCCCTGCCCCACACAGAAGATAGGGCTCCTGTTTGTGTATCCATGCCCCTTCATTTCAGTATGATGAGAATATTTCAGCAGGCTCTCTCAGAACAGGGTCTTGGGGGTGGTACCCTTTTTAGAAAGGCAGCCTGCAAAATCTGGTTGCCGCAGGAGTGGCCTTGGCTATTTTCTGCATATCACTGAAACACACAAATACTTTTGCTTTTACAGCTCTAAGTGACGTGCTTTGAGCCTATGAGTCCGATCAAGGCATAATGTCACATTAACAGAGACATCACGGACATCTCTGTGTCCCATAATGTCCTTATGATTACCCTTAATTTCAGGTAGCTAGTGAACGAATCGGTGTTCAATAGTTGGATCCACTCTCTAATTGCCTCGTGAGCCACAAGAACCAAGTGTGCAATAAAAAAGCCAGATTTTTATTGGAGATGGCTGGCAACAGTGCAGAGGAAACGAGAAATCTTGAATGTTTGGCATTCTGTCATAAATCTGGGGGAAAGAGCAGAAGACATGAATGATGGGGGTGGTATTTTGAATCTTTAGGTATCTACCTTGAACGTTCCAAATAGAGTACCCCCGGAGCCTTTGTGGAAGAAAATTCTATGGGATAGCTTTTTTTCCAAAACTTCCCCAGACAGTTTTCTCTGTTGCTGTTTGTGCATCCAAGAACATCCAAAATACAGGTAATGCATGGAACAAATTCTTCAAATGCAAGATCCTAAAGGGAGGGGTACAATTTTGTGCCCCCCCCCCATTCAACTGCACCTTCTTTCTCTCACAGTGGAGAATAGGAGAAACTTGGCTTGTTTTGTGGACCAAGGAAGTTGGGAGTTTTTATTCTCTGAGATTCTGTTTTTTTCCCCTAGTGCCGTGGGCACAGGTTTTGCAATGATGTCTGAATGTGGACATTCTAGCTTAATTCTTGCCTGTTTCTTGGTGCTGATATCACTGCAGCACAAGTACGAATATCAGGTCTTGGTGTCGGCAGAACGAAGGAGATGATGAGACACTAATATTTGTTGAAGCAAATTAAGGTTTGAATGATCATTTGTGTCGAACCCTAGTTACTCAAACTAACTATAGTTAGAATAAATAATGGAAATAGTGTTGGCTCTGAGCCTCAGATAGAGTTTTTGTTCAATGCATGCCTTGAATGGAGAAAGTATGCTGATTCAAAACTGGAGTTATAGGTTCTGACAAATGAGTAACCCTAATCCAGTGTTCACTTTCCAATCGTAGGCTAGTTGAGTGCTTCTAGGGAGCTCTAAATCAAAACGGAGACAAAAATCTGTCCTGACAGGTATTGTGCTGCTAAATATGGAGGTTCTATTTTCTAGCTATCTTACTTAATATCTCTTGAGAAAATCATTTTCCATGAATTTATTCAGTTCTTTTGCAGGGCGTTCTTTATGCCCATCAGGGCATCTTGGCAGCAATAAGAGTGTATTGTGTGAAGCTGCTCTTCCTTCTATAAATTCTAAATCAGTTTTGTGTCAGCTAGAATTCATGGTATGGAAACAAAAGCACCTTCCAGCTCATGTCTGTGTGTGTGTGTGGTGCCCTCAAGTCATAGCTGACTTATTGGTGACCTTTGTTGGGGGTTTCATGGCAAGAGACTAACCGAGGTGGTTTGCCATTGCCTGCCTCTGCAACCGTGGTCTTTATTGGAGGTGTCCCATCCAATTACTAGCCAAGGCTGACCATGCTTAGCTTCTGAGATCTGACAAGGGGTTGCCATAAGTCAGCTATGACTTGAGGGCACCACACACACACACTAGCTGCACTACACACACATTCCAGCACTACGACGTTAGATTATATGATTTGGAAGAAAAGGGTAGAATATTGTGATAATACTATCACAAGTAATCTTGCAGTATCCAACCCTTTCCCTTCAAATTTTCTCCAACAGATTTAATGCCAACAGATGCATGGCTGTCAGGAATTTTTCATACATACAATGGTGGGGGAGAGTGCCATCAAGTCATAGCTGACTTATGGCAACCTCTGGTGGGGGTTTCATGGCAAGAGACTAAGAGAGTGTTGGAAATCAGCGGAGATTATTCAGTTATTGCGCATTGGGAGTAATGAGAATTGACACAGACTCCAGTGTAGCTCTGTAAGAATGCTTTACTAAAGGGATAAACATAGGGTTACTTTGGAAGAAAGTAATAAATTGCTAATAGACTACATCTTGCTAGTATAGAGAGAGAGAGAAGACTGAACTGGGATAAAGAGCAATAAAACTTCAGTATATAACATCACTTAATTGCCCCCCTCCATAAACAAGTTTCCCAATAGAAAATCCTAATTCTACTTCATTATGCTTAAAGACTCCCCCTTCTATGGCGGGAATCCTTGCTCAAGGCCCTACTGGTTACATGCAAAGAAGTTTCCTAATTAAGTAGGTAACACAAACAGTTTAACCCTTTCATGACTGAAATGGAAACACTTGTAAATTCCCCACAGAGTGGTGGTTTGCCACTGCGTGGCTCTGCAACCCTGGTCTTCAATGGAGGTTTCCCATCCAATTACTAACCAAGGCCGACCCTGCTCAGCTTCCAAGATCTGACAAGATTAGGCGTGCACATTTCAAATTCTATTGTACTCATAACTTTCTCCACCCTGGTGGGGTTTTCATGGCAAGAGACTAACAGAGGTGGTTTGCCATTGCCTGCCTCTGCAACCCTGGTCTTCGATGGAGGTCTCTCATCCAATTACTAACCAAGGCTGACCCTGCTTAGCTTCTGACACCTGACGAGATCAGGCTCACTTGGGCTATCCAGGTCATTCTGTATCTAACATTTATGTTGACACATGGACACTCATCCGTATAACTGCAACAGCACAGCAGCCGATGACTTGGGATTTGGGGATTTTACATCATAAATCGTCTAGGTTACACGAAACGAGAAAGGTGCCAAATATCCCTCAGTTTTCATTTTTGGTCTGAAACCAGCAATTTTAGTGGATTAGGGAGTTTTCCTGAACAAACCTGGTTAGATTGACACTTTTTGTAGCTTATTCAGAGCTGTATTTCCTAATCAACAGGGGTGATCCCACCCAAGCAGATATCAGGAAACAAACAGAAGGATTTCGCACTAGTGTGTAGCCAATCAGATTTAGCTATGTGATGATGTCATTTGGGGAGAGAGTTTCCAACAGGTGGTGGCTGGAGATCTCCTGGAATTAGAACTGATCTCAGGGTGACAAAAATCAGTTCCCCTGGAGAAAATGGCTGTTTTGGAAATAGTACTCTATGGCGCTATGCCTGACTGAGAGCCAAGCTACACATGACGAATGACACTTGAACGGCAAGTGGATTTAGTGGAGGGCAAGTGAACAGGGAGAAATACACTTGCTGTTCAAGTGTCATTCGTCATGTGTAGCTTGGCCCTGAGGTTCCTCTCCTCCACAAACTCTGCTCTTCCCAGGTTCCTCTCCCCCCCCCAATCCAGAAATTTTCCAACCCAGAGACAGTAACCCTATTTGGGACAGGATAAATGAATAAGCAATTTTTTTTCAAGAATATCAAAAAAGAGGACGTGTTTTTTGAAGCAGCTGAAAATCTTTTGGGTAACTCATTGGCTTGGTTCAGACACAGCACAGAAGGATGACTTGTTTTATTTATGGTCACTTTGCAAAACCAGCCAATGGATATCGGGAGTGGAATCGGACAATAGGAATGGATATCTCAGTTAACCAGAGAAACTCCGGATAGCCAAAAAAAAAGGGTCAAAGCGCGATCACCAAAGACGAGCAGTCACTTTGACAGTGTGCTGGAGGTAATTACTGCTATATAAATAAACCGGGGGGGGGGGGGATCTTTTAAAAATCTAATTACCATGCAGCACTGTGGATTTCAACCTTGGTCAAGAACAGGCAGACCGGACTTACGCACCCTCGTAAAATCCGAAGCAGTGGCCGATACTTGAACACACTCTCCGGCGTGTTTCAAGAAGCTGCACCCATCTGTTTGCAAAAAGATCAGCGCAGCATGGGCCTGAGGAAATGATTTCCCCCCATAGCTGCATAGATCTCTCCTACGCAAGTTTCAATTCAACATAATCCTTTTTCCTCCTTAGGAATAATTCTTGCCGGGTGGGGGCAGGAATCTGTGAAGAGAAAACATTAGGTTAAAAAAACAGGACTTAATTCTAGAAAAACCCTGACGTGGATAACCCAGGAGAGTCTGATCTCATGAGAAGCTATGCAGGGTCAGCCTTGGTCAGTAATTGCATGGGAAATAGTAAAGAGTCCAGTAGCACCTTTAAGACTAACCGACTTTATTGTAGCATAAGCTTTCTTGAATCACAGCTCTCTTTGTCGGATGGGAGACTTCGTTGGATGGCAGACTTCCCAGGAAAACTAGGGTTGCAGAGGCAGGCAATGGCAAACCACCTCTGTTTGTCTCTTGCCATGAAAACCCCACCAGGGGTCGCCATAAGTCAGCTATGACTTGAGGGCACTCTCCACTACCAATTCTAGAAAGGAGGAGGGCTGAAAATGAACTGACCTTGAAGAAGCGAGCTCGAAACTGGGTCCAACTTGGGTTAGAAATTAAACACTGGTTCTGATGTAACAGCTGCTCTGTGGAAGCTTGATGCTGTGATGACAATATATTTGGAGCTTGATGGAAAATTGCACTGTTTTGCAATGTTCTGGGGATGGGCCTTGCCGTATAAAATGTGATTTGTGGATAAACATTTGTAGAGATGTGTAAGTTCCCTATTTTTATTTCTACATTTCTTTATTTTGTCAAGGATTCAGGCTGCCTGTCGTTCATCATTAGCTTAGCAGCTTCAGTTGTTTAAGTATATTGTACGACTGTAATATGCAATAGATACACAATATATATAAGTCTATGTATATCATATGTACAGTATAGAATGATGGTTTGTTGATGCATGGTCATGGTAAAAATGTGTACATTTTATGGAGAGAACTTAGTGCAAGGAAACAGAAAGTGGTGTGAAAAAAAAAGCCTCACAAATACGAAAGTGGAATTTTCAGGTTAGAACAGCGGGGAAGAGAAATATGAAGTTGGCAAACTACTTTGGGCATAAAGGGCAGCTGCCCAGGGCCCCTTGACATCAGCAGGGCGTAAGGAAACAGTCTCCCTTTATAATGCCCCCTTTGCATTTCTGTTGGGGGGAGATTAAAAACCTCTCTTAGCATGGGGTTGCCAGGTCCCTGTACCCTCCCAGTGGCGGGAGGGGAGGAGCTGGCACTTTCCTTGTTCCTTATTTGTGTTCTTTTTCGTTTGTGTGCTTGTGTGATGGCATCACTTCCAGGAAGTGATGTCATCAGGATGTGCTCCCATGCTTTGTGTAGGCTAATTCTGGTCCATTTGGCCCCAGCAAAGAGTGGCCGGTGCAACCATGTCACTTCAGGAAGTGATGTCATTGTGCCCCACCCAGCATGCCTGATCGTGTTTTCCTGGGTTACGTGCCAGTGGCGGGTGATCTCCAGTGGGCTCGCAACAAGGCAAACCCCTGGGAGATTGCCCACCACTGGCAGGCAACTGGGAAGCCCGTAGCACCATGCCCCCAAATCCACATCCCCCAATCTCTATACCAGCTTTGTAAGCATCCTTTATTTGAAATGACTATTTTATTCAGTTTTTTAAATTTTTCTGTACAAACAATATAACAATTACAAACTTCAAGGTAATTAGAAATTCTCTTAACAGCATGAGAAAACATTCAAATTTAACAGTCATATATTTACAATAAGAACAAGTAAGAACGAACAAACAAACAAGCAATCTTCACATCTCTGATTCATATTTACATTTTCTGTTTGGCTTTAAAATAAGAATCCAAGGTAGTGTGTAGAATCATAAGCCATAATTACGGATAAGCCATAGTGTAATAAAGGTCTTGTGTCATTGTATTTTTAATCACATTCTCTTCTTTAGTCAGGTCAGGTGCTCCGGAACTGGGAACCATTGTTCAAGTAGGTAGGATTCATGGTGTGGGTTTTCTCCTTGAGCTATTTGATCCGTAATTTTTTCCATAATGAAATGGTCCCATATACGTGCTCGCCAGTTGGTAATAGTGGGTGAGTTTTTTTCTGATTCCAGATTGATGCAATTGTTAGTTTGGCAATAGCTAATAATGAAAATATGAGCTTTAATCTAGCTTTTGGGATTTTGGAATCTTCCCAATGATTCAGTAAAATTACTTCAGGGGTTTTGGGGAGAGAAACGCCTCTGCTTTGAAGAGTTCCAGCCAATCAGAGATGATGTTGGACTTGATGGAGTGGTGGCTTGACCTGCTAGGATAAGACACCTTCCAATAACTTCTAGCTGCTATCTGAGACGGTCAGAAGCTACTGTGAGCCACTCGAGACTAGAGATGGGCACGAACAGCAATACAAACAAACAAAAAAGCCATGAACAGCCCAATCCGCTGTTCGTGGACAAGCTGTTCGTGAAGCTCCATTCTAAACGAACAGGTGGTCGTTGCAAGCCTTGTTCGTTGCTGTTCGTCAAGCCAGACAATCTGGCACCTGCAATCAATTCTCATGGCAACTCAGGCAGGGATTGTCTGGATTCCTGCTGTTGCCCTGGAAACCCCAATCTAAGCCCAATTTAGCTTGATAGGCAGGTCTTCCTTTCAAGTGTTGAGCTGCAAATTTGTTACAACAAGGGAGCAAAGACCAGATGGGAAGGGGGCTTCCAGCTCTGACTTGCAAACAGTGGAGAGGGGGAGACAGTTGCTGTTGGCATTTTGATAGAGAGAGTGCATCGGAGCTTGAATTTTCTTTGTGTGTGGTGGGATAGGGATCTACCCCTTCAAGTTCCAGGGCTGCTGCCAGGCTCTGGGCCAAGCTATGATTTATTGTTGGTACTTTTCCTGCTGCCTGCTCAGGTAAGGTTTCTGGGAGCGGTGCAGTAGGGATCTTGACCAGACTTGGATGATGGCTGGAGGAGAGCCTGCTGGCCCCCATGAACAGCCAACCACAAGCATGTTTGTGAACAAGGCCATGTTCATGGTTGTTTGTGAGTCCCTGTTCGTGGACGGCAACGAATAATGAACATCATGTTCGTTTTTTTTCTGTTTGTGCCCATCTCTACTCGAGACCCTAAGCGGCATCCATGCCTCCCCTCTTGTTTCACCCATGGCCTCCACAGTGCATTCTGATAATCATCCACTTCATTGTGTAGATATAAGAATTCTGAGAAGGGGTGCAGCTGCCAGGCAAACTTGTCAAAACACAGCCCCTGCCCGGCCACCTGGAGGAAAGAGTTGCTCTGAACTTTGTACCAAATGGGTGCAGCAGGCAAACGTGGTTTTTGCCAGATGTGATCTCCTGTGCACAGATCATTCAGGTTGCCCCCTCTTGCAGTAGGAAGCATCAAACGAGCACGCTGCACTGGCTGCAGTTTTAGATGGGTGATCACAACGTGGGCCTTGTAGAATGAGAAGCACATCAGGCGGCCCCACAGAGATTGTGTAAGCTGGCTCTTCCCTCTTCCAGGCCCTCGGTGTGCCTCAAACGATGGCTGCTAATGTTGGCTAGTGAAACGTTTGTGGGCTGGCCTCCTTTTCAAGACTTTGTTGGAAGGATTTGAAGAAGAGGGTGGAAGGTCGCAGGTGTTATTCAGGTAGGTCACATCTGTCCATAGCAAATCTTTGCAAACCCCATCTTCCTCCATCAATGAAAGACTGGATTTCTTTTGCTCTCAGAATGTGTCCTCCTCCAGATACACACACATTTGGGGCAAAGAAGGATGGCAGAAGCATTTAGCATTGTGGGGTAAGGACGTTGCTGGAGTTAGTGGAGTGGAAGAGACCAGAAGCTCAAAAATAGGGAAGGGGATCTGTCTGTTTATCAGAGCTGAATATTGGCTTACGTCTCCCACATTTGAAAGAGCACAGTCCTCCTGCCCCATCTATCCCCGGGCTCCCCAAACAGGATATGAAAGCATTTCAAGCATATGAACAATTTATCCAGACCAGCAGCCTCGCCGGCAGGGGCACTTCCCAACCAACTTGACTTGTGCCGTTTGCCTCAGCAGGAGCCTAATTTTTTTTAATACTGCACAGCTGCCCTTGATGAAGACAGGCCGATGATGTCCCACAGTGGTAAACACCAGACATCTGTGTCGGCTTTGGACGTGATGACAGTCAAGTAGAAAAAGAGGCGGGAGAGAGAGAGAGGGAGGAGGGGGTAGTAAATGGTCGCAGTGGACTTGTTTGATCTCTGCCGCGCTGTTGAGAGCCAGCTGTAATTCTGTGGCGAGTATTGTTTCTGTGACATTGGAAGAGAGGTTGGAGAATGGGCTGGACATTAGACACTCCCTCGACTGATTCCTCTTCTGCTAGGAGCCCAGGGAGCTGTAATCCACACAAGGTGTTTTGAAGGGTGCTTTGAAATTGAGCTGTTGTTCGGCGTCAGTATTCAAGCGTTGTCCCAGCCGTTCCAATTTAGCCCAACGGACCGTTCTTTTCTGAGCATCCAACTGTATCAGTCTCCACCTACTGCCATATTGTGGAGCAATGGAGGAGGAGGGCGAGGAGGAGGTTTGGTTAATTTGGAAACCTCTCAGTGCTCCTGAATCTGTTTTGAAAAGAGTATCACATTGTGTCCGAGTGTCTGAGAACGTCCTCCAAGTGGTTACATGCCCAGAACAGACATACAAATCTTCAGGACAGTTAACCGGCTGTGGAAACCAGATGGATACCTCCTCAATAAAAGATGGAGGCTAAATTTAAAAAAAAAAAACAGATTTGGTGTGAAAATTATGTACTCAATCTGCAACGCTGGAGCTTATGATAGTGAATAGAGGTTGTTGGGGTTTTTTGCAACCTAATGTGAGAACCTGAGATCAAGTATTCTAGAGTTACGCCCAAATGTATTCATTTTGGACTTGTTCGAGTATGCCAGCTAGCTACAGATCAAAGACAGCATAGACCTGTACCCAAGAAGATTTGCTTTGGGAGGACTTGGTGATTGGATTTTTACAAAGTTCCAACCAGTAAATTAACAGGAAAAAGGTAAAGTTTTGATTGATTAATTCTCAGGGGACAGTTTAATTGGTGACTGAAATAGGGTAGCTTAGGTTTTCTTCTATGCTTTCCCAGTAAGTTTTGCCTTTCCTACAACCTCAGCAGGCTCAATGCTGAACTTGTTGATCTGTTAACTTGTTAAAGCTCTGACTTTCCTCACAGGCCTAGTTTACCTGATGAGGGTGCTGTCAGGTGTTGAACCTTTGAATACGCTTTCTCTACAGCGCTTAGTTATTTCAGAATTATGGAAATCATGAAGCTCACAAAGCATCTGGTCTTGTGGAGGTTACAACTTTTGGGGTGCAACTTTTCACGGCAGATGACGCAAGTGGTTTGGGAAATTATGTTCGACCCTGCTCTCCTGTTGGAGAATCAAGCGTCTGCGGTGACCATTCCAAAAATGCATTTTCCCGGCTCTGTTTAGTCCAAAGGCTTTCTCCCTTGCTGGGATCTGCTGATCTGACCACAGTGGTTCACACGACATTAACTGTAGGCTAGACTACAGTTCAATGATCAACCCTTGAAGACATGTCAGAAACAACATTTGGTTCAAAATGTGGCAGGTTGATTGTTATTGGGGGCTGGCATATTACTCCCATGTAACAATTTTTGCACAAGCTTCTCTTTTGTTTATAGATCCTGTTCGGCGTGCCTTAGGGCCCCATCAAAACCTTTCACAAGCGGTGGCCCTGATATTCAATGTTCCACTTCTTTCCATAGCAGCCCCTCCAGCAACATAGCTCAGCAGTATTTATTCTTCTTGGGCCTTGGGCCTTTTCTGTGGCTGCCCCATTCCTTTGGAGTAGGTTGCTAGAAGATCTTAAGAAATTCTTGTTGCTGCTGCATGTCTGGAACCAACATTGTTAAATAAAGCTTTTGCAGTCTGCTGTGTCAGATGTTTTAGGTATGACGGAGTTGTTGGTTAATAGTAATACAGTTTTACTGCCTGTTGTGGATATATTTTTGTTGTTGTTTACTGTTGTCTTTGTGATGGGCCACATTCATGGCAGAGAGGCATAGAATGCCTTTTGTTGACTTCCTGAATTGGGAGTTCTTTGCTCAGTTCTCATAGACTCAGCTATGAAAATCCATTTGAACAAGACAGCGCACTGATTGTAGGTTGGCACGATGTCAACGGAAACTTCCAAAATTGATTAGGCACATTTTGAGGAAGAGGCCTTAATTTCTTGAAATAATCATAGCCACTCTTCTCCCATGACATCTTCTGCAGTACTGTAATACTTTAAGGCAAGTAGAACTCCTATCTTCAGTACAACTGAGAATAAATTTTTCTAGCCCCTTCTAAAAAAAAAATCCCACAGTTTTTTCTAGGATTGCCAAGTCCCCTCACCCTCAGGGTGGGAGGTGAGAGACCGGACACTTATCTTTGTGGTGCTCACAGCCTGCGTGATGACATCACATATGGGTGATGCGCCACCCCTGGGAGCGCTCCCGTGCTCTGCAGGAGGTCGAATCGCACCCAATTCAGCCCAAATCGGGCTGCTGTGGAGTGCGGGAGCACTGCTGGGGTGTCGTGAGTGGCCTTGCAGTGCTCCTGAGCTCCACAGTGGTTCAAATCCGGCCACTGCAGAGCATGGGGAAGCTGCTGTACTCTGCAGCAGCCCGGTTCAACCCAAATCCAGCCCAATTTGGAGCCGATTTGGGTTGAATTGGGCCACTGCAGAGTGCAGGAGCATGCTGCACCACTCAGGAGTGCACTGCAGGAGATGTGTTCCCCCACCTTTCCCCTCACCAGCCAGGTAAGCGGAGCTGGGGGTGGAGGTTGGGAGCGGGGGATCCCCTGCCCCGAGCGGGGGACTGGCAACCCTAGTTTTTTCCCATAGGCTTATCTAGGTGGGTTTGATTCACTAGCAAATTGAATTAAATTTTGGACATTTGACACAGTGGAACTATAGGGGGACAGGAAGGTGCTGAGATCCTTGGTGGAAGGGCAGGATATAATGCAGTCAGGACATTATATCTCCTTAATGACTATCATTAAGTCATTAGTTTGTGGTGCAGTAGAGACGTATGAGGTGGTCTTCTCACAGAGTTGATACATTTATGTCTGGCCTGTACCATTTCAGAATGCTTGCGTGCTCCTCCAAACAAGTAAACAAGATCCCTTATGCTTTAAAAAGCGACTATATCAGAGAGAAGACGAGGCAGGATACATGGTTCTCCCCTCGTCCTTTTTGTTACCCAATACAGCCCTCTGAGGCAGGTTAGGTTGAGAGTGAGTGACTGGTCCAAGATTTTATTTATTTTTTATTTATTTTCGATTTTTATTCCGCCCTCCCCACATTTCCAGCAGGCTCAGGGCAGATTACAAAATACATAAAGGCTAAAATATATAAAACAGTTATTATAGTTAACAATTCTAAAAACATGCAATTTACGCAGTTAAAATACAATTATAAATATCAACATAGTGGCACAGAATTCCACTGATCAAATTTAAAACAACACCTCTGCACCTCTGCATTAAAGAGTTTTTAAAAATGGGGGCATTGGTGGTGAGGAGGGCCCAATCCCTCATCAACCGGCCAGGGGGGCTCTGCCTAGCATCACCCATATGCCTGGTGGAGCTGCTCCGTCTTGCAGGCCCAGCAAAAGGATAACAAATCTTGCCAGGCCTTAGTTTCTTCAGACAGAGCATTCCACCAGGCTGGGGCCAGGACCGAAAAGGCCCTGGCCCTGGTTGATGCCAGGCGGGCCTCCCTGGGGCCAGGGACCTTTAACAGATGTTTCTCACTAGAATAGAGTCCTCTGGGGCTCATACGGGGAGAGACGGTCCTGCAGATATGCTGGTCCCAGTCCGCATAGGGCTTTATAGGTTAATACTAAAACCTTGAACCTGATTCGGTACTCCACTGGTAGCCAGTGCAGCTGATGCAGTGCCAGTGTTATATGCTCACGCATCGGCAAGCCCGCGATAACACGTGCTGCCACATTCTGCACCAGCTGTAACTGCCGGATCAGGTTCAAGGGAAGCCCTGCGTAGAGTGCGTTACAGTAGTCTAACCTAGTGATCACCAGTGAACTCCCATGGCAGAGTGGGGATTTGAACCTGAGTCGCCTTGCTTTATCACACCGAGTCTCTTTGACATACTCGTTTTTATATATAGTGCTTGGGGTTTTTTTGGTATGGAGGAACATTCATTGATGTTGTCTTCACAGGCAGTGATACAAACCAAGCAGAGCATTGCAGCCTCAGAGAAACCCAGGATTCTGGTTTTCAGTCTTTTGTAAATTTGCAAAATCAAAAAGAGTCCAGTAGTACCTTTAAGATTAACCAATTTTATTGTAGCATAAGCTTTCGAGAATCACAATTCTCTTTGTCAGATGCATCTGATGAAGAGAACTGTGATTCTCGAAAGCTTATGCTACAATAAAATTGGTTCGTCTTAAAGGTGCTACTGGACTCTTTTTGATTTTGCTACTACAGACTAACACGGCTAACTCCTCTGTAAATTTGCAAGATTCCCATGTTTCTGTTTTTCTACCAATTGATATTTCATGACTTTGGTTGTTAAACTCAGAGGAAAGAACAACTTGAGAAGACCCAAAGCAACCAAACAAACAGCTTAAAGAATTGAACATGGATGTTTTTAATTCTTTAGAAAGAAAAATTCATAACTTCCAACTCTCTCACAGCTGACATTGGTACACCCTTTCGGCAAGAACCACTTGTGGAACTAACTTTAACACACACAGAGACTGAAAGGAAGAGGTGACACAGTACCCTGAATAACTCACGCCTGCATGTTGTTAAATAGCATTGGGCTTTTCTTCATTCTCCAAGGGAGAGGAGGGGTTTTTGTTTTCCAGTTTGTGTCTCCTCTCGTTGTAAACTTGACATGATGCGCTTCCATTGTGCCACCCCGCTCCCTTGATGCTGTGCCGTCTAATGTGACAGCTAGGGAAGGTTGAAAAGGGAAGCAAAACTCTCAGTAGTTGGGGGATGAGGGAGGAGAAAAAGTAGCACATTTATGAATAATTTCAGCTGAATTCTAACAACATTGCATTCCCTGGACAGGGCACATTTATTATCTTCTTCCCCATGACGACGGCAACATTAGTGATTTGTTACTGAATCAATTATTAATTCACAGACGTGAATAAGGTTTTGTCACTTAACCCTTCGTGGACCAAGTAGGCAAGGCCTCCTCACATGAACTGCCTTTCTGATGCCCCACTTTCTGGGTTACATTGTACACACACCCCTCCTCGCATGTCAGTGGGGGGAAGCCGGCAGCAATCCGTTTCATTAAACAGCTCTGCAAGAATACATTTTTTATAACGATGGCTCCCCGGTGCCCTCCTTGTCATGAACCAATAAGCAACAACGAAACCTTGACAGCTCGGTAACCAAGAGGATTCTGGGAAGGCCTACGGCTGATTGGTCGGGACGTGTAGATATCAAGCTTGCTTGACGATAGTTTCAGGGGGGTAGCCTTGTTGATCTGCAGTAGAAAAGCAAGATTTGAGTTGAGTAGTATGTTACAAACCAACAAAGTTTCCAAGGTAGACACTTTTGAGAGTGAAAGGTAACTTTGAAGAGAGCTTTGATTCTCGAAAACTGAAAATTTTGTTGGTCTTTAAGGTGCTGCTGGACTTCTACTGCAGACCAACATGGTCACCTATAGAAAGGACAGGGACGCTCAGGCATTTCACCAAATTCAAATGTCCTGCTGACCTGGAGCAAAAGAATCTCTGCAAGAATAACCACGCTTTTCATGTGGAAGATGCTGAACTGAAACCAGTTGCAGGTGGGTAGCCAACAGCCATGTTGGTCTGCAGTAGAAAAACAAGATTTGATCCTAGAAGCACTTTAAAGGCCGACAAAATTTCCAGAGGTACAAGCTACCGGGCATCAAGCTCCCTTCCTCCTCCAAAGAAGAGAGTTTACTACTCAATAGCTTACATCCTAGAAATCTCGTTGGTCTTTACGGTGCTACTGATTTGATTCTCGCTCATTATCTCTGTCTAAGCTCCCTTTCTCGGATTCTTTATTTGACTTTCTCTTCTGCAGGCCCAGCCATCCACTGGGACTGTGGAGGCTCCCAAACCCTCATAGTTTTCTGGAATTTCAGAAGACTTGTTTTTACAGGATTAAATTTTTTACAGGGAGTATTTGCACACTGTATTGTTGAAGGCTTTCATGGCCGGAGAACGATGGTTGTTGTGGATTTTCCGGGCTATATAGCCATGGTCTTGGCATTGTAGTTCCTGACATTTCGCCAGCAGCTGTAACTGGCATCTTCAGAGGCATAGCACCAAAAGACAGAGATCTCTCAGTGACACTGAGAGATCTCTGTCTTTTGGTGCTACACCACAGTGACACTGAGAGATCTCTGTCTTTTGGTGCTACACCACAGTGACACTGAGAGATCTCTGTCTTTTGGTGCTACACCTCTGAAGATGCCAGTCACAGCTGCTGGCGAAATGTCAGGAACTACAATGCCAAGACCACAGTGATACAGCCCGGAAAATCCACAACAACCATATTTGCACACTGTTCAGTTAATAATATGGTGTGATGCTTAATACCTTTTCATAATAGAACGTACCAGGTTCACGGCATCTGAAACCCCCACCTCATCATTCCAGATGTTCACAGATGAGCTTCAGGTGGGTAGCCATGTTGGTCTGTAGTAGATGATCAAGAATCGGGTCCAGGAGCACCTTAGTGACCAACTAGATTTCCAGTCTATGAGCTTTCGAGAGTCAAAGCTCCTTTGTCAGATACGAGGAGTGGAGCTTTAACTATTCCTGCACATTTCCAGCACATGTTCTATTTTCAGTACTTCCTCTGGAAAATAGTTTAATTTGGACTGCTCTCCCCTCCCCCAGCTAGGGTGGGGATGGCTGGGAAAGAGTAGCATCTGTTATGTTTTAGCTGGTGTAATCTCATTTTAATGGAATCTTTTCTGTTGGTTTTTCAACCTCTGATTACCCATGTCAAGTCTACCAGATGGGGCTTGCTAAAATTTGACTAAATAATGAATTTTGCTCCCTTTGCCATTATGTGTATGTGGGTGGGTGGGGGGGGGACTTGTCCCCAGAAAATCTGGCAACATTCTCTGTGCAAATGTGAGCATATCTCCATACGAGAGAAAGCAAGGCAATACTAGATTGCACCTTTTGTAAAACAACGATATTCTGGGGGGACGGTGGTGATAGAGAAAGAGAAGGAAGTAACTGCGTAAAACACTGTTCATAAAACCTTAAAAAGGAGAAAAAAGGCAAGGGGAGAGAAAAAAAGCCCCTCTGTCATTTAAGGCCTAACCATAAATCTTAGAAAGACTGCAAACTTGCAGGTTGCTTAGTATATTTTATAGTGGGTGAACTTGCTGACTTGGCTGGCCCTAGGTAGGAGGCAGAGAGGGCCGGGAAACCGGAGATTTGGGCGGGGGGGTAAACATACCCATCCATCAACTTGCTGGATTCACAGCACAAGGGGTAGCAGCCCGGGCAGATAAGCTCAATGAGGACTACAAGGATGCAAAGCTTGGTGTTTTTTTAATGGCATGCAACACAAATGTTGAGGGAAGGGTTTCATATTCACCAGGATCGAAAAGACTCCAGTAGCACCTTTAAGACTAACCAACTTTACTGTAGCATAAGCTTTCAAGAACCACAGTTCTCTTCGTCAGATGCGCATCTGACAAAGAGAACTGTGATTCTCAAAAGCTTATGCTACAGTAAAGTTGGTTAGTCTTAAAGATGCTACTGGACTCTTCCCCATTTTGCTACTACAGACTAACATGGCTAACTCCTCTGGATCTGTATTCACCAGGAAGATTTCAGCATGCGTGCCACCATCTTAAATTCTGCTTAAACCTCTCTTCAGCCCTGACCTGGATAGCTCAGGCAAGCCTGATCTCTTCAGATCTCAGATGCTAAACCAGGTTAGCTCCAAGGAACGGGACACCTCCAAGGAAGACAGAGGCAGGCAATGGCAAACCACCTCTGTGAGTCTCTTGCCTTGAAATACCAACAAGGATTGTGGTAAGTCATCTATGACGTGGCTGCACTTAGCAAACCTCTCTTTGACACTCAGTGTAAAAGGTGGTTTCGAATTGGGTTTTCTCAGATCTTGCTTATTCACAGCAAGAAGTTTTCCCACCGACCCACCCCCCACATACATAAACACTATTTTATTTGTATTGTCGAAGGCTTTCACGGCTGGAGAACGATGGTTGTTGTGGGTTTTCCGGGCTGTATTGCCATGGTCTTGGCATTGTAGTTCCTGACGTTTCGCCAGCAGCTGTGGCTGGCATCTTCAGAGGTGTAGCACCAAAAGACAGAGATCTCTCAGTGTCACAGTGTGGAAAAGATGTTGGCAGGTCATTTGTATCTACTCAGATGTTGGCAGGTCATTTGTATCTACTCAACCCCACCCCTCCTGAGTAGATACAAATGAGCTGCCAACATGCAGTCTGACAAAGTAGTTGGAAGTGTTGTCCAGTATTTTGGTGTCCTGGAACAAGATACTGTGCCCTGTTTGAGTTAGGCTTATTCCAGGACACCACAATACTGGACAATACTTCCAACTACTTTGTCAGACTGCACAGGGAAGCCATTGAAATTCACAAGCATAAGCAAAACTTCAACAGGAAAGAAGAAACCTTAAGAATGAACAGAGCATGGTTTCCAGTTCTGAAAAACACCAGGCTAACAAAACACTCTATACCCGACAATAGCCCTGCAGAGAAGATTAGCACATCAAGCCCCAATCCATATGCAAAAGAACCTCCTCAGGATACAGTGAAGCCTCCCCCCATTAGCATTCCACACCCTGGGAAACTCTTACAGGATGACTCAGCTCAACCCCACCCCTCCTGAGTAGATACAAATGACCTGCCAACATCTTTTCCACACTGTGACACTGAGAGATCTCTGTCTTTTGGTGCTACACCTCTGAAGATGCCAGCCACAGCTGCTGGCGAAACGTCAGGAACTACAATGCCAAGATCACGGCAATACAGCCCGGGAAACCCACAACAACTATTTTATTTATTTGTTATATTAGATTTTTAGTCCAGATACTAAACACGACTTGCTGCTTTGCACACACTCCAGATATGGAGCAGTTTTTTCTGCTGAAGGAACGCCGTATGAGTCACCACACTTGGAACGTTCTCCATTTCTGCTGAAAACTTGCTTGGCATTGGTCAGTGGCCAATCAGAGCTTCAGTGGCCTAACATTGGAACATGAAATATGCGTTCAACTCTTCACTTGGCCATAGGGTTGCCAGCCTCCAGGTAGTAAAAAGTTACAATAGTCATGAAAACCTAACGAAATAAAAATTTAGAAAAATCACAAAATTATTCTTACCGTCATTTCATAATTCAAATTGCCATTCAATACATATTAGTACACACAGTCTTCATATATAGACCTATACATAAAGCGCTTGTGCAAAGCAATGATGGTATCGCCTGTGAACGATTAATACTTCTAAAGTCCGTCAATTTTCTTAAGAGTTTACTCAAAAAGTTTATAGGGTCAAAATTCAAGTATAGGTCCGAATACATGCTGGTTGGATTAGACCATCTGATGGGCAGACCAGTTCATTTGGGGGTGGGGGTGTTCCCATTTCGGGGTCTTTTTCAAAGATGGTTATCTCACCCATGTAATTTTCAGTATTCAAAAGCTCCCGTTCAAACTCCACGAAGGCAAACGTTGGACGCTGCTCCTGGGGAAGGCTGCCAGGTAGTGGCTGGAGATCTCCCGGAATTACAACTGGTCTCCAGGCCACAGAGATCAGTTCACCTGGAGAAAATGGCTACTTTGGGGGGTGGATGCTATGGAATCATGCCATGCCAAAGTCCTTTCCCTCCTCAAACCCCATTTTCTCCAGGTTTCTCCAGGATTCACCCCCCAGATCTCCAGGAATTTCCCAACTTGGAGCTGGCAACCCTACTTGGCCATGAAGTTTATCAGTGAGCTTGGGATGGCCTCTCTGTTGTAGCTTAACCGATCCCATAGGGCTTTTGCTAGGATAAAATCATAAAACCCTTTTACACCCTCCTGGGCACCTTAGGCAGAGTGTGGTAAAGAAATGATACCAGACTAGAATTTTTTTTCTCTGTTCTGACTGCAGTTGTGTAAACTGGTGAACAAATGTGCTCCTTTGAGGAGGCGCTCTAGCTGTATGAAAAGGCATATGCTTTGCATGCAGAAGATAAAAAACCAGGTAAAACTCACAGGGCTGGAAAAGTCCTCCGATGCTAATCATAGTAGGCAGACTCTGGATAAGTAGAAAAGTGCTTGGTTTGGTAGAAGACACTTTGATAAACTTGCTGCTTTGCACACATGAGCCAGGGCAAAGATGCTAGGCTCTATCCAGCTAATATAATCATACACAGTAGAGTAAAAAATAAATGGGCTAAAAGTTGCCTTCTCAGACAACAGAGTGTGGTGGGAGTCAGTTTTCCAGAGGAGGATTGATGGGCCCTGGAAAGATGAATCCCCCCCCCTGCTTTGAAACAGATAATCATTGATCTTTTCACTTGTTCTGCTGACTCCAGCTTTCGTCCTGCACTCTAGATAACTACCTGAAAGTTCCTTGGTTCAACACTCCCACCGGGCACAGTTGGTAAATGTACTTTTTCCTCATCTTGCATGAAGATTCTTATCCCTACTAAATAGTTTTGACTTCACCCCACTAATCAGTAACCAACAAGCTTGACTACTACATTGCCATTCCATTTAAGAATACCTTTATTGGCATAACAACTAGGGGTGTGCGCTTCGGGAATCTGATCTGGGTAAAATACTCAAATCAGACCTGATCCGGAAAGTTTCGGGATTTCCGAATCGGGGCCAGCATGCTGGGCTCAATTCAGAAATTCCAAAGCAAAGCTTCCTGAAGCATTCGTAATGCTTCAGGAAGCTTTGGGTCAATTTAAACGCCTGTTTCCCTGCCACTGTGAACAGCAGGGAAAGGGGCATTTAAACTCCTGAATTAGCTGCTTGTTGGGGGCTTCCCCAACTAGCGGCTGAGCGCCAGCACCACTGTCAGGGCCAGAGAACTCCTTGGCCCTGTCAGTGGCAGGTGAAGGAGGCGGCAGGGATGCAGGCATACGCCTGCAAATGTCCACCGGGCACTCCGTTCGCCTGCCAATGCCGGGGCCAAGGAACTTCTCACCCCCGACACCGGCAGGGCAAAGGAGGCAGCAGGGATGCAGGCATAAACCTGCAAGTCTCTGCTGGGCGTTCCATTCGCCTGCCGATATCGGGGCCGAGGAAGTCCGAGATTTTGGGTATTTCCGAATGGTTTTCCTGTTTCGAGTAAACCCGAAGCAGGAAATCCTAATATTTTCTTTTTTTTAAAATAATTTTTTATTTTAACATCTAGAACAATAAACTACAAAAAACTACAATAGTACAAGGGGAGGGAAAGAAGGGAGAGAAAAAAAAGAGGGGGAAGGGGGGATGGGAAAATGGGGAAGGCAACTCACAAACACTAAACACTACACTTCAATGCTTTCCCTTCATACTGCCATAATTAAAGAAAATAGCTTAATATAGTAATGATGGAATGGTTGATCTTACAAAATACAAATTACAGTTCAAATTAAATCTCCCCCCCCCTGGGCCTCGGACGCAGTTCTCTCTGAGCAGCTACAGCCGCAGCGCTTGTTGCCTCCCCCCTCCCTTCAGGCTTCAAATCTTCTTCTTTTTGCTTGGTGTCTGGCCCAAATTCTGGATTTTTGTCCACAAAATCCCTTAGCTGATCTTCCGAATTAATCTTGTAAGCTTGATCTTTATAACTAAACCCGATACCTTCCGGAAGTAGCCATTTGTACTTTATGTCACGTTGCCTCAAAAGAGCTGCCATCTTTTTATACTTAAACCTTCTCTTCCGGACTAAAAATGGAACGTCTTTCAGTATCTTGACTTTATTTCCCAGAAAGTCCAACTCTGCCTTATATGAGTTATATAGGATATTGTCCCGGACCCTCCTGGATGAGAACTCAATAACAATCTTGCGAGGCAGCTGCCACTTCATTGCATATTTTGAAGATGCCCGACGGACTCCCAAAATGGCGCTTTTTACTTCTTCTTTAGTTGCCCTCGTGGGTGTCGCTAAAAGTTCCGAGGCAAGATCCCATAAATCCTCGTTTTCCTCCTCTTTAACATTCTGGAGACGCAAAATGGTCTGTGTTCACTCCACTTGCAGCCCAATCAGCTGGTTTTCCACCAACTTTAGCTCCTTGTTCGTTGCTCTCATAAGTGACGCATTTTCCCGAGCAGACTTCTCTGCCCCCCCGCTACTTCCTTTATGGCTTTCACATCGCTCTCAATTAAGCCCACCCTTTGATCTGTTTCATTCAGCTTGTCAACAAAGGGTTTTATGGCTTCGATAACCGATCTTTTCACCAGTTCCTCAAGCGACTCGCCTCTTCCCTGCAGGGCAGCCGAAACTGACTTGCCCAAAGCAGGACTCTGCTTTTTTGCTGCCATTTTAGGGGGGGGGGACCGCCAATCTTCCGAGACTCTGTGAGGGGGGGGAAATCCGAATCTTCTAAACTTCAGATCCCACCACTCCTTCACATGCGCTTGTAGTAACAGAAGGGATTCGCTTACTTACAGGCTTCCACCTAATCCTGTTCTTTGCCGTTTTCCATGGCCCGGCAGCACACAAGGTGCCGTGCACGTCTGCCGGCCTCCATAGGGACAAATGGGCAATTTACCCCCTGCCTCGATCTGCCAGAGGGCTCTTCCCGTCGCATCCCGGACCCAGACTCCCTCCCTGGGAGCCCTGGGGGCTAACCTTTGCAGATCAGCCACCCGGTCAGGCTGCTCGGCTGCTTCTTCTCGGACCTGCCGAGAGGAGCGTCCGACATGGCTGCGAAAACGAAAGTATCGAAATCCTAACATTTTCAGCATGCACACCCATAATAATAACGTGAACATGCACAGTCAGCAGGAAGACAAGACCACCATTACCTGAATATTTAAACCAATCTTTTCCTCTTGGATGCATGACAGAGGAATTTAGCCACAGACTCAATGGCCTCTTGGTTTGGGGTGAATAATAGGAGGAAAGTCTTACTGACATCAGATTGTCCTTCATGATTTTGCAGAAGGGGTTCTAAATACACGGCACGGCACAGATATCACAATACAGAAGAACATGTTCAGTACTTTCTACCTCACTCAGACCACAGGCACAAAGCCTAGTGGAGTATGGGATTTTCTTAAACCTCCTGTGCAATACAGCAGAAGGAAGAACGTTAAACCGAGCTAACACAAATGCTCTCCGAAGGTAAGGGGAAGTCAGACACGAGAAATACTCTGCCAAGGAACCATTGGGAAAGGTTCCCCATTGCAACCACCTAGCCCTATACTCTGTTAACTAAGATTGTAGATATGCCTGTCTTCTCCTTAAACTAGTGCCAGATGGCAGCGCTCAATTGGAATGGTTGCCAACCTCCAGGTGGTGGCTGGAGATCCCCAAAATTACTAAGATTGTAGATATGCCTGTCTTCTCCTTAAATTAGTGCCAGATGGCAGTGCTCAATTGGAATGGTTGCCAACCTCCAGGTGGTGGCTGGAGATCCCCAAAAATTACATATGTTGGGGGGGGGGCATTGAGCTCTTCTCCTGAGTCTACTTTCCATTCAAACAGCTGGTCCCATGGGGGCTGAATGCTCTGGGCTGTGCAATATTGAGAGCTGCATCTTGAACTTTTTTTTATTATACTTGTAGTTTGCTAGATTTTATTTATGGCTATTTTATATGAATGGAAATAGTATGTTGTTACCCACTCTGAGCCCACTTGCTCAGTGACAAGTAAATAAATAGATCTGATCTCTCGGCCACAAAGATCAAATCCCCTGGAGAAAATGGCTGCATTGGATGGTAGATTCAATGGCATTATACCGTACCAAGGTCCCTCCCCTCCCCAAATCCCATGATCTTCAGGCTTCACACCTCCAATCTCCTTGAATTCCCCAACCTGGAGCTGGCAACCATAAGTGGTGTGGAGGAGCAAACTGAAACTCATTCCAGATGAGGCGGAAATGACACAGGTTGATAGATCTGGTGTTCTAGAGGGGTCTGCCTTTTCTGTTATAGATGGTCTAAAACAACTTCTGCCCTAGCAAATAAAATGTCTCGGAGTGCTCTTATATAGACATGGACACGAATCGCGAAAAAACCTAATCATGCGGTTCGTGGTTCATGGCGTTTTCACGAACCAGGAACCACGAACTGGGGCAAATTCACAAACCGGTTCATGGTTCATGGTTTGTGTGGTTTAAATGCCCCTTTCTGGCTGCTTCACAGAGGCAGGGAAAGAGGCATTTAAACCCCCAGATCAGCTGCTTGTCAGAGTGATCCCCGACAAGTAGCTGATCATTTAAACAGGGGGGCTATTTAAATGGCCACTCGGAGCAATGGGGAAATGGCCATTTAAACTGTGGGTGGGGCTTGTCTGGCTGGCCTGGAACTGCTGGCCAGCCACCCAAGCTCCATCCACACTTTAAATGACCATTTCCCTGCCACTCTGAGCAGCGGATAAATGGCCATTTAAACTGCGAGTGGGGATTGGCTAGCCCGTCGGGAACTCCTGGCCGGGCAGCCAAGCCCTGCTGTTTAAATGATCAGCTGCTTGTCGAGGTCGCTTTTCAGTTAGTTGCTTTTCAGCAGCATGGAAAGGGGCATTGGTGTTTAAAGCGAACCAAACGAACCAGTAAACCAGTTCATGGAAGTTTGTAGAAACGAGCTTCCACGAACCGCTGGTTCGCGAACCACGAAGTGGGCCAATTCATGGGTTTTTGGTTCGTATTCCGGTTCGAGCCCATCTCTACTCTTCAATCCTCTGTTGCATTTTGAGAAATAGATATAGGCTGTAGTAAGAGAAGGAAAAAATCAGTGGCATTTGGGTTATGAAACTGGAAGCAGTAGCAGGAGAAAAACTACTTACAGGAGATTCTTACAATAGAGTTCTGGCAATTCCTAGAGCAACCTGGAAGGAACAAAGGATAGCTCTAGGAAACACTCTATGGTAAAGCCAGATGCTTTTACAACAGTTTCTGAGTAGCTCTAGGAATCACAAGAACTCTGTGATAAGAACTAGGTAGGCATGATTGTATAACAACAGTGGGGGAAAGTGCATAGGTTAGAGATTGCCTTCTGGGTTCAATCCAGTGCGCTGGAAAAGCTTGTAAAACAGCTATTCCAGAAAGCTTTCAGTTGATGAGGCTGTTGGGCTGAGGAATATCTAAATCTGAAATGTTGTGAACTATTAGATCAATGACTTATAAATTATAATGTTGGCAGATGGTTTGAAGTTGATGTGGGTAATTTCGTGCAGTTGGTTCATAATGGGCTGAGCTTTTAGCTTTTAGCACTTCTTTCTTCTGTAATGTTTAGACTTTGTCCTGATTTTAATCTTTGCGGGATATAAATATTTTAAATTGTATCTGGGGCTGGGCACCAGTGTCACGTTCAGCTGGAATTGCAGAAGCTATTCTGGCTACAAGTCTGTTTCTGGATTTGTTTTTAAAAATCAGTACCAAGCTTTGAACCCTTGAACACCCAGACACCCACATTTTCATTCATTCTTTTGTTCGTTTACTTTATTTATAGTCTGTCTTCCTCTCTGGGATTCAAGGTGCATTACAAAATTTAAAGACAATGCAGTATGTACATTACAAGACTCACAAGAAGCCGAGGGATCCCATTACCCACCAGTGGTGGGCAATCTCTTGGGGGTTTGCCCCATTGCCCGCTGATCACTGGCAAACAGAAGGTGGTGGCAAACCCCTAGTTGATCACCCAACCCCAGCTGGCAACTCGGGCAAGCGCACAGTGCTTGTGCTCCTGGCAGGGTGCGACGACATGACTGCCTCAACCGACATCATCGTACCACTGCGGGCATGCGTCCATGCTCCACGGGGGTGAATTTTGTCCCCAAAGTGGCTGAATTGGCCCCACACAAAGCACAGGAGCATGCCCGCTGCTGGTGCAATGAAATCACTTCCTGGAAGTGATGTCACCACATTGGTGCTGGGAGCTCTTGCTAAGAGAGACCTGTTGGTAAATGCCGGATCCTCCCCTCCCACCAGGAGGGTACGGACACCTGCCAAACCTAAAGAAGTAGCACAATAAAACTGGATCACAAAATTTATAAAAACTGTATAAGACATGGTGTATCATCATAAGCAGTGCAAAGAATTGATTTCAGAAATTAGAAAACCATACAGTAAGAACAGTATAGATACAGTAAACAGTGCTGTAAACTTCAGCCCTTGTCCCGCTATTCCCTTTATAAAAATGCATTTCATGAGCAGTTCTGTTTTACACATTTTGCAGAACAACCAAGTTGCAGAGACTTTCCTGGCTCCACATGAATGGGCAGCTGTCAATCTTACTGTTTTGCAAGGTGGCACCTTCCAAAAGCTTTGCTCAGATGAGCGAAGCTGTCGCAGTGGGGTGTAGGTGGTCCTTTAGCCATGAAGGGCTTTCTGTGATAGTCAATACCTTGAATTGAACCCACAAACTAACTGATAACCAGTGGAGGGACTGCAAAATAAAGTGAAAAAGAAGTTCGAACCAGTCCTGCATGCAGCTATAAGAAGCAGGGCCTTCTTGGTGGTTGTACCTGCCTTGGGAGATAAGCTGTCCGTGAAGGTTAGACAAGCAATTTTTACTATTTAGTTTTCATAAAAGTTGTATCGCCTTTTTTCTTAAGACAGTTTTATATCTGTAATATTTATGGCAAGTGCTTCTGAATTATTGTTAGTGTATGTAAGTTTTGCTTGTTTCTAACTTAACTGATTTTTTTCTTTGACCCTCGTATTACACTGAGCTATTTATTTATTTATTTATTCATTTATTAATTAAACTATATTGACCCCACCTTTCCTTTTGTCTCAAGTCTGAACTCTTCCTGCAGTCTAGGAAGCCAGTTAAGTTAAGTTAAGTTAAGTTAAGTTAAGTTAAGTTAAGTTAAGTTAAGTTAAGTTAAGTTAAGTTAAGTTAAGTTAAGTTAAGTTAAGTTAAGTTAAGTTAGATGCACTCAAGTTTTCTTTTATTATGACGTGAGCAATCCTGATCACCTTGAAGATAAGACGATTAGACTATACTGTACAGAGCTAGATACACTAATGATCTGTCCACATATGAATTTGGACTTGTAGAGAGGGAAACTGCAGTCATAACAAGGAGCAAAAATGTTAAGTGGAGTAACTGAGCTGGACTTAATTAGGCTGAAGTTGAGGTTGTGCTTTGGGTGTCACACTAAGACCTAGGCAGGGTTGCCAGGTTGCCAACAGGGGATGGGGGGAGATGACAGGCAACAGGGGGAAAAACTTACCAGCCCTCATGCACTTTCTCTGGCAATGCAATGACATCACTTCCGGAAGTGATGTCATCCCATTGTGGGCCTGCCAGAACAGTGCAATGGTGGTTCACCAGGCCCTGCTTCCAGTAGTTCCCAGCTGTGGTCTGACAACCCCGTCTTAAAGGGATGAAGACTTCTAGGTTCTTAATAAATACCTCCTTCCATCTCCTTGCCTCTTTAATGCTCTGACAGAAAATGGGTCTTTATAGGAGCAAGTAGATATTATTCCATGTTATCTAACCGGTTTGATCAAGACTGTGTGAAGGACAGGATACTGCCCCACCCTCTACAGTGTCTACACGTGCTCTCTTTCTCTTTCTCCTTGGTGGTTTGTTGGGAATTTGGGGGTACAATTCCATGCTAAGAACTGCTGGGATGCAGCTCTCTGGAGTGCATTTCCTTGCCTGTATCTAGTTGACATGCAAACAGGAGTCTCCTTCTGATGTGCAACTGAGAGCGAAAAATAGTCATTACCTGCCTCCCCCCTCCCCAAGTAAACAAAAGGGCTAGTCAATAAATGGTGGAGTTCATAAAGTGGCATTTAACTTGCTCCTGCTTCTTGCAATAAATTCAATGCTGCATCTTTCCTTTCTGCCCTCAGCTATGGGGCATATTTGAGCTGCTTTTAGGCAAGCTATGAAGCAAAAGCAACCTATACAAGTTTGTGCCTTCCAGGCCAGTGGCCTAGTGGTTATGACACCATCTTTGTCTCTTTGAATTGCTTCACACAACATCCACACTGTATGAGGGAGTGACTTGCTTGGATGAATGCTGGTATCACAAGCAAAGATGATTTCAGATTGTATCCAGATTAGAGATTGCCATGAACTGGAAAAAAATCCAAACCACGTGGCTTGTGGTTCATCAAATTTCATGAACCACGAACTTTCACGAGCCTGCCCCTGGTTTGCAAACTGGTTTGCTTGGTTCATGCAAATGTCACATCCAGGTCAGAAAATAATCACTTCCAGGTCCACAGAAGGTCACTTCCGGGTCAGCAGAAGGTCTACAGGAAGTCCATCCCCTGTTGCCTAGGAAACTGATTGATTGGCACCAGGCTGTCTGCAGTGACAAACCAAAAAATGAACCAAACTAACCAGCCTAAAGTTCGTGGCTGTTCTTCAGAAATGGGATCTGACGAACCGCTGGATCATGAACCACGAACTGGCCTGGTTCGTCATGAATTTTGGTTCGGGACCATCTCTAATCTAGATTCTGCCAATGCTTTTCAGTTGATCCATTTCACACTCTCACATACCGGTCATCACTCAAGGTAATCAAGGGTAGACAGAATCAAGGAATGCCGAGGTGTGAACCAATTCTAAGTCACCCACCATTATTATGTGTCAGCTTCTCTTAGAAATGCCAGTGTTTTTGTATCTAAGGGCCAAGCTACACATGAAGAATGACACTTGAACAGCAAGTGTATTTCTCCCTGTTCACTTGCCCTCCACTCAATCCACTTGCCGTTCAAGTGTCATTCGTCATGTGTAGCTTGGCCCTAATTCAACAAATGGATTTTCCTACTTTGCATAGTGTAGTTCAATGGCTAGAGTGTTTGGACTAGGACCAAAGAGACCCAGGTTGAAATGCCCAATTTGCCATGATGGTCCCTGTCTGACCTTTGACCGGATATGCATCCCAGCCTGATATACCCCACAAGGTTGTTGTGAGGATAAAATAGGAAAGGAAGGCAGAGATTAATATATAATTGTCTTATGAGAAGACAAGACTCACCAGAAAATATTATAATGCTAAGAAATGTTAAACGCAGTAGGAAAAATGGAAGACACAACATGAGATGGCTTGACTCCATAAAGAAAATCACTATAGATAATAAGATGTTTAGACAGCATTCATTCATAGGGTCACCATAAGTCGGATGCAACTTGATGCAAAGTAATGCTTTATGGGAGTCTGGTGGTGTTTTACACACACACACACACACACACCACCAAACTCCCATAAAGCATTACTTTGCAACGAAGAGACATTTTTAGTGATTGCTGGATAACGAAGGTGCTAAGCACACAGCAATCTTAGCACTCTGTGATTTCCCCCCCTTGAAATATCTTAGCAACTAAACCAGTGAAGCAAAAAAAAAAGTTACATTCCATTTTTTAAAAAAATAGAAGTGCTTACATTACTCATTAGTATCCGCTGCCCTGCCATACCGAAGACTAGCGGTTGGGTTGCTTTGCATAACAGGGCAGTTCCATATCTGCACATAAAGGGAAGAGTTAGCTCAGATCATATACCCCAGAAATAAGTCACACTTCCAAGAATTCAGGGCCATCCTTTGTGGCCCTTTGGATATTTTCTGCTGTTACTATTTTTAATTGACTTGCATTCTGCCCTTCGTACAAGAAACTCAGGTGACCTGTCCCATTAAGGTTGCTGGCCCCTCCTTACTTCCAAAATGTAGGTCAAGCTGCAGGGCCCCAATTCACATTCCTCTCTATCAAGCATGCTTCAGAGGACCTGATGATCTCACTTCCTGTTGAAAACTGGACGTGATGGGACCTTAACGGGTCGAGATTGGCCCCAAACACAGAGTTTTCACTATGTTTGGGGCTGATTTGTCCCTGCTGAGACCTCATTGCTTCTGGTTGTCAATCAAAAGCGTGCCATTGAGGCCTCCAGAGTGTGCATGTATGCCATTTCATCTCATGCTCTGCTGGTTCCCAGTCTGCCTTCACAGTCCTTTCCCTCCACCAACCGGCCAAGTGAGCAGGGCTGAGGGAAAAAGGTGATGCACAGGGGATACCCCGCCAACACAAGGGGGCTGGCACACCTGTGCCACATGCTGTGCTCACAAGCATAGTAGTAATTACTGGGTCAAAATCGCTCAAAGGCTGATCCAGGGTTACAATGCAATTTTCAAGCAATCTGGTCTCAACACTTTAACCTCTGCACTATACTGACCCATAAAACAATCTAGAGTCCAAAGGTTTGAGAGCTAATGAACTCATTTTAAAACTGCAAGGTTTCTCTTACGTAACCAATGCAACATTTTCTGACTTGCAGCTGGGCTCACGTTTCTGAAGCTCATGTTCCTCTTTCTGGGAATGAAGCTGGGGCAGGGGTGAGGAACCTTCTCAACAGGCCGGGCACTGCTGTGTGTGTTTTTTCAATCTCCCAGTTAACTTCAGTGAAGTCCCTAAATCGATTCTTGTGCAGAAATGTCAGCATGGTTGTAAAACGCTCTGTCTAAGCCCTTTCAGCGTGCTGGAGAGAGCAAGGGAATGATGTGAATTTCTGTGATTGTAGATCATGTGGTGTGGAAATGGAGGGAGAGGGGGTTGTGAGCTCCACGTGGAAGGGCTCATGCGGCTAGTGGTTGCATGAATCTCCTCCTCCTCGAGGCACATTGTTTACTCACACACGGCTGAACCGTTTCTCTCCGTGTCCACAAACACGACTCTCGTTCTGCTTCCAAGCTGGAATGCGGAAACCAAATAATATCGATTGGTTCAAAAGATGTATGAGACAGCAAGCTGTCCCTTCGTGCCTTTCAAGTCACAAGGTGAATTCTCGTGTGGCAAGAGGGAAGGGTAAGCTGTAACAGCAGCACACTTTTGTCTACCTATCCAGAGTTTTCCATTCACTGGCTTCATCCCCCTTAGACACCCATGCACCTACACTGTGGGGCTCCCCCCCCCCCCGCACACACACTTGTTTGTTAAAAATGTAGACATCCTGGCTTTCAGGGTCGATATATTGTTTGTAAATTTAAAGATGAATTTCCATTTCATTGAGCCTTAAGGCCTAATGAGATGTTTTCTGACAGAAGCGGCTTGCTGAGAAAAAGCATGATTGAGAGGTTGGCCAACAGTTTTAACATAGACTGCAGTAGGTTGGTTCTAGCTTTCTTTCTTCTTCGACTGAGCCCCCCTTCATGTATTTCGAGGCTAAACTGAAAATAGAATCTTCGAAGACCCGGATTCTCTTTCTTTGTTCTCTCTGCTAGATAGTTTTCTCTCCTCTCAGGTGAAAGGAAAGAGGTTCTGTCATCAGCATGTGGATCTTCCAGTTTTTGCATACTGAATTCTTTCCTTCTACTCTGGCTCCTGAGTCAGCAGTCTAAGAGCAATAACTATCTGTAATAAAGAGTGCGGGAACACCACGTTTGTGTGGGTAAATTTTGATTCTAAAGTGAGTGATGTACTTCAGTGTAATCAGGCACAGTTGTTTGATCATTGCAAAGCCTATGAAATATGCCATCTCTTGACTCTTTGCTACATTCAGGGAGAGAACAAAAATGGAATGTTCGCTGAGAACCACTCTCAGTGAATCTAAATACAAAGTACTGATAATAGCTGTGTCACCCTATGCAAAATTACTGCAGTCTAAGTCCATGGATTTCACAGGATTGCACTGTAAATCATTGATCCTTGCAAAGAGAAAAAAAGATTTCCACAAGTGTGGGCAGTGGGGAAGGAACTGAAGTTGATCTAGACTAGAGATGGGCACAAACTGCATTATGAACATCAAAACCCCACGAAAATGGCGATCGTGCAATCATGACCCGGCAGATTGTGATCATCCATGGCCAACGATCCAGCGGTCGGGAGAGGCCTGGATCATGGCGTTCAGGCTTGGTTTAGGAATCCAGACACTCAGGCGCCAGCAATCTATTCCCTTAGCAACGGAGCCAGGGGAATGCCTGAGCTCTGTCTGCCCTCCTTCTGTCGCCCTGGAAACCCAAATGGAAGCCCAGCTTTCCTTGATCAGCAGGGCTTCCTTCCAACCACGGAGCTGCAAAGCAGTTACAAGTTGGGAGAAGACACCCAGGGGAGGGAGGGGGAAGGGGGTGTTCTGTAGCCATGGGTACTCCAGTCTCATCCCTGAAAACACTGATAGGCAGCTCTGATGGCCAAACACAGACCTCCTGTGTTGCTGAATGGGATCCATGCTTATAAATAGCCGTGGTCTCCCAGGCTGGGTTTCACTTTCTGTGAGCAGTGGAGTGGGACAGAGCTCTTGCATCAGCCACCATTCATGTATCACTGGGAACAGCGGTGGGCCCTGCTGCATTTTCCATGATCCATGATCCACGATCCGGGTTCGGTTCGGGGACGGGCGATGGTCGTTGCTGTTCGGGAATTCGGGATCGTGGTCCGCACCGAACCATGATCCACTGGTTCAATAATTTTTTTTGGTTCGTGCCCATGTCTAGTGTAGACTCCCAGTGAGGCTCTGTGTGTGGGAATACCACTGCAATTTGCATCAATGTGGAAGCATCAGGAACATACACATCACGGCAGCTGTATGTTCGGCACCCATGCAGAACTAGATGTTCATATTACGTGCATTGGACTGGAGTGTGCATTGCATGTGGATTTCTTCTGTTATATATTTGCAACGAATATTCGTTCGTAAGCAGCTCGCAGGAATCAGGGCACGATATATTCTGGCAAATCAATAAGACAGTTCCCTAAGAAGAGGCTTCTTCCTGCCCTGCCACTCCAGGTGAAAGAAGGAAGAGTTTTCAGCTAAATCTAGATCCAGGCACTATGTAAGCATCTGCCAAGTATGAGCCTGGTGCTCGTTCCATATATGGGGTGAAAAAATACGAACGAGCCCTTTGTGTTTTGTTGAGATGATACGGAGTAGCATTTCGGGAGGTATTTGTTGCAGCTACCACCATGGGGTGAATAAGAAGGTATGGATCAGCCCTTGAATATTCCTGGCCTCAAATAAAAAAAAAACATTTTGGATAGTCTCATCATAGGGTTTTCAAGGTAAGAGATTAGCAGAAGTGTTTTACCATTGCTGCCTTCTGCTTCGCAGTACTAACCAGGGTTAGTTGAAGTGGCACTGCCGTTGTCTGTGAAAGATCCTTCGCCAGTGTCAGTAGGAGAAGAGGAAGACCTAAAATGAGATGGCTTGGTCACTGTATCTGAAGAAGTGAGCTGTGACTCACAAAAGTTCATACCCTACCTGAAAATCTTGTTGGTCTCTAAGGTGCCACTGGACTCAAATCCTTCTCTTCACCTGCAGACCAACATGGCTATACACATAAAACCATCCCGGGATGTATAACATAAAACAACTGAAATGGCTGAAGTTACATAAGAGAAATCCCTCTTTTAAAAGAGAGAAAAAGATTTATTGTCAGTCTATGGAAGACAGGATACGTTGAAGGTGACTCCCAACCCTTGCAGCAAGAAATCCAAGCTTTCTTGAGTAAATAGGTCTTTATTGAGATATCACAGGCTTCTCGGTACATATGTCCATAGGTTACACAGAAGCAATTAAGGGTGTCTGGCTGTACACAGGTCTCTTGTTAAGAATGATGCAGTGAGCCCAGGTTACATTATATCAATCCTTTCACATGTTTCCCCCCACCCCTCCGGCTCTCCCATCCACATACCATCAGTAGCGGGGCGGAAGGAGCTGTCTCAAGGCCGCTGCGGCGAGCCATCTGAGATAAGGGCTCGCTCGTCTTGGAATCTGGAAGGCAACAGGGAGCAGGTGCAGGAGGCTATTGCAACATATCACACACGGGACAACAATATGGAAGGACAGTGGGCAACGGGCCTGACAGTTATTCAGTGGGTATACCTAAAAAAAGTGAATTTTGGAAAAAGCAATTCCCTTCCCCATAACAACACTACTCCCTTCTCTGCTAGATATCTGTGCCTTTGGAGGCAGGGGGTGATGCTGTAGAGCTCCCAGAAAGCTGCTAGCGAACTGGGAAGAGTTTTAGATGAGAGCAACAAAAATGATAAAGGGACCCAAGTGAATGACTTACGAGGAGAGATTTAAAGAACCAAATATGTATAGCTTGGCCAAACGATGGCTGAGGGAGTGATGATATTCATCTCCATATATCTGCAGAGGTGTAAACTCCAACGAGGGAGATGAAGTGCTTAGGAGGGTACAAAGGGAAATTTACTAGGTGTCATAGAAGGGAATTAAGCAAAGGAAAATTTTGGCTGAAAGTCAGGGAAACTTTCCTACGGGTGAGATTACGGTGATGGAAGACGACCAGTTAACATGTTAAAAAGTGCTATATGAATTGTAGCCTAACACTCTTCTCACATGATACCTTGTCACTGAGGAAGCATTGTTGCTGGATTTCAAAGACGACAATCGGAAAGCCAGTTCTCACAACCATTTAGGCTTTACTTGGATTGTAGTCAAAATGTTGAATTCCAAATTTACGTGAGTGTTCCAACAGCTCTTTATGACTGGCCATGTTTTTGGCCACCTTTCGAAGTTATGAAGAAATGTAGTCAAGTGATATGTTGAAACCGTTGTGAGAGGGGTTGACCAATTACCTTTTTCAGGCTTCTTGGTTTGGGGTGGGGGAACTGTGATGACAAGCTTGTATTCAGAGGAAGATATAGGAATGGGCTGTGGCTTAATGGTGGAGCATCTGGTTGGAATGCAGGAAGCCATAGGTTCAATCCCCAGTATCTCCAGATTAAAATCTTTTGGGTAGTAGGTGATATGAAAGGCCCCTGTGTGAGAGCCTATAGAACTGCTGCTATCTGAAAAGATAATATTAACCTTGATAGACCAGTGGTCTGACTCAATATAAGTCTGCTTCATGTGATTGCTTGATTGATTTAGCTTTTAGTCCGCTCTCCCCGGAAACGGGCTCCAAGCGGATAACAATATATTAAAAGGTACATTAAAATTTACATTAAAATCATAAATAACATACAGTCATTAAAATACTCAGATGATGGTCCCAATTTACCCAGCCCCAATAAACAGTTTTATGGGTGAAAGCCAGTTTGGGGTAGTGGTTAAGAGCGCGGGACTCTAATCTGGAGAACCGGGTTTGATTCCCGACTCCTCCGCTTGAAGCCAGCTGGGTGACCTTGGGTCAGTCACAGCTCTCTCAGAGCTCTCTCAGCCCCACCCACCTCACAGGGTGATTGTTGTGGGGATAATAATATACTTTGTAAACTGTTCTGAGTGGGAGCCAAGTTGTCCTGAAGGGTGGTATATAAATCGAATATTATTATATATTATATTATTAAAGGTGGAGACAGCAGCAGGAGTCACACTGATGGAAACTGGGGAGGGGGTTATATTACCCCCCCCTACAGGAGACTGGCAGGAAGGCTCACCCATGACCCAGCCTCAACCATATGCCTGGTGGAACATCTCTGTCTTACAGGTCTGACAAAAAGATAATATATCTTATCGGGCCCAGTTTCCGCAGATTCCACCAGGTTGGAGCGAGGATCGAAAAGGTCAGGAGAGCCTCTCTGGGGCCAGGAACCACCAGCTGATTTTTACCAGCTGATTGAAGGACCTTCTGTGTGTCCCTGTAATGTGAATGCAGGGGCCCCAGTTACGTGGAGAGAGCTGTGCCTGTGACAAAGTTGGCAGGCCGTTTCCTGCCATGATACCGCTCTGCACCATGTGGCATTGGACTGAACCCACCAAAACGGTCTGTTGAGTAGTAGGAGAGTAGCAAACTCTTGAGCAGCTTCAGGGCTGTTGCTGCCCCCACGCGTGCGCACCTGGACGATATGATGATGTCACTGCGTGTGACATCATCACGCAGCATGCCGCTGTGAGCCGGCTCCATTGGTGCGACAGGCAGCTGGGACGGCACACAGGTGGCCTCCCAACCCTTCTGCTCAGTTGCCCCCGTGCTGTCCCGGCCATTTGCCATGCCTGGCCCGCAGTTATGTGCTGGTGGCGGCGGCAGCATGGGGCAACTAAGTGGGAGGGTTGGGACTGCTCTGCACTGCCGCTGCCACCATGCGCTCCCAGCCTGGTGCAGCAACTGCAGGCCAGGTGTGGCAGGCAGCCAGGGTGGCACATGGGCAGCCTCCCAGCCCTCCCACTCAGGCACCAGTGGTGCCACCACCAGCTACGGAGCGTGTGCCGCCATCCCCGGTGCCCCCTCCAGCGCCTTAGTGCTTGAGGAGGCTGCCGGACCTGCCTCAATGGAATCACCAGCCCTTTCTGCTCTGCAGCTTGCCTGAGAAAAATCTGTGTTTAATAGCAGGAAGAGGAATTAAATGCTGCCCTAAATTTAAAGCTGACAAACGTAACTTCACTGCTTATGGAAGATCAGCACATGATGGAGAAGGTTAATCTAGCCTTTTAGGGAAGCAGAGCAACTTTTGTTTCAGTTATTTTATTAATCCAAGAAGATGGTCCTCCGAGTTGCAATCTGAGATAGTGCATCTCATAAGAAAGATGAGTGATTATTTATTTATATGCCACATTTCTCCCCCGTCTTACAACATATTATTTATTTCTGACTGTATCCCACTTTTCTGTCTAGGTGTACACAGTGTGCCCCTAAAACTTAGTCTGCTGCAAGTCAGTCTGCCAAGTTAGTCTGCTGCAGCACAAATAACTTGGCTGTCTGGTCAAACCTTAAAGTCTAACCAAATTTGATTCTAAGATGTGGGCTTTAGTCCACAAAACTTCTACGGGAATAAAACATTTATTTATTTATGTTGTGGGTTTTCTGGGTTGTGTTGCCGTGGTCTTGGCATTGTAGTTCCTGACGTGGCTGTGGCTGGCATCTTCAGAGGTGTAGCACCAAAAGACAGAGATCTCTCAGTGTCAATACAGCCCGGAAAACCCACAACAACCATCGTTCTCCGGCCGTGAAAGCCTTCGACAATACATTTATTTATTTACTTTACAAAAATTATACCTTGCCTTTCTGCCCTGATAAGGGCCGCCGCAGCTAACAAATTAAAACATACATGAGAAAACCACATCTTAAAAAACCATTAAAACCAACAAGAAGCACATCATTAAAACAATTAAAACCAGAGCTAAAACACATTAAAAACCATTAAACATCAAAACATTGGGCAGGAAGGTGGAGTCACTGAGGGAATGCCAGAGAAACAAAGTAGTCTTCAACTGATAGTGAAAGATGGCAATGGAAGGGGATAGACAAGTCACCTTGGAGAGAGAATGCCAGAGTTTTGGTGCCACAACAGAGAAGTTCTTTCCTGGGTTGCCACTTTTCTAATCTCAGAAGCACCTGTAGACTACAAGGTGCTCTGGACTCCAGTTTGTTGTTGCCTAAAACTTGTGTGAATGGCAACACGGTTTGCAAAAGGATGCCACGGGCACCTCTGTCAAGAAGCCCCCGATTAGCTGCAGCTTGTTGCTTGTGTGTATATTCCATGGCAAACCCAGGCTTGCCTTTACATAGTATGTGAAATGGGTCTTTAACACTTTTCAATGAGCATAGCTCACCACCCTCTTGCGGCCTCATTGCTTGCTTTGAAAAGAAGCGTGTGATCTTCTCTCTCAGAAGTTTTTTCCAGTAATTCTGGAGGCCAGTAAAGTCCAAAGCAATTTCTTCTGAAAGCTTTGGTTGGGCATCTAGATCAGGGGCTGTGTGATCTCTCGCGCAGTTCTTGGAAAGAGAAGTGTTTGTCGGTTGAGTCAAGAGCGGCTTCTTCTAATGCGATTGGACGTCAAGTATCTTCAGATATGTAAATGCAAGAAGGGTACCAAGAAGGGTATGGGAGGAGGAAATCCTTTCAAATCACTGTGAAAATATTCAGAGCTGGAGCCATTTTGATTAAAACTGGGGGGAAGGGGGAAGAGTACTTGGAATAAGCAAATTTTTGTGCTTTAATTAATTAAAGCACAAATTAAATACATTCATTATTTCATCTGCTCTTTATCTGAAATGTGCAAAAAGGGGAGTCTATTATGGTGCGTGTATGCTGTTGTTTTAGTGCAAAGGAGATGATGGCAAAGGCCTGCAATGTTGCTTGATATATTAAATACAAAGACAGGCTCAGAGCCAGATTAATAACTCTGGCTAGCTACAAAATGTGTGTAGGTGTGTGTGTGTGTGTGTATTTCTGGCTTCATGTGTGATGTGGCTTGATTCATAAGTATCTTCACTGCTGGGCTTTATTAAATACAAATAAAATAGCTTGTCTCTAGCAAATGCCAAGAGAGGTCTCTCCTTCAGCGATCGAGTGCCAGGTGTTCTGCGCGGTTGTTGTGTGGCTCTTCCATCTCCTCTCCAGGTATGGGGATGGAATATGTTGAAGTGTTTGCAGCTGTAGTATGGTTTTTGGTTACCCTGATGGACTTGGATTTGCAGTACATAATGCCATAGCTGATGGGCTTACAAAAAGCTGGAAGTGAAGGATTGGGGAGGATTTTTTCCTGTGTACTGGTTCAGCATCCAGCTGAATATATTAGTGAATCAATACATACTAGGACTAGAATATATGCCTGTAGTTTTAAGAGAAGTGCTTCCTAGGAATTGTAGTGCCTTACCCCACAGGTTTCAGTTCCTGGGGCATTCAGAGACCGCCAAAACTTGTTAGGACCATTTCCTCCTTTGTTCATTCACATCTTGGCAGGGAGAAGAACAAGTTATTATTTCTTCACCACATTCACTGGGTCTACAAGCTCCACCATGGATATTTATCCATGAAAGATGCACTCTCGTCTTTCATTATTTAGTTGAACTGTGAGTAGAGATTAGAGATGGGTATGAACCGCATAAAACCCGAACCATGTGGTCCGTGGTTCATCAAATTTCACGAACCATGAACAACGAACTTTCACGAACCTGCCCATCATTCGCAAACCGGTTCATTTGGTTCATGAAAACATCACACCTGGGTCAGAAAATAGTCACTTCCGGGTCAGCAGAAGGTCACTTCCAAGCCAGCAGAAGTTCACTTCCGGGTCAGCAGAAGGTCTGCAGGAAGTCCATCCCCTGTTGTCTAGGAAACTGATTGATTGGCACTAGGCTGTCTGCACTGACTAACCAAAAAAATGAACCAAACGAACCAGCCTGAAGTTTGTGGCGGTTCATCAGAAATGGGATCTGACGAACCGTGGTTCGCGAACCACAAACCGGCCTGGTTCATGCTTAATTTTGGTTCGTATTTCTGTTCATGCCCATCTCTAGTAGAGATTCCTTACATGCATGAAGAAGTTAAAGAAAAACAATTTAAGCTAGTAGCCCATACATGTGTGTTGATACTTGACGAAAAAGGGCTAGGATTCCCTCTTCCTGTTGGAAAAGTTAAAAAAAAGATATGACTTTCTCCTCTCCCTGCCGAGGTATGAATGAACAAAGGAGGAAATGGCCCTGACAAGTTTTGGCAGTCTCTGAATGCCCCAGGAACTGAAACCTCTGGGGTACGGCATATATTCTAGTCCTAGTACATACTGAGTAATATATTCAACTGGCTGTTGGAACTGTACGTCTTGCCCTTGTTCTGAATGCGACAAGGAGGGACAGTGAAGAAAAGGAAGACCTTCCCCATGGGAGACTTTGGGGATGTACCAGACAGTAGACAGCTTCAAACCTACGTTTTATGGCTGGAGCCATAAGTGGGCGGTGTGAATCTATTGTGGACAGAGGTGTTAGATTCTTCTTCGTTTCCATAGATAGTATCTCCAGAAGCTTTGGATAAAACTTTATAATCATGATAGCAGCAGTAAAGATGACAGGTTTTTTGTGCATTCCAAACTGCAGAAGCCTCTGGTAGACACAGTTAGGCTCATACATTGATTCGGCATGATGACGGTTTGAAGCAGAACTCCAGATCTATTCTCTGATAGTGACCATACCAGAATCTCTGGAGAAGATTAAAACTAAGCAGCAGACACAAAGGAGTCATTGACGTGGCATCCAGGCCTGTTCCTCCTAGACATAAGTTAAAAGCCTTAGCTCTAGTGAAATGAACTCTTCTTGCAGAACATGTCAATCTGATGTCATGTCCTGCAAGACTGGCTCATTGGAACATGCAAAGTGCTGAATAGTTGGTTCAGAACCAGTATGGTGTAGTGTAGTGGTTAGCGTATGTGGCCATGATTGGGGACACCCAGGTCCGAGCCCCCACTCTCCCAGGGGAGCTCACTGGGAGACCTTGGGCCAGTTCAGGTACAAAGGTACATATTAGTCTGTAAGTGAGATTCAAGGGACTTTACATAAAGCCATTTGTGTTTTTTGGCATTTTCAACTCACCTTTCTCTCAAAAGGGAGGCTGCATGGGAGCCTCTCATGGGAGGCTGCAATGTTATTTAAAAGCAAACAAAGGCCAACGCTGGCCTCAACCCCAGCTCAAGAGATACAATGAATTCAAAGTGGAAATAAATATATCTTTAAGGAGCTTAGATGGCTTTTCAAAATGGCTCTGATTTGGCCGGGCTTCTTATACAGAGCCAAGCCATTTTGTAGAGCGTCCATGCTATGGGCACTGTGAGTTTGGGTCACATTCACAATTGCTCAACCCTCCAAGACGGTCGATTCACATAGTCCGGGCACTCTAGGAAACAAGTGCTCCCTTAGGAGGTCCTTTACTCAGCCGACGTTGCCATAGATGAAAGGAACTTTCTCTCCTCTACAAGCTGCTTTCATCTGTTGCACCAGTGGAGTTAACATGCAAACTCCTGGAGCACTGAAGCTGCTTCTCAGAGAATCCATGCTATTGAAGCACTGGTTTCCTCGGTGTTCGGTGCGGCATGGAAGATCACGTGGTTTTATTTCATGCAATCACAGCAGCAAAGACATTAAAATGAAATAGCAACACCAATATCCCTATTCAGGGCTCATTTTGAGGGGGAACGCACAGGAACACAGTTCCAGTAGTTCCCTAAAGAGGTCATATGTCAGGTGGCCCCGCCCACCTGACTCTCGGCCATTTTGGGCCCATTTCATCCTGGATTGGGGCCAAAATGACCCAGATCAGGCCTCTGTCGGGTGGTGGATTACTCTCCCACTCACCAGTGGCCCGATCCTGACCATTTTGGGTTCCTTTTCGGACATTTTCAGCTCCTTTTTGTCATTTTGGGCCCAATTTTGCCCCTGAATGGCCAGGATTGGGTCCAAAACAGCCAGGGTAGGTTATGTCAGGGGGTGTGGCATATGCAAGTCAGTTACACTAATGACACACTTCCAGTGGTGGCAAGGGGCGTGACATATGCTAATGAGTTATGCTAATGAGTTCCTCCCGCTCTTTTTCTACAAAATGACCCCGTCCCTATTATCCCAAGTAAGTGGGATATTATTTGTGTCCAGAAAAGCATATTCTAAGGAAAACCTAAACAAACCTGCAAATGTTTTGCTTGGAACAACTTGGAAATTCAGCCCACCTGATTGCTGCTTCTTCTGGCCCATCCCCCTTCTGCAAGCTTTGATCCTGAGCAGTTGAGCTATAGCCAATCAAACGCGATGAGCCTGAGTAAAGGCTGGTCTTGCATCTTTCCCGGGCTTGCTGAATCTAGCAACAGAAGCCCAGTTTCCTGGATGCAGCGTCTGGGATTTCTTCTTTCTGCACACATGCCTGCTTATGAATTCATCACCTGTCATTTTTCATTAAGCTGGTTAAAAGAGACATTTTGAAAAGCTCAGAGTTTCCGAGAGCAGCCATGTGTACTCTGTTGGAAGCAAATGAAAGCTAATTGGGGGAAAAAAAGTCACGCTGGACACTGGGACAAGATGCGCCCTTTAAATTCAGATTACTGACCTGTGAAGAATGTCTTGAGCGGAGGGAGGGGGGGATCTCAGTGGATTTGCTTTATGACTGTGGCTAAGTGGCTAATATTGAGACAGGACAACTGGCGTCCGTGGTAGTTCCCCCCCTCTCAACCTTATGAAATTGTCAGCGGCAACTTAGGTTGAATTCTTTCAGTCCAGGAGTTCTTCTGGGATCCTGTGGAAAAGAGAGACATTCTGTCAAGGCCTGTCCAAGGGGTTTTTTCCCACCCTAGGCAAACCATGTCTTTGGTGCCCCTATTTAGTAGGAAGAATTGGGCATTCGTTAAGTAAGGAGATCAGAGGCTTGGCTTATGAGTGATCACAGCTCTTGGAAATAGTATGTTCCCTGCAAAGTTTACAGCATCCCTAGATTTTTCTATGATGCTTACTATTTAACTTATAGTGTAATCCTAAATAGATTTACTCCAGTCTAAGCCCATAGAAGTCAATGGCATAATAATAATATAATTAAATATAACTAAAGTAAAATGAAGATAAGATATGCAGAAAAAGTAACATATAGAGTATAAGTTAAATTGGTTGACTTATATGAATGTATGGTTTATATGGTCTAAGGTTTATAGAAATATTTGAAATTACGAAAAATGGGACAAATTGTTTGTCCAATATGGAAGAAGGGACTTAAAGACAGGGTATAGAGTATTGAAAATAGTTAAAGAATTATTGCTTAGAATAAAGGGAAAGTATATGTTTGTTAGATAGATGAATTTAAAATGAGTAAGGGAAAAGGGACAAAGGGTTGGAAAACTGTTGGAAGTCTATAAAAAGGGGGGAAAGGGAGGGGGTTAGAAATTGGGAAATGGGGGAATTGATTGTAATGTGAAATTAAATGATTCTAATCCAATAAAAATTTTATTAAAAAAAAAAGAAGTCAATGGTATTATGCTGGAGTAACTCTGTTTAGGATTGCACTGTCAATCTACGATTTGGGGGTTGGGGATGTTAAATTGTGGGGCTGGTGAGTGACCCAAACCTCCATTTCTAATGAAATTAAGGCACACCCTGTCCTTTCTATTTCTCCATTTAACATTAATTGGCATGGTCATTACAATATGCAAAGCACCTTTCCATCTTTGAATGCGGTCTTAAATGGGTAAAAGCATCTGTCCTGCAATCTGAGCAGAACTTTTTTAGTTTTCCCGTGAAGAAGATGTGGCCCCTGTAGTCACATTCTAAAAGGCATCCAGACATGTTCCTGGTGGGTAGGTGGGTAGCCGTGTTGGTCTGCAGTAAAACAGCAGGATTTGAGCCTGCGAAAGCAGGGAGGGCGGAATATAAATATAATAAATCAAATTAAATTAAATGCTTAGAGACAAACAAGATTTTCTAGGCATAAGTGTTTGAGACTCAGCATCCATCTTCAGACAGGGATCTCTGACTCTCGAAAGGTGACATTTGGAAAATCTTGTTGGTCTCTAGGGCCAAGCTACAAGTGACGAATGACACTTGCCTGGCAAGTGAACAGTCTCACCTGTATTCCTCCCTGTTCACTTGCCACTGATCAAGTGGAGCGCAAGTGAATGGCAAGTGAACAGGGAGGAATACACATGAGTCTGTTCACTTGCCAGGCAAGTGTCATTCATCACTTGTAGCTTGGCCCTAAGTTGCCAATGGACTAAGGGCCAAGCTACAAGTGACGGATGACGCTTGAATGGCAAGTGGATCGAGTGGAGAGCAAGTGAGGGCAAGTGAACAGGGAGGAATACACTTGTCGTTCAAGTGTCATTCATCACTTGTAGTTTGGCCCATAATCCTACTGCTCTTGAAATGCAAACTAGGGATAGTATTTTTTTACCATGGCCCATTACCAGAAAATAGGGATAATTGCTAGACCTGTTTGAGTGCTGGAGAAGTACTGGGGCTTCCAAACTTCTTGGTGCAGAGAAAGAGTGACCATTTGAGGTTCAGCGACCATTTGATGGTCTAGCTGAAGGCAGGTATGGACTGTGCCCCATTTTTACAGGGATCATTACCTTGATGTTGACAAAATTCAGTGTGGCAATGCTTGCAGCAACCACCCTCCAAAGACTAAAACAAACTATATAAAACCCACCCGATAATAATAAAGAATTGCACTGCAATAGCATCGGATACTCATTCTGTTACTCAGCAATGTGAGGTACAGTGTTCACTGTTCTGTACTTGTAGGCTAAATGTGATTATTAGAGATGGGCATGAACTGGGAAAATGTTGGTTTGTTTTAGTTTGTGGTTCGTCGCATTTCACGAACCACGAACCGGCATGAAATTGTCGATTTGTGAACTGGTTTGTTTTGTTCATGAATGCGTCACTTCCAGGACAGCAGAAGGTCTGCAGAAAGTTCATCCCCCCCATTGCCTAGGAAACTGATTGATTATTGCCAGGCTGTCTGCAGTGATGAATAAAAAAAAAACCAGCCTAAAAATCATCATGGTTCATCATGGTTCATCAGAAATGTCCTCCAACAAACCACCATTTCATGAACCAAAAAATGGCCTGGTTCGTGACAAACTTTGGTTCATATTTCGGTTTGTGCCCACCTCTAGTGATTATTTTTTTCCTTCTAAGTGCTGTCTCAGTCCATCTCTCCATTCCTTGCACACATACTTCTGTGTTAAGCCGGGTTGCAGCTCCATCTCTCAGGCTGACAGTAGCCCACCGATCATCGTTTGGACACCCCTGGAGTAGGAACTGAGAGGCCTGGGTTAAGAGTTGCCAACCTCTAGGTGGTGGCTGGAGATCTCCCAGAATTACAACTGATCTCCAGGCCATTTGCACAGGGAAGCCCAATCTCGACAGGTCTTGGAAGCTAAGCAAGGTCAGCTTTGGTTGGTAATTGAACGGGAGACCTCCAACAAAGACCAAGGTTGGAGAGGCAGGCAATGACAAACCACCTCTGTTAGTCTCGTGTTATGAAAACCCTGCTAGGGGTTGCTGTGACTAGATGGCTCATTCCACCACCAATCCAGGCCATAGAGATCAGTTCGCCTGGAGAAAATAGATCTTTTGGAGGGTGGATTTTATGACCTTATACCCCTTCACTCCCCAAATCCTACCCACTCCAGGCTCTTCCCCCCAAAATCTCCAGGAATTTCCCAACCTGGAGCTGGCAACCTTGTCTGGGTTCAAATCCAAATCCCAATCCTGAAGCTAATTGGGTGACAGTCTCATGTAGTTGTCACTTACTGGTCTTGTCTATTACAACTGTCCTGGATTTCTGGCTAAGGTTTTTCATATTATAATTTGATAATTTTAAACTGAAGTGGGGACTGATCCTGGCTCCTTCTGCGTGCAAACCCAATGTTCTGCCAATGGGCTGTGGCCCCTCCAGTCTCTTACTCTCAGCCTCACCTACATCGCAGGGTTGTTGTGTGTGGGGAATGGAGGAGAGGAGAACCTTCTGAGCTCATTGAAAGAAAGGTATGCTAAAAATGTGATAGAGTGCATAGGACCATAATTCTTGATTATGTGTGTGTGTCGGGGTCAGAATCTTGCATCATGATGTACCACCTGCGTTACATCTTTCAGACACCTGAAAGAAAAGGAAAGAAACAACAACAAAAATTGAATAGATGCATACTTCCGTTTGCCTGGAGTCTTTGCTGTGTTCCTGGAAATCTATTGGAATAGGACTCTGCTATCTCAGTCTGCCTCAGACTGATATATAAGCTATGAACCTTGTAGAGGGCTTAGTAACAAGAGAATGCATTGCATTTGTTGCATTTGTTAGACTGTCATTTTGTATCACTGCACGTCAGTTTGATGCTGAGCACATCTGTTACATTGATCAGAGAGTGTTAGCCTTAAATATATATATATATATTTGTATGTTTATATAATTACAAAGCACATTTATTGCAGCAGTAGTGAATGTAAGTCATTTCAGGATCCATCCTGGGTGGGTTTCCCACTTTCTCTTTGTTGCCTTGTTCCGGGGTGAGCCTTGCTCTAGTGTTCCTGGGGTCAGAATCTTGGCTGACACATCCCCCATCTCTGCTTTGCTTTCACACACACACCCACTTGCTTCTTTCAGCCCAATAAGTATTGCTGCCATATGCATATATGTGTCCCAAAGAAGTCCAATGCTTATTCTTGCAAAATCTACCGGAGGAGTTGATGGTGGACATTTATACAGTAATTTCCATGTTCAAAATATTTCACTTTCTCATCATAATCAGAAGCACACCCGTAGCCACCCCTTTAATTGGGAGGTGGAGGTTCAAGATGAGACGTTGTGAGGTGCCTTGGGGCTAGGGTAGATGTGACTGCATGAGAACCTTGATGGTATCCTTTGCTTAAAAAATAGTAAGTAGAAAAGTTTATTGTATTCAGCCATAGGCCATTACAAGTCACAAACAACAAACAAAACAGAAACACAAGCTTGAATAAAATTGATGTGACATGGTCAAGGCCTTAAAATTTAAAACTAGATACAACCATCAAACCATTTCCGGTTGTCAAATTCATATAGAACAATAAAAGTATAGAACAATAAAAGTATCACACTGAGAGATCTCTGTCTTTTGGTGCTACACCTCTGAAGATGCCAGCCACAGCTGCTGGCGAAACGTCAGGAACTACAATGCCAAGACCACGGCAATACAGCCCGGAAAACCCCCAACAACCATCAATAAAAGTATACACAGTTAAAACAGTAAAAACAGTAAAAAAAACCCAATGTTCAACGTTAATGTTATTAACAAATAATTAAAAAAGCAACTGTGGGTGGGATTGATATCTGGGTTATGTCACGGGGACAGAGGGGCTTGACAATTTCATCACTTTTACTCCCTGCTATCTATGATGTGCCCCATGGAAGAAGGCATGTAGGCATCTTTGGGACCCTCCCCTTTCACTTTTCCTTTCACGCTTTCCTCCTTTGCCCTCCGTTTGTGACTGAGGTTTGAGCCGCTAATCTCCTAGCCCAGTCACCGGTTCTTTGTTGTCTTTGCGGTTTGGTTGGCGCCATTCCCCCCTTTTTTGGTTCGAGCCCGTTCCTTTTTTGAAATAAGTAAAATTGATATGTTAGGTGTGTGCCAATTTATGAGCATCTACACAGCTGCACTGGTATAGCTAAATCAATTTTAAATCATACCCTCCGTTAAATCAATGAAATTTGACGTGGAGAGCCGGCCTCGGGAGAGGGAGCACGTGCGTTCCTTGGGGGAAACAAAGCTCATTAGTCCTCCATATTCAACAGATTTCATCCACACACTCTAGGCCAATTTTTTTTAGAGCTTGTTTAATGGGCTAAGATCCTATTAAAATGCTTGTTTACAGTTTTTTTAAAAAAATCCAAATCCACTTTTTTTTATATAAAAAAGAGACATCAATTTTCCCTGGTGTAAAAATAACCATATCCTCCAATGAAGTCTCCATTGCAAAAGCCTGGAAACGAACTGCTTTTTTGGGCAACAAGTCCTCTAGGGTCTTCTTGTTCCTTTGCAAGGACTAGTGTGGCTTAATGTCCAGGGAGGAGCTGGGAGACCCTGATTCAAATCCCCCCTAGGCCTTGCAGCTCACTGAGGAAGCTTGGACCAGTCAGCCCCTCTTACGTATCTCACAGGGTTGTTAAGACGGTGGTACAGAGGATGGGGGAACTAGAAGCTGCTTATAGGAATGGAAAGATAAGAATGAAACCAACAGGCCCCAGAGTCTGAAAGGCAGTGTCTCAGGTGGCCTCAGCCCTGACTTTGGAACTGTACCCTAATCTATCAGGCTTCTGAGATACATAAAGTTATGTATAAGCCATTTCACATGCGATGGAGTTGGGTTCAGAGTCTGCAATCTGTGTAACAGCTCTGTGTTGAGAGTTCTCTTCAATTTCTTCATGTGTAGTGCCCAAAGTTAGGGTTGCCAGAGTACCTTGCAACTGGCTGAAGGGAGAAAGGCACTTGCTGGCCTTCTATTTTATCATGTGTGCAATGACGTCACTCAAAATGATGTCATCGTTCTGGCTGCAGAAGTGCTACTGCACTTTACACAGGGGCGGTTCTTTAAGAATCAGCCTGTTCGGGGCCAAAATTGGCCCTGCACCAAGTGCAGGAGCAGTCCTCTGGCCAGGACAATGACGTCACTTCCAGAAGTGACGTCATTAGGCCTGTCTGATGATGATATCACTTCCGGAAGTGACATCATTCGTGACATCACTTGATGTCACTTCCGGAAGTGACATCATTAGGCCTGGCTGGGAGCATGCACGTCACGTGTTTGCCCGGGATGCCTGCCAGTGGTGGGCGATTGCGGGGTGGTTTTCCACCTCCTGCCATTTGCCAGAAATCTCTGGATAGAATTTGTGCCCAATTCAGATCACAACTATGTTATCTGTGGAGAAAAGGTTTCAGTGCCCCCACAAACTATTTTCCTCACCTGAAGTAGTTGTTGGGGCACCCCACAAATCTATACACGGGTTTCCCTATGGGCCAACTAGCACGGCTTTGGGACAATTAACACGTTGGGGAAATGGCTCAGGAGGGAAAGCCTGAAGACTATTCTCTATACATGCTACAATCATGATCTGAATTAGTCAATGCACAGGAAGGAATTGAGGAGCAATCACAGTTCAGATGTGACTGTTACACTCGGGACACAGGGTGGGTACCCAAGATCCAGCCTCTGTACCACAGAGTAGTATACAATGCCTGTTTCAAGATTCAGACTTTTTGGGAAGATAATTCAGAATCTCTGAGTCTCTCTACATGAGAGGCTTCAGCACGTGTTCATCAAGTGTAGAGAGACGCAATGTTATCTGGGAAGCATTGTTTAAAAAGACAGAGCCAGGGTTTGTTAATTTCATCTTCCCCTCCCCAAAAGCTCTGTCAATTTCACCTCTTCAGTCTAAAACTGTGTGGGATCCCAACCAGAGGGCAGCGAGGACTGGAAATGGGCTGGAGCTGCCTTCCAGAGCCAAGCTTAAACCAGGAGAGGTTATAATGGGCTGAAGTTTCCTTTCTGGCATTTCACAGCCCCTTCACACAGCTCCAGTGTATAGCAAAGCCTTTGCCCTGCCGCTGGCTCTGTCTTTTTAAACTACTTTTCTCGGCTAACATTACATCTCTCGACACGTGTTCTTCACGTGTCAGATGTCTCATGTAGTGACTCCCAATCTTAATTGACCTTGAGGGACTTCAACTATCACAAAAATTAACTCCACATCTGATGAACTAGAAGACACCTGTACATTCCCCCAACCTCATCACGGTAGTATTGCTTTTTTCCTGCCACCCGACTTCTCTCTCCCATTTTCTCCCAATCATGTAGGAATGCTGGCTCAGCATAGCTGGTGGGATATGGGATGGGAATAGATATTGGCCTAGATGACAGATGCTTAGGAAATTAGAAGAGAAAACTGCTGAGTCAGGGACCAAATAATTTGCAATCCCAAGATTGTCTTTAGTTCGATAATCACTGGTAAAACACACTAAGTCTGGAAATGAAGCCTGGGGGAGAGGGAAGTTAAGAAAATCTGCTCAACTTCTTAAAAAATGCTCACAAGAAGGATTCTCTCATTCTCCTTTCTCCCCCTTGCAAAAGGCAGGCAATTAGATGAAAAATGACCCGTCTTCACTTTCTTGCCTACCTACCGCGAATCTCTCAAATTGACCTCTCCATTAGATCCGACGACTGGTAGAGCATGACACCAGTTTAAAGACCGCCACAGGGAAAACCAATTTAGTTTTGGGCTTCCTTGATGGAAGCAAACCGGTCGGACCTGGTACCTGGCCTAAATATCTGCTTTTGAAAACGTCTCCGTGACAGCTTTATTTGCTGGTTTGTACCTTGATGGCTTCAAATTAACCTGATTCCGTTGGGCTGCCTATAACCCCTCCAAAATGAAATCTGAACCAGATTTGGGGAAAGGCTAAAGAGCTGAGGAAGGAGAATGGACAGTGCTGCATTAAATGGGCCAAAGCTTTAACTCAGGGGACCTGTACATGGGTTAGAGTGAACATACTTACAATCAGTGTGCATCCAGTTTTCTTTAGTATGCACACTGAATACAATGTGTGGTACGTCTGAACGTGATTTCAACCCAATATAAAGCCAGGTAGTGGTCTCTGGATTTATTTGCAAACTGCATGCTTATTGGCTTTTTCGTACAAACACATTGTATGCACATAAATGCAAGAGTTAAGAACATTCACAGTGATATTAACATTCGATTAATATATAATAACATCCAATTTATATACCACCCTTCAGGATGACTTAACACCCACTGAGATCAGTTTACAAAGTACGTTATTATTATCCTCACAACAATCACCCTGTGAGGTGTGTGGGGCTGAGAGAGCTCCTAGTGGCTGTCACCGACCCAAGGTCACCCAGCTGACTTGAAGCAGAGGAGTGGGGAATCAAACCCAGTTCTCCAGTCCCGCACTCTTAACCACTACACCACACACTATACTGTACTCCTGTATTTTATCTTTGTTACTGTAACCTGCCCTGAGCCTGCTTGTGGGGAGGGTTAGCTGTAAATCAAATTGTTGTTGTTGTTGTTGTTGTTGTTATTGATGATGATGATGATGATGATGATGATGATGATGATGATGATGATGATGATACAATATAATTTTCCAGTTCTGGTAAAAGTTTTTTTTTTATAGTCCACCTTTCTCACTGAGACTCAAGGCAGATTAGACAGTGTTGACCAGTATGATCAAACATGCAATAGGGTATGGATTGCAGAAATTTGAATACAAGCAGTAGTCCAATCTGAAAAAAAAACTCTTTTTTGACAAATGCACAATTCAGCCCATTTTTTTAAATAATAATGCCCTGTTAATCCTTCAAAGAACTGAAGCAACCAATGGCCAAACAGTAAACTTTGCCAAAACTTCAATTCTACCAGAAAGGTCTTAGTGGTAGTCAGGATTTATTTCCATTCAAAGGAACGTTGCAATAGAATCTCGTGTACCTCAACTGGCTGGTCATTCCAGTGGTGGCAGCTGCCACCACAAAGGCCATAAATCTGAGGGAGATCAAACATACCTCCTGAAAATGGCAGGTAGCCATTTTGGTTTGCAGTAGAACAGCAGGGTTTGTGTCCAGAAGCACCTTAGAGACCTACAAGATGAGAGCTTTAGAGAGTCAAAACTCCCTTCATCAGCTACTAAGATATCTGATAACTGAGAGCCAGTTTGGTATAGTGGTTAAGAGTGTGGGACTCTAATCTGGAAAGCCGGGTTTCATTCCCCACTCCTCCACTTGAAGCCAGCTGGGTGACCTTGGGTCAGTCACAGCTCTCTCAGAGCTCTCTCAGCCCCACCCACCTCACAGGGTGTTTTGTTGTGGGGATAATAATAACATACTTTGTAAAGTGCTCTGAGTAGGTATTAAGTTGTCCTAAAGGGACTTCACTAAACTTAAAACGAATGTTGTTGTTGTTGCTATTATTATTATTATTATTATTATTATTATTATTATTATTATTATTATTATTATTATTAAAGGAGCTGGACTCTCGAAAGCTCATACCCTGAAAAAATTTGTTGGTCTCTAAGGTGCCACAGGACTCAAATCCTGCTGCTCCTGAAAAGAGGAAACCTCTAACAGGAAGTAGTGGATTGGAGGGGAGGTGGCTTTTTGGGGAGAGGTGGCTCAACTCTTCTTCATGCCATTTCCCAGAAATAGATTGAGCTGGAGGAGAGATTCCTGTACGGTCACTGCTGTTTCCTCTGCGGTTCTTTTTTTTTTAAAAAAATAGCAGACATTTTGATGGCCAACTAAATGCAATATCTGATGTGAATTTGGGGGTTCCTACTCAGACTCCCCCCCCATTCAGAACAGATCACAGGAGGTGTAGTTCATCACCAGTGTAGATATAAACGCTCTGGAATTTTCACTAGAGGCAATATAATATAATATAATATAATATAATATAATATAATATAATATAATATAATATAATATAATATAATATAATATAATATAATATAATATAATATAATATAATATAATATAATATAATATAATATAATATAATATAATATATGTCCATGTTACCAGAAAGATCTGCACAAGGTAAACCAGGATAGTTTCTTTCTCTGGTAGTATGTGACTGTCTTTACCAAGCAGTACTTCATTCTTGAGTTGGGCTATGCTCCAAATATGTGATCTCATCTAGGAGAGCAATTTGGTTTGTGTGTCTGTACATTGTATCATTATCTGTTAAAAGCCAAAGAAGGAAAGCAACAAATTATTGGAAAGTGGCATTCGCTAATTAAATGTAGGCACGTATGTGTGTAAAAATGGCCATGGTTCAGTGATAATCGAAACGACCATCTTACTCCCATTTAAGGACTTGACTTTGTATGAATGCCTTTTTCTGTGTGCCATAGTAATATAATAATAACAACATTTGATTTATATACCGCCCTTCAGGGCAACTTAACACCCACTCAGAGCAATTTACAAAGTGTGTTATCATTATCTTCACGACAAACACCCTGTGAGGTGGGTAGGGCTGAGAGAGCTCTGAGAGTGCTGTGACTAGCCCAAGGTCACCCAGCTGGCTTCAAGCGGAGGAGTGGAGAATCAAACCTGGCTCTCCAGATTACAGTCCTGCCGCTCTTAACCACTACACCAAATTGTCTCTCATGTCAACATGCCAATGATGTATACCCTGGAAACTCTTCTTCCAGATGTGAAACATTTCTGAAATGATCCTTAAAAAAGAAAAGGCCTGAATTCCACTGACCATTGGAACCTGTTGGGAGAAGTATAACAGGTTTTGGGGGCAAAAAGTGTGTGTTTTTTGGCAGTGGAAAGTAGGTTTTCTTTAAAAAAAAAATCTCAATTTCCTTCACACTTGACTCGCTCTTTAGATTGCTCTGAGATCTACAAAACAAGCCAAGTGTGAACACAGTTGATTGAACCATCACTGAATTAACATAAGCAGCGGCTTGCCCATTGAACTGTATGGTTCCCCCCATACACCCTTGCTCTATTCTTCCAGTTGCCCAGAAATGTGGGAGAAGGTTCTATTCAGATTTCCATCTGAATGCAGCTGTTTGGGAAATAATTTAACCCCAAAGGAACAACTCTAAAGTAACAGGGAACTTGAAATTTTAGAATTCTAATGATCAATTCATTCTTGTCCTCCATGTAACGAATTGCACAATGTTCACTCAATAAGTACATCTATGTAGCTGTGTAATTGCCATCAGGTATCTTTCATTTACGCGCCATACATTTTGGGAGTTCAGTTTCTCCTTTTGAAATATGTATAATATGTATAAATATAGGAGCAATTAGCCAGCAACAAGATGAGTGGGAAAGAGTTGGGCTAAAATTGCTGAGACTTGATGCACTGCTGGTTTCTGGTTGTGAATTCCAAAAGACCCTTTTTTTAGGGACATCAGTTCCATTATTACCTAGAATAGATTTTGACTCCTGGCAGCATTTGACAGGTTTCGGAAGACCTGTACGGGAGTCTGTCTCCGGAGAGTTGTGCAATATAACTCTGTCTCAATAAGGAAAGGAGCCAATTTGCTACGCTTAGACTATCTTGCAAATCGGGTGAAAAATATTACTGCCCAAGTGAAGCAAAAACTAATAGCCACACTTCTCAGAAAAATGTATTTCATGCCATAAAAATGCCCACTAGGGGTAATTCCAAGCAACTGGGCTGGCATGTATGAGTTGCTGGAATATGAGGAGTTGATGGAAAGCCTTCGACAATACATGAGGAGTTGACCTCGAGGACTCTCAGGTGACCCAGCCTCAGAGTCAGCTGACTTCCAAGAAACATCATATGGGGGTAGCCTGGTGGCAGAACAAGATATAGGATTAAAAAAATGTTGAAATTCCCGAATCGAAGCTGTCTTAAGCCATTGCTACAGGTCTTTAAAGGGACAGCCCACTCACGGAACGCTAGTGGCATCACCATTTGCAAAATGTTTGCCGGCTGTTTGGTTTCCAATTTTTGACACCTTTTTCGTGACTGCAGAAAGTGCTTTCCCAGAAAAGGTGCTGTAAAAAAAAACCCCAGAACCCAAACAGCCTGCAACCATTTTGCAAACAGAGCTGTTTGGATTCCTGGGAAAAAGCCACCAGCAATGAGTGCCCCATTTGCAAAGGAGCCTAATAAGCATAGGTTTGACCTGCAAAAATGGAGGGGGAAGATCCTTTGAACAGATGTTTGAGTGAATGTGGTTACACCTTTGTGTAAAAGAGACCTTGGATGTTAGGATATTCCACCCATTCCATTCTACATAAGACTATCTCAGGGCCAAGCTACACATGACGAATGACACTTGAATGGCAAGTGGATTGAGTGGAGGGCAAGTGAACAGGGAGAAATACACTTGCTGTTCAAGTGTCATTCGTCATGTGTAGCTTGGCCCATAGTCACTTATCTAGGATTTAGGACAGAGGTAAATCACAAGGTCTTGTTCTTATCAGGTGTGACTGGCTCTGTTTCAACAGCCGTTGTCAAAAAGTTGCCAACCCCCAAGTTCTCCTGGAATTACAGTTCTTGGTTTTGCGCCATCCTTTCAGTCATGAAAGGGTTAAACCGGAGTTTGTGTAAGCTAACGATAGCAAGTTTAGCATAGAGCCAATTAGATGTAGAGTAGACTCTTCCTGCCAAAGAAGGAAAGATTTTATTCTTAATGAAGTGACCCTAAGACTGACTATTGGCTGATCAATATATTGGAGATAACTCATGCTATCTTGCACGTACGCAGAAAGAGAGAGGAAACGAAGAGACAAGGTGAAGCATCTCAGAATGAGTTAGAGTGTTGTTGTTGTTTTTCTTTTTCATGTAACCCTTTCCCCTAATTTTTGTAGTAAATTTTGTCTTAGAAGTTAAATGCACACGAGTCTGGTGCTGCTTTATTCTGCTGTGCTTTATTTACTCTGCTAATTTCTAACACCAGGTCCTCTCCAGACTACACAGGCCAGTTCCTCTGGAGGCCTTGACAGCTTTGAAGGGCAGAGTCTGTGGCATCCTGTCTCTACTGAGCTCCCTCCCCCACCTCAAACACTACCCTCTCCAGATGTTGCCTCAAAATCTCCAAGCTGCAGTTGGCAATCTGTACATCAACTCAGACTAGAGTAGGAGGGGTTAGGAGAACAAGGAGGAGAGAATATGAGAGGCGCTATGGCTTAACGGCAGATTGCCTACTTTGCATGCAGAAGGTCCCAGGTTCAATACCTGGCATGTCCAGTTGAAAGAATTAGGTAGTAGTTAATGTTCAAGATTTGTACAGGAGATCCTGAAGAATCATTTCAAATCAGAATAAACAGTACCGGCCTTTATAAACCAAGCGTCTGAGTCAGTGTAAAGCAGTTTAATGGATTCTGTGTAATCCACCTTGAAGTTCAGTGAGAATACTGGGCAATAAATAACAATAATAATAATCCTACTATATAAAAGGCAAGCCGTATTGGTGAAGACTTACTTTTTGTCCTCATGCAGAGGCATTGCCAACGACTTTGGCTTCAAGGCTGCTGCGAAGCGCCTGCTTGCCACCAGGAGTGGGCCCGCCGAATCGGTATTCTAGAGCCCGTTGCATTTTTTCATGCAACAGGTGTTGTTGCTTGTTGTAGTAGTCATCGTAGTAGTAGTAGTCATCGTAGTAGTAGTCATCGTAGTAGTAGTATAATTCATCACTAAAGCATCACGAATGTTTTGACTCTTCAGAGCTGCAAACATCTTAGGTTCTCCTGTCCGGTGAGGCACATTGTCGTTTGCTACTCAGTTTTGTTATCCCCATCTTTAAAGCATCACTGAGGGCTTCCTCAGTCACTGTCCAAATTCGCTGTAGATCATGCCGATCTTTCTTGTTTTGGCTTTAACTAAACTCCGAGAAAAACTGGTGCTTTAAGCAGCGTTAGCAGCATCTGTCTCTCTCCAGCTTTCTGCTGCCTGTAAATCAAGCTTTTCACCAGGAAGATCCAGGTTTTATTTTCTCAACAGCCAACTTTTGAAAAAGGGCTCGGTCGGGTGGAGGCCATTTTGAACGGCCCAGTTTGACCTCCTCACTCTGGGCAGAAGATTATTGTCTTAAACAGAACCTCCAGCTTGCAATTCCCCGTTTGATCCTTTGCAACTCCAGCTTAGACACCTGATATATAATTTTCATCCAGCACCCCTGCCACCCGCCTCTCCCTGGGCACGCCACCCCCTAACACTCCAATGCATTATAGCAGGAACTAATTTTGCCTGGACTATTATTAGATCATGAGATCAGGGCCACATAGAGGTCGTAAAATGTTTCATTCTCTCCGAACGGCCATCGCGCCGCTATCAGGTGCCATAACGTGAGGTTTGCTTATTGTGCATATTGCTTAGAGTTGCAAATTGCCCATTACCCGGCTTAAACACCTGGCATTTACATTCATTATAACCCTGACGCCCCCCTTTTATGGCCTCCCAAGAGGGCCTTCCAATTGGTCAGAAGTGCAAATGAATGTTTTACGGTTACGATGAATGATGTGAGGGACTTGGTAGGAAAAGAAGGGGGGGAGTTGCAGAACACTTTGGAGTTTGAATTCCATCTCAAGCTTGGGACTAGAGTTGCCTGGGGATTGGAGGTGTGGTTGCTGCTGGCCTGGATTCCTGAATGCCAATGCTGAGTGTGTTACTTAAGGGCACAGAGATTATCTGAAAGAGGAGATGGACAATATTTAAGTAGTAACCACTCTGTAGAACTTTATTACTAATTGTTACTGTGTTAAGTGAGTTGAGAATAACTTGCCTGGGCTGCCCAGATGGTCTCTTGTCCAGGTAATTGGTTGTAATGTCATCTCTATTGCCATCCTAATTAATTTTGACCCAATGTGCATGATCAAGGGATCACTCAACAGAATTTGATATCTCTGATTTCATGATCAGGTATCTTGGGACAAAATTAATGAGTGGTGTTCTGCGCAAGGAACTGTGTTTAATATAGCAATATAATAGCAACCTGTTGCTGATGTGCACCTTTGTTTAGCATAACTCACAGCCAGCTTTGGGTCAGAGAGAGTAAAATGCTTTATAGGAATCCCAAATCTTGGCATGTGGAGTTATGGGTGTCACTGAGTTTAGGTAGCTGTTGCAAAGGTATTGCAGGTCAATGCGTAGTATTGTGTACAGCTGGTACATATTTTGTGACCCGGAAACCAAATAACGGTGCCATTTGGTAAGCTGAATTTGTGATATGACGAGGCTATATCTGTGCATAAGAAATGGTTGATATTTACTTTGCCTTTTTGTTATCTGGAATGAAAAAGTCCTCTAAATCAATAGTTCCCAGCCTTTTTGGTATGGTGACCCACAAGTCCAAATTTACTTGGCATGGTGACTGAGTTTTTAAAAAACAAAACAGAGTGGGCACAAATCAATAAATTTCTAAAAGCCAGGTAACCACTTTTGCAGTCTTCACAACACACTTTGGGATCGTGACCAATAGATCAGGAAATGCTACTGTAAACAAACTGATCAGTTCAAAAGTAATTGCTTGTGATACCATAGAATGCATACGGACAACCTTGGTAATTTTGGTGAAGCATCTGTGGTGACTGAAACAGTGACCAAAATAGATACCTCTAAGTTTAGGTAGAATATATATTCTGTAGAAAGGAGATCATGACTAGAGATGGGCATGAACCGAAATGCGAACTAAAATTAAGCACAAACCAGGCTAGTTCGTATTTCGCGAACCACGGTTCGTCATCCCATTTCTGACAAACCACCACAAACTTTTAGGCTGGTTCATTTGGTTTGTTTTTTTTTGGTTCATCACTGCAGACAGTCTGGTGTCACTCAATCAGTTTCCTAGGCAACAGGTGATGGACTTCCTGCAGACCTTCTGCTGACCCAGAAGTGAACTTCTGCTGGCCTGGAAGTGACCTTCTGCTGACACGCAAGTGATGATTTTCTGACCTGGATGTGACGTTTTCACAAACCAAACGAACTGGTTTGCAAACAGGCAGGTTCATGAAAGTTCGTGGTTCATGAAATTTGACGAACCATGAACCACATGGTCCGGGGGTTTTTTGGTTCGTGCCCATCTCTAATCATGACCAGTCCTGGTTAGAAATAAAGAGGGTGTGAAGTCTCATTTTCATTGGTGACTGAGCTTGTTTTAATGGGGTATATTATGGATACCCAAATACCCAAAAATGTGCACTTCACATTGGTTCTGAATAAACCAGGCTTGCAAATGGCTATTTGCCTGGTCACCTGTGGAGGAAAATAATCCTTTCCAGGAAATTAGGCAGAGAAGCATTTCAAACTCTGGTTGAATTTTGTTTGAGCCATAGATTACTAACATAGGTACATCATAAGCAGGAATAGTAGTGACTTTTGTGAGTGTATAAACTTCATGAATTTATCTAGAAGGCTGAGATATGAATGTTAACACTGCCAAAGAGAGCATTTTGTAATGTTTGAAGCCATTAAAATAATGGAATAGTGAAGTGCACATCATGTAAACTTTACTTACACTTTAAGAACATGAAATGGATTGTGTATAACATAACTGGTAGCACATCAATGAGTATTGCTTGGTATATATTCATAATGTTATAAAAGCAGTAGTCAGTGGGCTTGATTCAATCACAGGTGTAGCGGCTGCTTTCAGAGGAGACCCATGAGGCTTAAATGAATCCTGTTTCCCTGTGGCTTGACTTCTCCCTCTCTGCCAACACACACACAAGCAGCATGAGGCAACATTTCTGGAATGTGAGGTTAAAGTGTGCCTTCCACATCCTTCGTACAACCCTTTCCACCATAGTAGTAGTTGTAGTCATAGTCGTAGTAGTCATAGTAGTCGTAGTCATAGTCATTGTCGTTATCGTCATCATCGTCGTCACATCATCATCGTTGTCGTCGTAGTCGTAGTCGTGCTTGTAGTCATAATCGTCATCGTCATCATCATCATCATCATCATCATCATCATAATCTTGTGCTTATGTACCACGCTTCTGGATAGATTAGTAGTACCGCACTCAGAGTGGTTTACCAAATCAATTGTCATTATTATCCCCACAAATAGACACCCTGTGAGAGAGCTCTGAGAGAGGTGTGAGTGACCCAAGGTGAAGTTGGTGGGGCTGAGAGAGCTCTGAGAGAGCTGTGACTGACCCAAGGTCACCCAGCTGGCTTCATGAGGAGGAGTGGGGAATCAAACCCGGTTCTCCAAATTAGAGTCCTACTGCTCTTAAACACTACACCAAGCTGGCTCCCATGCATCATTCAAATTATTCCAGAATTCAGGAGCACAACAAAAATTGCATGGTGAAGAGATGGAACGCTGAATGGGATTATGGGAATGATGTATGGACCTCCCATTTCTTTCTGTTCTCCCTCGTGCTTCCCTGGGCGCTTATTTGTATGCCATCCTTTGGAGATCTGCTCCAGGTTGCTATCAGTTACAAAGGAAGTACACAAAAGAACACTCAACCAGTGAATGAGTTCAGCAAAACTAACCTTTCGGAACAAAACCATCCACCAAATAATACATCATCAGTGTAAAATAGTCTGAACAGTACCAAAGAACATATTTTCTGTCCAATACCACAATTTTGCAAAAGAAAATGTTTTGTGAGATTTTTTTCCCCTTTACATTTTCATGTTTTTCTGTATCGGGCCATAGGGAACCATCCCTCCCCCCACTACCCATTTAACCAGGCAATCACATCTCAAGATCCAAACGGGCATGCGGGTGAAGTTTCTATTTTGCTCTGCAAAACACATGAAAGAATCAGGCGCCACCCTGTCACATATCTTGCTGAACAAAGCAGGCCATTTTGCACTGACATGAAGCTAATGTATTTTGGACTCGACTTAGTCATGCCCAAGAATGAAATATCAAATGAGTAGCAATCTTTAGAACAACTTTGGGATCAAAACCCACAGAGAACAATCTTTGCAATCACATTCGTACAATCCATTAGTGCCCAGACAGTCTTTTGGGGGAAGGCTGCCACCCTCTGTGTGCTGAACTATGCTTAATGGATCCTTGGAAGCTCCTATATCTTTGGTCCTTGTGAAGTATAATAGCAGGTGACCTTAGTTGGACTTACTCCTCACATCTACGACCCACAGCTCAACCCACAGCCTCAACAGGCAATTTTTAACAAAATTGTCTCTTACCATATGTTCCCCAGAGTTTCCCAGCCCCAAGGATGTTCATCTGGCCTCAACCAAGGCCAGCACCTTTTTGGGTCTGGCACTGGCCTGGTGGAATGCTCTCTCTGGAGAGACTCGGGCCCTGCGGGACTTGTTACACCAGGCCTGTAAAACGGAGATGATGGGTGAACTTTCCTGCCCGCTTTCCTATTGTGATTGTTGACTCCTTTGCTCTGGCTGGTTGGATCTTGGTAGATCTCTCTGTGTCTACCCACAATGAATTAGGGTTATTACTAGATTGTATACTGACTGCTCTATCTTTGAGAAATTTTATATTTTGTAAAAATTTTGGTATTTATTCTGGATTTGTGATGCATTTGTTATGTTGTTTTATTTACGTATGTATTTATATTCTTGTATTTATATGACTGAGGTGTTGTGACCCGCCCTGAGCCTGCCTGCGGGGAGGGTGGGCTAGAAATCGAATCAATAATTCAATCAATCAATCAAATCTGGCTTCAGTGTGACCCGCACAACTTCCCCATCATGCCAGAAAATGACATCGTTTTCCAGTGCGACAGAGGAGTCACACTGAAGACAGATTAATTAAAAATCACCTCTGTCACACTTCTCTCTCCCCATACCTCCCCCCCAACCCACCATGTGAGTGGGGTTGGGGGGGGGTAAAAAGGTGGGGGCGAGGTGGCAAGGCTTCAGAGAGTTTCCTTAAGTACTGGAGGGAGAACCTTTTTGTCGAATAGTGATGAAAATTACATACAAATAGAAAGTTTCTTTGCTTTTCATCCACATCACCATTTCTTGCAATCTGAATGAGCAGATACTCAGATTTTTGGTCTGTCTTGTTCACTATTGTCTACTTTTGATGGGCAGAAGCTTCTCAACCAGAGAAATGTCTTCCCTGATACCTGCTTCTTGAGAATGTCGACTGGGGACATTATCAGCTCAGCCTCTAAGTCATGACCATTCCCGAGACCCACATTTTGTATGATACAAGCACAGCAAAGTAGAGCTCCCCTGGACAGGTAACACAGTGAGAAGCAATGTTAAAGGCAGACAATAGGCAGTGTGAGACCCCACCCCACCCGCCGTGGCTCTCCTGCCTTCTGCCGCCCTACTTGGCACCAACAGGGGGTGGGTTGAGTTCCCTCCAGCTCAGACTGGGCTGGGATGGCGGTTGCGCCACCTGGGTCCATCTCCTGCCAGCTGGACTGGGAGCCTCGGTCTCTCTCACCACTCTGCTCCAGTCCAACTCCTCCTCCCAGGCTTCATTGGGACTCCTTCCCTTTATAGTGCTTCTCCATCCCGCTTCCCATGCCCTCCACCATTCCCCTGGGTTTCCTCCTCCCCAGCTCATTTCCCCCCTGACTTCCCCCTCCCGATTGGTGCGCACCCCTGCCCTTCCCAGGAGGTCCGTTCTTGCCCCATCCGCCCCTGGCCTGCCCTCTGTCCTGGTGTGGACAGTAACACCACAGGGCAGCTGAGCTTCCACCTGCCCGTCAAACTGGGGACCTCTCTTCAGCAACTCCCAGCCAATTGCAGGCCCAAAGGGGTGGTTCCCTAGACCAGCTTCCCCTCACAGTTTCCTGGCCCGCCCTTCAGCTGGCATGGGCCTCGCCTGGCCGCTGACTGGCATCTGCCCTGCCTGTCTGGGGTGGGGGCCTTCGCCCGCCCTCCCCGGGGCCAGGCTCGGGGGTCAGGCTGCCTCCCCCAGCCTACCGTTGCTGGGCCACACCACCAGGCTCTTCTCCCAGCGCTTGCTCCAGCCCGCTGGTGGCAGCAGCGGTGGTGGCGGCGTGCTGCTCAGCTGTTCCACAGGCTTCTTCATCAGCCCGCCACTCCATTGCCACACCTCCCCACCGCTCTGGCCCCCGGAGGATGCCTGGCCAGCCGGTAAGTGCAGGGGGGCTGTGGGGGCTGTGGGCCCAGGTGGCTGAGGCAGGGGGGGCAGGAGGGGGTCGGCTCTGGCCCCATCTGGGGCAGGAGGGGCCTGCCTCAGACAGGCAGAAAGGAATTGGAGAAACAAGAGCCTGAATGCAAAGGAGATTCGTAATCTCCCTCAATATATTCCCCAGAGGACACTCTGATCAGGGGACAAACAGCTGTTGGTGGTCCCTGGCCCCAAGGAGGCCCGCCTAGCCTTGACTAGAGCCAGGGCCTTTTCGTTCCTGGCTCCCACCTGGTGGAACACTCTGTCTGCTGAAATCAGGGCCCGGCAGGACCTACTATCTTTTCACCAGGCCTACAAGACAGAGTTGTTCCACCAGGCATATGGCTGAGGCTGAGCCTCCGCTGGCCTGGGAAAAAAGGGGTGTATAAATCTTAACCCTCCCTGTGAAGTCTGTCCACCATCCTGTTTTAAATGTGTTGTTCTTAATGGAAGTGAATTTTTAATTCTATTTTTAATATGTGGTTATCCACCCTGAGCCCGCTCACAGGGAGGGCAGAATACAAATTTGAAATAAATAAAAATAAATTAAAAAATGAATCCTGCTGTTCTACTGCGGACCACCACGGCTACCCACCTAAAACTAGCAATCTCCTTAAGCAAGCGGAAGCAAATCTTGGAGCAAAATAGCAGGAAGTAGAATGGAACTGACTCTTCTTGTTCCCCAATCTGCAAGCTTAGTGTCTCCCGCCTAGCTTGAGATATTTGTGATCCAGCTTGTTTCCCCTGCATGGTGAAGTGACAGCGCCATGGCTGCCAGCGGGACTGCCTGGTTCCTGAAAACCCAGTCTGTGAGTGCACCCGAAAGGAACGATCAAGTTGGACTTGATAAATTGTGCATTCAAGAAGGGAAAACGGTCTCTTTTATTGCTTAACTAGATAGAAGGCAGAGCTGAGAAGGCAAGGGCATTCTGCTGGGAAAAGCACCCGAATAAACGGCTTTCTTTAGCACGCATTACCACCAAAAGGGCCATTCTTCACAAGCTGACAGAGCTCGGAACGGCAGAGCTGCAAGCCAAACATTAAAGGCCATTCGCTGCCCTCAATCTTGAGAGTCTCTTGGCATCGGGTGCTTCTGTCTTCCTTTCCAAGTAGGTCCTTTCCTTATGTTAGAAATGACATCATCTCTCCTTGCCAACAGTCCCCTCCGAGTGGCGTGTGACACCAGTTCACCCTCTTTCTAAAAGAATGGTTTTGCTTTGATCCCTCTTCCTTCCTAGCAATAATTTGACTTTGGGGGTTGGCAAAGGATAAAAATAGACGTATTCACCACAATGGCCAAATGGAACCTCCATATTCAGGGGCATTAAGTCTCTAAATACACGTTCCTAGGATGTGCAATGATGGGAAGAGGTTTTGGCTGCTGTATGAAACAAAATGCTGAACTGGAACATGAAATAATGTAAATAAAGAAATTAAAACAATCTGACCCTGCACAGTTGCTGTTATGCAAAGCATCTGAACACATCTTGAAAATCTAGTTGGTCTTTAAGGTGCTATCGGACCCCAATCTTGCTCTTTGGCTGCAGACCAACATGGCTACTACCCTGAAACAGAAAATATCTTGACTCTTGTATTCATGGAACGCAGGCTTACCAGTAACTAAAAATAGAACCTTCATGTTCTGAGGCAGTATGATTTGTATGTTCCTTTAGAATGGGATATGTTCTGGTTCATAGCCAACTCTCTTAACCACTATATTAACACCATATTTGCTTTACTGCATGCTGTTTAATAAAGGGCAGCTGAATGTGTAGACGAATTCCGCTGTAGCAGCTTGCATTTGAGACGATGTCTGATGGCATGAAAAGATCTAAGTGTTGTCTTAGGTATGTGGCAGGTCTTGTTCACGCTCTTCAGGAGCCACAGCCTAACCCAAAAACTTTTACCATGTAAGGAATTTTATCGTGTATGGAATGCTGACTGAAATGTGGGGTATCCTTTTGCCAAATGGTTTGCCCTTGGAAGATACGGGGGCAGCATTTCACTGGGGAAGGAAGGCATATGAACAGAAGTGAATTTTTTAAACTTTTTTCAAAAGATGAACTGTCACACTGAAGGAGACAAACAACAACAATAACTGCACTTATATATCATTCCTCTAGACAGATTAGCACCCCATTCAGAGAGATGAACAAAATGAAATCATGGCAGTAGTAGGAGTTGAACTGGCAGAATGCTGAGTAGCAACCCAACCACTTAGCCACTGTGCTACAGCAACTCTAACATTAACAGTGATAGAAGCAGCACAGCCCCCCCCCCCCTTCCAAGAACAGGAGGAAATTCAATATTTCAGACTTTGGCTGGTCTCTTTTAATGAGATTGTTGCTGTTATGTTAATACAGTCGGCTGATGCACTATAACGGGAACAACTTTCCTAAGAAAGCAGGAGAGCTTGTGATTTCACAGAGGCTATTTATTTATTTGTTTGTTTGTTTTTATTTATAGTCCCCCTTTCTCACTGAGACTCAAGGCAGATTACACAATGCACGTCAATGCAGTCGATGGGGTCAAGTGCCTAGGACAGGACTAGGGGCTGCAGAAATGGGAAATGGAATTGTCATCTGAACAAAGCATAAGGATTAAACGTGACATGAGAAATTATGCCAAACATGCCATTACGTCAGTAGAAACCCTGTGCATTTTTCTGGACCAATCTGTTATAATGCAACCCTTTTTCTAGGAGAGATGTCTCCTCTCTTACAGAAAAAAAGGATTTAAAAAACCCCAAGTTATATTTATGAAAATATGTATAGCCTGCCTTTTCCCCCCAAAGGGACCACAGCGGGACCTCCCGACTGTCCCCCCCTTCCACTGTGAAAAACAACCGTGCTGGGAAATCCACTGCAGGCTTGCTAGGCCCATAAGTATTCAAGACTGCAAGTCACTTTTTCGCAGTAAACAGAGAGAAGATTCGCCTTAAGACGCTCTCTCGGTTGTTTGGCGTGCTCTCTGTTCTTCCTCATTGCTCTTAAGTGCGCGTATGTCTATATCAGTAATATTGCCATTCTCAGCAAAGCGCTCTCTTTCTCTGCTGCCCTCTTCCCTCCTCCGCCCGGTCGCGATGTGAATCTGCAAAAAATTTAGCGATAATTAGCGGCGACCTCTGGCAGTTCTGCCGCGCTCTCCGAATCCCTCTTGTCAGCTTGGCCTGTCAGAGGGCTGAGAAGAAATGAAGAATTTGAAGGCGAGGGGACGTGGGGTGGGGAGGCAGCGAGGTGTCCCTGTACTACAAAACACATTGCTATTAAAGTGTCAGCTTTTTTTGGTTTAGTGTTGCAGTTTGTGCGAAGAGTTTTATGGATCAGCAGATAACAGTAATTATCAAACAGGCTCTTCAGCTGAAGTCGGATCTAACCTTTTATCATTTCGTAGCATCATTCCCTCCTCCCCCACCATTCCCCCTCCCCTCAAAACAAAAAGCTAATCCATTAACTTTGTTTGCTCGACTCAGTCACTAAATCAACAAAGAGAATCTTAGACATCCATGGACCGGGAGAGATGTTCGGAGTAATTCAACACGGGGATGAAGGCAGGCTTGAATTAATGATGCTAAATATACACAAAACCCATAACAAGCGATGTGCAGGACCAGACGGCGCTCCATGCCACTTTACCCGTCATACGGGGGCAAATCCAGGTTTCCCGGTGAGTGTGCATAATAGGTGGAACTTTGTCTCCACAGTCTCACATTTTCAGAGGCCATTCTAACACGTTACAAGTTGTAAAAAGTGTATAGTCAGCTTCCCTCTACAGCAGGAGGCCTCCCAGAAAACTTTTGCTTTGCCCACTGGCACCTCATATGCTGGGTAAAGAAACGGAGGGGGCATTCAGGAGCATGCTGGCATCTTGCCAGCATGTTGACATCACTTCCTTTTTTAAAAAGAAGAAGTGATGTCATGGATGCTCTAGGGTTTTCAACAACACTTGGGTTTTGCCATAGTGCTTCTGTAAATCCTAGGGTGCCCTGTGACATCACTTCTGGTTTCAACCAGAAGTGACATCAGCACAATGCCAGTATGCCAGACCCTATCCCCTTGTTGCTTCCATAAGGATGAAGGAAGACTTGGCAACCCTATGTTCCATCCACTACTATCATAGAATCATAGAATCATATAGTTGGAAGGGGTCTTACAGACCATCTAGACCAACCCCCCTGTCCGATGCAAGAACAGCCTAAAGCATCCCAGACAAGTATTCGTCTAGCAACTCCTTGAAGACTGTCAACGAGGGAGAACCCATTGAACTCTTAACGTGAAGATGCTTTTCATAACGTCCATTCGGTACCTTCCCTCCTGTAGTTTAAACCCTCTGTTTCAAGTCCTGTCTTCTGCTGCCTCCTCTAAGTGACAGCTTTTTAAATACTTAAAGAGATCGATCATGTCTCTGCTCCCCCTCCTCTTCTCCAGACTGAACATTCCCAGGTGCCTCAGCCTTTCCTCGTTGGGCTTGGTCTCCATGCCCCAGATCATCCTGGTTTCTCTTTTCTGCACCCGTCCCAATTTACCCACATCTTTTTTGCAGTGAGGCCTCCAGAACTGCACACAATACTCCAAGTGGGGCCTGACCAACGCGGCATATAGTGGGACAATGACATCCTGTGATTTGGATGTTAGGCCTTACGTTGCGAGTTGTGAAAATAGCTGTTGGGCAAGGTAATTCTCTCTTAGCCTCAGCTTTTGGTAAGCAGCACTACTGGCTTACCTTACAAGGATATTGTAAATATTCCTGGAATAACGTGTTGCATAACAGACCTGTCTAGTCTGAAAGTGATATTAAAATGCCGTGTTACTATTTTTTTTTAATGTGTTGCATCATCTCCCTTGTGTTTTTTTCACAAGCTAGAAATCCCCCAAACTTCTCACAAAAAAACATTATCTCGTCCTTTGTACCTTTAAGTTATATTTTTCGTGCAATTTCTCAATTTATTGTCGAAGGCTTTCATGGCCGGAGAACGATGGTTGTTGTGGGTTTTCCGGGCTGTATTGCCGTGGTCTTGGCATTGTAGTTCCTGACATTTCGCCACGGCAATACAGCCCGGAAAACCCACAACAACCATCAATTTCTCAATTGTTGGTGGTTGGGGTTTGCCACAGAGGAATCTTAAAATTTTGCTTTGGGCACAATCCAGTGACAAGTCCTTTCTCAGATTTTACCAATGGAGATTTCTTCATCTCATACTGGAGAGAGTCAAGATTTTGTTTTTGTCCTTTTCTTTCTCCAAGGAGCTCCACCATTTTATCCTTACGACTACAGATGGGCACAAATTGAATGACAACCCCCCAAAATGCACAAACTAGGCCGGTTTGTGGATCGCGAACCAGTAGTTCGTGGAAGCTCGTTTCCACGAACTTTCACAAACTGGTCTACTGGTTCGTTGGGTTGTATTTAAAGGGGCAGTTTAAAGGACCATTTCCCCAGGGCAGTTTAAAGGGCCATATAAACTTTTCCTGCCACTTGCAAGTGGCAGATCCCTTTAAACTATCTGCTGGCAGGCAGCAGGGGGGATCCCCCCCTTGTCACCTGCCAGCTGATAGTATTTTCTCGAGGGGAACAGATCTCTATGGCCTGAAGGTCAGTTGTAATTCTGGGAGATCTCCACCCACCCTCTGGAGGCTGGCAACCCTAGGTAGGGGGCATGAAGATGGCTTGGAGATCCTATATTTCTCCAACTCAGTCTTGTGGGAGGGGTGGGGGAGTTTGAGGAGGTGGAAAAATAAACAGTGAGGAAAGGGCGAAGGAGCCTTTATGTTTCTGAATAGTAAAGAGTCCAGTAGCACCTTTAAGACTAACCAACTTTATTGTTGCATAAGCTTTCAAGAACCACAGCTCTCTTCATCAAATGCATGATGAAGACAGCTGTGGTTCTTGAAAGATTATGCTACAATAAAGTTGGTTAGTTTTGAAGGTGCTACTGGACTCTTTACTATTTTGTCACTACTGACTAACATGTCTAACTCCTTCAGATGTATGTTTCTGTTCTCCCAAATTGCAGACTGCCTCAGGTGAATTTGGACTCTTCATAAATGTAGGGAAACAAAACAATGAAACTCTGTGTACTACATACTTTGGGCCTCAGACAGAGGAGTGGCTTATTTATTGCCCTCCCAGATGGCATAATCTTAAAATCCATGATGGCACCTCATAGATTCATTTCCTGGCTGGACTTGAGTTCAGATGTGCACCCCACCCCCAACACCCAACGGCCCTACACTGAACATTTACAGTGTGATCCTAAGCAGAGTTACTCCAGTCTAAGTTCAAGGAACTTATCCTGTTTAGGATTGTACTGTTAATGTGGACAGCGCCCTACATGTGAAAATATCTATGCAAAACTCCCTGCCTGTTTTTTTATTGATCTTACTGAAACATCCCACAGCTTGCTTTGGAAGTTTTACTCAAGCAAAAGCGCCTCGGGGGTGTGCATATGTGTGTGTAGGGGGGAGTTCTGCATTTTTCTCCATTGTCATTTCCCGTAAAGCAAAATGGAATTTGAATTTGGTGGTTTCTAGTCGCTTGTAAAATCTTGGAATTATAAGGGAAGGCAGAGTTATGTACACAATTCATTGCATTTCATAGTAGTAAAAAAAATTCAGGAGGTAGAATCAGACTTTTCTAATCAGAAACAATGAATACAGGTAGACAGGCAGACATCTGGAGAGACCAATTGTAGTTAATCTTAGAGTCTCTCTACACAAGGCATCTTACACGGGGATGCTCAAGTGACTGGCTTTCTGTGTGGTCTTATATTCAAGAGAACTTTGTCTCCCAAACTGTGCATGTGTATCCACAATGGGAGAACAAGCATAAGATCTTTCACTTGATAATAATAATAAATAATGATATTAATTTAATAATCATATAATAATAGCATTCGATTTATATACCGCCCTTCAGGACAACTTAATGCCCACTCAGTGCAGTTTACAATGTCATTATTATCCCCACAACAAAACACCCTGTGAGGTGGGTGGGGCTAAGAGAGCTCTGAGAGAGCTGTGACAGACCCAAGGTCACCCAGCTGGCTTCAAGTGGAGGAGTGGGGAATCAAACCCGGCTTTCCAGATTAGAGTCCCGTGCTCTTAACCACTACACCAAACTGGCAAATTTAATTGATTTCTAGCCTGCCCTCCCCGCAAGTGGGCTCAGGGTGGGTCACAACAATATAATAATACAAAAATAAATCATTTAGATACATTAAAAACCAGAATCAACAATAAATACATTTTAAATCCCAAGATGGATGCCTAGAGTTGCCAGCCTCCAGGTGGTGGCTGGAGATATCCTGGAATTTCAATTGATCTCCAGCCAACAAAGATCAGTTCCCCTGGAGAAAATGGCAGCTTTGGAGGGTAGAGTCTATAGCATTATACCCTGCTGAGACCCCTCCCTTCCCTAAACCCCACCCTCTCCAGGCTCCACCCCCCAAATCTCTAGGAATTTCCCAATTTAGGATGGGCAACCCTAGGGCCACTCCCTCCACTCTTCCCAGCCAAATATAAGCAAGAGAGGAGGGAGTATGAACTGATGTCATCACTGTGACTTAGCATGGGGAGCCAGATGTTATGTACCCCCCCATGGGAAACCAGTTGGGAGGCATTTCTGGAACACCTAAGACCAGCCTCAGCCATATGCCTGGTGGAACATCTACGTCTTACAGTCCTGCCAAAAAGACATAAGGTCTTGGTGGGCCCGAGTATCCTCCAACAGAGAGTTCCACCAGGTAGGGACCAGGACTGAAAAGCCCCTGGACCTGGTCAAGGCCAGCCAAGCCTCCTTGAGGCAGGGACCACCAGTAGATGTTTTCCTGTTGATCCAAGTGTTCTCTGGTGGAGGGGGCACCCATGTAAAATGTCTTGTGTAGAGAGACACTTAGGCTCCTAGGGTTTGGAGGGGGAGTGTCATAAAGATCTTGTGTGTGTGTGTGTTTGTTTGTGTGTGTGTGTGTGTGCATGCCATCAAGTCACAACTGACTTATGGTGACCTCTGCTGAGGCTTTCAAGGCAAGTGAGAAGCAGAGATGTTTTGCCATTGCCTTCCTCCACAGAGTCTTCCTTGGTGGCCCTTCCAAAGATCTTGGAGAACTATGAAATAGTCCTCCCTCTCCCACAATCATTTCATTTATCCTTCTAATGTAAAGGGCTACTTTATTTTATGGTAACTGATGGACACTTGACTGGCGGTGGGTGAGTCCAGATCTCCTCATGAATCCAAATAAGGGACTGAAATGCCAAGTTTGTAGAATGGGTGGTATACCTTTAGACTCTGCGTGGGGGGATATTTTTAATGTTCCTCTAAATTACAGAATGGGAGGGAAGGCAGCGTGGTATAGCTCAAATCTCAGAAGGCTTCGGATTGATATCTGAAGAAGTGAGCTGTGACTCACGAAAGCTCATCCCCTATAGGTCTTATAGGTATGCAGAGAAAGACACTGGCAAACCAACTCCGCCTCTCACTTGGCTTGAAAACCCCTTGCTGCGGTTTCCATAAGTGGTTTGTGACTTGATGGTGCACATGCGTGCACATGCACATGCATGCGCACGTGCGCACATACACACACACAATATGATGCTCACATGCTTTGACAGTGGTGCCTCAACCCTAACAAAACATGTGAACACTTGAACGTTTAAAGCTGTCTTATACCGAATCATATCTTTTGGTCCATCAGTGTCGGTATTGTCTACTGAGGGCCAAGCTACAAGTGACGAATGACACTTGAACAGCAAGTGTATTTCTCCCTGTTCACTTGCCCTCCACTCAATCCACTTGCTGTTCAAGTGTCCTTCGTCACTTGTAGCTTGGCCCTCAGACAGGCAGATGTTCTCCAGGGTATTAGGTAGTGGTATTTCACATCGCCTATTACATAATCCCTTTAACTGGAGATGATGAGGATTGAACCTGGGACCTTCTGCAGACCAAACAGGTGCTCTACCTCTGATCCACAGCCTCTCCCTCCCAATGTGCCAGTGTGAGGATGTGAAAGTGATGTTCAGTGGTTAATATCCAGACTCGAGGCTCTCGGCATCTCTCGTCTGTTCCTCCCATAGAGGCCAAATCCCCTTCGTCTCTGCCACCAGTCTCAATCTTCTCCGTTGTATGTCTTGCAGCAAGAACGCAAGGCTTTCTCCATCCCTCTGCACCCATTGATTAGTAGGGATTATCAAGGCATCCTGCTTATCAGCATTGAGCTGCTTCAGGAACCATCAGAGGCAGTGTTAAATTGATTAATCCAGTAAAGCTTCCCTGTAATTAGATGCATCCCTTTTCCAATTACCCAACCGCTGGTGCGATGGTTTGGACGGAAGAGAGGTTAGGACCACACATGTGCCGGGGAGAAGGTTCCCTGGGGATCGTATTTTTCAGGAAGTGGCTTCCCTTCAACAGCAGGCTTCCTAATTTCTTTAGAAGTTGACCTAGAAATGTCAAGGGCAGACATGGCAAGTTTACAATGCACCGGTATGGAAACTTCCTACAGAACTGTCATTGGCTGTGGCTATCTCCCGAGTGCATGATTGGTGCGAAACCCAAGGTTTTCATTGTGTAATGTGTGAAACTGCCTTTCTTTTGTGTGTTGTGATGATGAACCTTTTCACTGTGGAGAAAAGTTTTGGACCTCCTGCCTCTTCATCTAATTTTTATCCTCTGTTTCCTCTGAGCTGCTGATGGTGGTAGACATTGGCGTTCCTTGGCTTTCTCCTACTGGTGGTCCCCGGCCTCAGCTGGCC